>NC_090746.1:104908032-104993032 GCF_036898095.1 Palaemon carinicauda | reverse complement strand
CCTAGATCTGGGAATTTTGTATGTCTGATGAGGATATTCTGTACAAATTTCTGAAAATAATAAACAAATATGAGTAAACCTTCAGATTGTTGCAATTAGTTTCCTTGCACTTTTGAAGTACGGTGAGTAATTTCTATATTAGTAAAGCCTTAAGGATCCAAATAAAATATAGTTAAGGAAACGGGGATTTTTTTGGGTTCTTTTGGGGGATTTTTTTTTTTTTTTAATAATAAGCCATCTGGCAACACTGACTACCAGCTGATACTTTGGAAAACAAGAACAGGATTAACTGTGATTACGTTACAACATTTTCCGAAATTAAACACTCAAAATTTGACCAAAGGTTAGTACCTGTTATTTATATACTAGGTCAGGTATATTAGAATATCTTTAGAAATTTTTTCAAATAGAAATTGATAGATAAGTTTGTAGTTTGCAATGTTGGATAGCCTACCATATTTTGAGTCTGCATTCATGGGGCCCCAAGACATTTTACCGATGGCATAACCTGGAAGGTGCAGATCATATTTGTTACCCACGTCTAGGTCTAGTTTATGACGAATGTTAGTTTCGATAGACTAGATCTTTCAGAATTTAGAGGAATTTGGTGTAGAGGATTCTTCTGTAAATATATGAGTCGTTCATTTCTAGCCAACACTACAATAAAACCATATTTTCCTCCTCGCTATCTTGTGTTCTATATATTTCTAACCATGATTTTTGGGGCAAACAACCCTTTCATGAGTTTGTGGGCCCCCTTATATAGACAATTATGTTGGACCCCAGTTGGAAACCTGGGCTTTTTGGGTGGGGAAATATTATAAACAAGTGATTTACAGGCGTAATACTGGTCAGAAATGCAAATTAAACAGAAGATAACCAGTTGGAAAAATATATGGATCATGTAGGCCCTAAATGGCTGAAAATAGGCCAAACATGATTATTTAACACTTTTGAAAGGGTACAGAACCTAGCAAACCCACCTAACCTAGTAGTTCCTAGGTCACAACCCCTAGCCCGGGGCAAGCTCCCAGAACCCCTTCCCAGGTTACAACCCCTAGGCGGGGGGCAAGCTCCCGGACCCCCTTCCCAGATCACAAACCTTCCAGTCATTTGTGCAGTTTTCCATGGTTTTATTATACGTCCAAGAAATTAATGTATAGAGAAGAAAAGGTTTGTTTTACCTATGTATACAGTACCGTTTTCCTAAGTGTGTTTTCCCCTCCCAAAACCCCTGGTTCCCACTGGGGATTGCCCTTTTTTGACGGATGTAGGTAGATATATATATATATATATATATATATGTATGTATAGGTAAAGTTTTGGATTCAACCAAATTGGGAAATGTATTATATTAATATATTTTCCTAGTAAAGCACGTGATAACAAAACACTTCTTCTCAATACATTATTGTCGCTAATGCATACTTACAGAGAAAAAAAATATTTCAGGAATTGAAGGTCTTGACTTTTTCTAAGTTTAGTGTATATCTTAACATGGGCACGCAAGGTAGCTCTTGTTCGTTTGTATGTCTGTTTTCATCTTACTTGGCTCCGCCCCATTGCGTAATGTGACAATATTTACTTGAATGCGCATTTGCTCCTCCCACTAATGTCGCTCCTCCAATCAAAATACTACTGGGTTCTTTTCAAGGGTTATTATTGGACGATTCATTGGTCTCTCAGTCTTGTTTCAAGGATCTGTTTTTCGTGCAATATAACATTGTAAACGATACTATTTTGTTTTTTTCCCTATTTCATTATGGGAGAAACCCGTGATTGTCGTTTGTTTTCGGTTTTCAAAAGTTCCGGTTTCTATATTTTCATCACACGTCATTTTACTGTCATGGATCCTCCGGTACGGTTGTGTGAAATATGTCGTTATTCCTATTTTGATGTGATCGGCCGATTTCATGGGAATTATAATGGAACTCCTGAAGTAGTGAATCGTTTTCTAAGGGAGCATTCCGTATTACCTTTAAGTGTCCAGTGTGGTAAATGTGATTCGCCTTTACATTTTCGTGAGGATAGACATGTGTGGTATTGTACCAAATCTGAACGTATTCCAGTACTTGATGATTCAGAAGAGGGTCAACCACAACCTTCCACATCTTCATCGTCATCTTCCGTTTAAGGTAAGAAGTGATTTAACAAAATATATATATTCAAATTTACCCCTGGTTAAAGGGGGGGTCGCAGGGGGGGCGAAGCCCCCCCCGGTAGGGGTACAGGGCCCCTAGGTTAGGTTAGGTGGGTTTGTTAGGTTCTGTGGTGCCCTGAAAATTACTGTGGCCTTAAGGGGGGGTCGCAGGGGGGGCGAAGCCCCCCCCCGGTAGGGGTACAGGGCCCCTAGGTTAGGTTAGGTGGGTTTGTTAGGTTCTGTGGTGCCCTGAAAATTACTGTGGCCTTAAGGGGGGGTCGCAGGGGGGGCGAAGCCCCCCCCCGGTAGGGGTACAGGGCCCCTAGGTTAGGTTAGGTGGGTTTGTTAGGTTCTGTGGTGCCCTGAAAATTACTGTGGCCTTAAGGGGGGGTCGCAGGGGGGGCAAAGCCCCCCCGGTAGGGGTACAGGGCCCCTAGGTTAGGTTAGGTGGGTTTGTTAGGTTCTGTGGTGCCCTGAAAATTACTGTGGCTTTAAGGGGGGGTCGCTGGGGGGCCCTACCCCCCTCCCCCCGGTAGGCCTAGTTAGGGGTATGGGGGAGGGGTGCTGGAACATTAATTATTCATTTATTGCAAATATCATTCAATGCCCCAACACCTTCCCCCCCCTTCCCCCACCCAAAACCCGGTTCCCAAAGGGTGTCCCCCATAATTGGTGGGATGAACTAGGGTATACATAGTAAATCTCTAAATCGGTTGGTTTGCAGTCAAAATAAACGTTAAATTCATTGAAACCACACTATTTCTGATGCAACAAATATATTTTTATTGCATTTTTCCAAATTTGGCTGAAACTAAAAATTTACCTATGTATATTTATATGTATGTATGTATATATATGTATATATATTTCACTAAGTATTTATATACCTTGTAAATAAGTTTTATTTTTGAAGAAAACATGCATTTTTTAGTAGGAAAGCTTTCTCCGTCTGTAACTATAATAAAACCCAGTAAATAACATGATTTAGCCAAATTTGACCTTCACTTCAATGGCAAACAAATAGAACAACCAGTTCAACTACTTGCTTCCCTACTACAGACTCACTAAATCTGGTTTTATAATTGAAATGAAGTCAAATTCGGTGAAATCACATTATTTACTACAGGAAAACAATTTTTTCTGTTCAAAATGTTCTATCTTAAATACAATGGTCTTTGCTCTACCGTGCATTCGCCTCGCTCGGGGGGAAAAAGTAAAACATCAAGCTTCTATGTAATGCTGCGTGCGAACATCATTGATTGATTATTATTTCTTAGATAATTAATCCAGGTATATTTTTTGATAAAATCTAATGGTTCTTGCTTTGGCATGCGCTCTCTTCACTCGCGATAAAAGAAAAACATCAAGCTCCTATGTATTGGCAAGCAGTAGGCTATTATCCTAAATTGATTCCATCTACAGCTCTGGAAGTCACATTAGGTGGGCTGGGCATCCTAGTCTGCATAGGCTAGGTAATGATCCTGCATCCTAGGTTAGGTTATGATCCTGCATCCTAGGTTAGGTAATGATCCTGCATCCTAGGTTAGGTAATGATCCTGCATCCTAGGTTAGGTTATGATCCTGCAATCTAGGTTAGGTTAAGGGTAGTAGGCTACACATTCCTGTAATTTAGCTAAGTGGTAGGGTAGGGAAAGGCAGGTATTTCATGGGAGGTTTGCCCCAATATAAATGATTTTAAATAGATAAACCACAGGGTAACGCGTAGGAAAATAAATAGTTCATGTATTTGCCTAGAAAATATTGTACTGTATCATATACTTACCAAAGAGCTATTATCTCAATCTTTTTGCTGCTTTAGAAATCAATGGTAAATAACTTTGCTTATGCTTTTGTCCTTTTAATCTCTTGACATATTTACTAACTGACCTTTTTAACCAAATAAAACTTTCAAAAGTTTGACACTACAGGTCTCGGAAATTTTATGCACCAGCCATTTTTTAGAACTAATAGTAAGTTAATGGCTGTTTGTTAAAAGTGAGTAAAAATATATTATAGAATCTGCAGGTATTTCATTACAAATGATACAAAGTAGGTGAATATTTACTATTGCTCATTGAAATTGTAAACTTATGATAGCGGATCTATTAATGCTAATTTATAAGTAACATTGTCTTTTGAAAGGTTATTTTTCAATATTAAACTTACCCGATAATCATGTAGCTGTCAACTCCGTTGCCCGACAGAATTCTATGGAGGGATACGCCAGCTATCACAATACTAGAAGGGGGTGTACTTACCAGCGCCACCTGTGGCCAGGTACTCAAGTACTTCTTGTTGACACCTCCTCAATTATTCCTCTGTCGTGCTTCCGGCAAGACGTTCTGGGATACGCTTATGTTCTTGGAGTATTTTCACGACTTTGGTGAAGTATTTCTCTTTGATTTCGGCTGTCGCTTTACTGGAAACTTCTATATTAGCTTAGTTAGCTTTTGGAATTAATTTGATTAATTATGGTGACGAAGAGAGTATGAACTCTCTTTCACCTTTTAATGGCCGACCCTTCCCTTAGACGGAAGTGTTGGTGTCTAAGAGAGTATAGACTCTCTTTCTTAATTTTGCTTAACAAAGTTATAGATTTATTTTATATCTCTCCGCCTCTTATAGGCCTCTTCGATTAACTTCCTTTTATTATAAACTTATTAAAATTAATTTTTATATTTGTTTATATTCGACCTTCCTAATAGTAGGCGGTCTTTTCTTGGTACCGAAGTTAATTAACATTGAGCCCGTCATTTCGGTTTTACCTGTTAACATATTATGCTATTTTAATGTCTTTGAAAGAATTTCTTTGATAGTCTAGTACTGTTTTCAAAGTTGAACTAACGTTTTGTTTTGTCTCTGCAGTTGTTGACGTTCAGAACGTTCAACTTGCACTCTATCATTACGATAGAGAAAGAACTTTCACGGTTTCACGTTGCAGTAAGAGTAACCATGTCTAGCGTTTTGTTCATTCTTTCTTAACTTAATGGTTTTGATCCTAATAAAGGAACTTTTCATTTTGGGAAATATTTCAGTTTTTTCCTTTAACAATAATATGTTTTAACGATATATATGATTGGGCTCTTCTCTCAGGTTCTAAGTCAGAGAGAGAGAGAGAGAGAGAGAGAGAGAGAGAGAGAGAGAGAGAGAGAGAGAGAGAGAGATAGAGACGGAGGGAGAAAGAGGATGATAAACGTTTCATTCTAGCCTGCCAGGCGTACGAGTAACGTTGTTATCGTTTTGGCTCTTCTCCCTAGTCTCTTTAGGGGAAGAAAGTAAACGTTTCTAGAGTGATCTAGTGTTTAGTCTCTTTCCAGCCACTGAATTATTTATCTTTCATTAGATTTTTCTGTTACATTGTAATTCTGTTTTCGCAATTACTAACTTTTGAGAAAGGATAGAATTGCGTGTTTCAGGTACACCACTTAAAGTTTCGAGTTCAGTGAAATAAGTGCAAACAGAAAATCAAAGTGATAAGTGATTAGCGCAAAGTGTCAGTGTTGTGCGTGAGGGTACTTCTGTGCGCGCCAGTCGTCCTCCCAGTCCGGGACCTCTTGCAAGCTCCCAAGCCCAGGGGAGAAGCAATGTCGAAGGGCATAAGGGTTCAGCAGGCCTTGATCGGCGCACAGAAGTATCCTCGGTGGTTGTGGGCGTGTCTTACCGAGACCGTCACTCCCACCCGCAGACGATTGAGCCCTTATTTTGCTCGTCTGCAGAAGAAATTTAGGGGAGAAAACGCTGGTCTCAGGTCTCAAGACCTCTTAAACGTAAAGTCCAGACCTATGCCAGACGTACGAAGTTAGAGTTCAACAACCCGGATGCAGTCATTGGGTTAGCTCTGACTCTCCTCAGTCATCAGTTGAATGCACTCCGCCTAAGAGGAGTAAGGTTCTGCCGCAACAGATCTCTGCTGTTAAGGCTTTACCTCAGCAGACCTTAGTGTCTGCCGACCCCAAGTTGACTCTTCTGCAGTCTATGCAGTCACAACTTTCGGTCTTGATGCGTGAGTGTCGGGCTGAGAGTTTTGCGCCTCCGCCTCCGCCTACACTCCCTCCGCCTGCGCTCGCTCCGCCTGATCGCAGTACCACCTGCCAGGCGTACGATGTTGAGCCATGTTCTGAGTTTGCTGTTCCCAGTGGTGTTCAGCCTCCGCCTTCTTTAAGGCAACCTTTACAATGGGATCAGGAGGATTATACCTCTCTTCCTCCGCCTGCGCTCGCTCCGCCTGATCGCAGTACCACCTGCCAGGCGTACGATGTTGAGCCACGTTCTGAGTTTACTGTTCCCAGTGGTGTTCAGCCTCCGCCTTCTTTAAGGCAACCTTTACAATGGGATCAGGAGGATTATACCTCTCTTCCTCCGCCTCCACTTGCTGCTCCACCAGTGATGCAACACTCGGTTGAGGTACAACAACCTCTCCCGTCCTTGAGTCAGTCTCCTCAGCTCTCGCTGCAGCGAGCTCAACCCTCCACAAGGCAAGCACCACTACACCTTAGCTTTGCGCCTCAGGAGCCTCAGCTTGCGAGACATTTACCTTGTTCTGCGCAGCCTCTACCTCATCGCGCTCCGCTCACACCACAGGAACAGGAACTTGCTACTCCGCTTCCGCCAACCGCTCAGCAAGCGCAACCCTTGGGTTCAGCCACTCATGCCAGGAGTCAGCCCCCTCCACCCATGCGCCTACCTTCTGCTACTTCCTTTGATCAGCCTTTGCAGACTGAGCCTCAGGTGTTCCCTCAACAGAGTCTTGAAGAGGAAACCACAACTATTGTTGTTCCAGCTCGTTCTGACTCTGCTGTTCAGCATACCTTACCTCCATTTTCAAACCTTATGATAATGGAGGTTATTTGTATTACTTATAAAAATATATTTGTATTCCTTGCAATATATTTTTTAACAATATCGCAGAATATGGCAAAAAATATGAATCATGAGTTATGAATGTAAGGTAAATATTATGTTGATATTTAAACCCCATGCAAGCATGCATAAAGCACTCTAGCACTGGTCATGGAATTTCTGAGAAATGTTAAACGCCATGCACACGCTGCTCTACATACAGCATGCTCTGCTTACAGCATGCTCTGCATACTACATGCTCTGCATACAGCATGCTCTGCATTCAGCATGCTCTGCATACAACATGCTCTACATACAGCATGCTCTGCATACAGCATGCTCTGCATACAACATGCTCTGCATACAGCATGCTCTGCATTCAGCATGCTCTGCATACAACATGCTCTGCATACAGCATGCTCTGCATTCAGCATGCTCTGCATACAACATGCTCTACATACAGCATGCTCTGCATACAGCATACTCTGCATACAACATGCTCTGCATACCTTACCGCATGCTTCTCAGTCACACATCTTTGGTTGTTGCCAACTCACTAGACTGTCAAGCAGTTTCATAACGTTGCCTTCTAGTCTGCTGCTTTTGCACCAGTGAACCCTCACTGAGAGAACTTAGCTTTTCTAGGATATGGTCCCTGTAGATGAGAAAGTTCTTTTCTCCCTCCTTCTGATATTCCCTTGAGGACTCTGTCATTTGGAGGGAGCCTTTAGCTGCATAGCCTCTTATGGACTTTTATTTAAGCATAACATGCTTCCAGGGAAGGTAATGGTTCCACTTCAGTCGCTAATCCCGTCTGTTACCACACCTGCTCCCATAGACCTTGAGCTGTGTTGCAAGACATGCAGTCCAAGCTTAGTCCTTGTTAGAGGATTTTTTGTTTACGGAGTCAATGTGTCACGGGGAAGACGTTCAACAACCAACAGAAGTGACTTGTTGTGACGCAGTGCGGCAACCTCAGCAACCCGATAAGGAGTTGTCTGTACGACCCAGACAGTCTAGACAGATTCGGGTTGTCACTGTACTTCCTCGCTTGCCCATGATTGACAGTTCACAGACTGTGCAGCAGTACCATGATCTTGTGTCCGGCTCCGTCAGACGACTGGCTTTTAAGAGCTCCCACAAGTCGTCGCTGTCTGGAGATTTTCAAATGGACTATGGATCTGACCAAGGAACTGGGCCTCCTGGTCAATTTTGAGGAGTCTCAGCTCGTTCCATCCCAGACCATTGTCTCCTTGGGTATGGATCTTCAGAGTCGAGCTTTTCGGACTTTTCCGTCGGCCCCAAGGATCTTCCAAGCCCTAGAATGCATCCAGAGCATGCTGAGAAGGAACCGATGCTCAGTCAGGTAGTGGATGAGTCTAACAGGGACACTTTCATCGCTGGCCCTGTTCATCGTGTTAGGGAGACTCCACCTCCCCCCCTTCAGTATCATCTAGCTGCTCACTGGATAAAGGACATGACGCTAGAGACGGTCTCAGTTCCTGTTTCCGAAGAGAGGCGGTCTTCTCTCGCGTGGTGTAAGAACAGCTTTCTTCTCAAGGAAGTCTACATTTGGCTGTTCAGAAACACGACCACCGTCTCCTCTCGGACGCATCAGACACGGGCTGGGGTGCGACTTTGGACGGACAAGAATGCTCGGGAACATGGAATCAGGAGCAAAGGACACTTCACATCAATTGCAAGGAGTTGTTGGCGGTTATTCTGGCCTTGATAAACTTCAAGTCCCTCCAGCTTAACAAAGTGGTGGAGGTGGACTCTGACAACACCACAGCCCTGGCTTACATCTTCAAGCAGGGAGGGACTCTTTCGTGGAAGTTGTTCTAGATCGCAAGGGACCTACTCATCTGGTCTAAAGATCGAAAGCTAACTGGTAACGAGGTTCATTCAGGGCGGTATGAATGTCATGGCAGATCACCTCAGACGGAAGGGTCAGGTCATCCCACAGAGTGGACCCTTCTCAAGAATGTTTGCAACAGACTTTGGGCCCTGTGGGGTCAGCCAACCATAGTTCTGTTCACTACCTCGATAACCTAGAGACTCCTGTTGTATTGTTCTCCGATTCCAGACCCAGCAGCAGTTCACGTGGATGCTTTTCTGCTGGATTGGTTCCATCTCGACCTGTATGCATTCCCGCCGTTCAAGATTGTCAACAGGGTACTTCAGAAGTTCTCCTCTCACAAAGGGACACGGCTGACGTTGGTTGGCTCCGCTCTGGTCCGCGAGAGAATGGTTCTTAGAGGTACTGCAATGGCTGGTCGACATTCCCAGGACTCTTCCTCTAGGAGTGAACCTTCTAAGTCTACCTCACGTAAAGAAGGTACACCCTATCCTCCACGCTCTTCGTCTGACTGCCTTCAGACTTTCGAAAGACTCTCAAGAGCTAGGGGCTTTTCGAAGGAGGCAGCCAGAGCAATTGCCAAAGCAAGGAGAACATCCACTCTCAGAATCTATCAGTCTCAAGGGGAAGTCTTCCGTAGCTGGTACAAGACCAATGCAGTTTCCTCAACCAGTACCACTGTAACCCAGATTGCTGACTTCCTGTTATATCTAAGGAAAGTAAGATCCCTTTCAGCTCCTACGATCAAGGGTTACAGAAGTATGTTGGCAGCGGTTTTCCGCCACAGAGGCTTGGATCTTTCCTCCAACAAAGATCTACAGGACCTCCCTAGGTCTTTTGAGACCTTAAAGGAACGTCGGTTGTCCACTCCAGGCTGGAATCTAGACGTGGTCCTAAGGTTCCTTATGTCATCAAGATTTGAACCTCTCCAATCAGCCTCTTTTTAGGACCTCACATTAAAAACTCTTTTCCTCGTGTGCTTGACAACAGCTAAAAGAGTAAGTGAGATCCACGCCTTCAGCAGGATCATTGTTTTCACATCTGAAACGGCTACATGTTCCTTGCAGCTCGGTTTTTGCTAAACGAGCTTCCTTCACGTCCTTGGCCTAAGTCGTTCGAGATCCCAAGCCTGTCCAACTTGGTGGGGAATGATCTGAAGAGAGTACTTTGCCCAGTTAGAGCTCTTAGGTACTATCTAAAAAAGTCTTAACCTTTACAAGGACAATCAGAAGCCTTATAGTGTGCTATCAAGAAACCTTCTTTTCCAAGTTCTAAGAACTCAGTTTCTTACTATTCAGGCTTCTGATTAGAGAAACACATTCTCATCTGAAGGAAGAAGACCTTGCTTTGCTGAAGGTAAGGACACATGAAGTGGGAGCTGTGGCTACTTCAGTGGCCTTCAAACAGAACCATTCTCTGCAGAGTGTTATGGATGCAACCTATTGGAGAAGCAAGTCAGTGTTCGCATCATTCTATCTCAAAGATGTCCAGTCTCTTTACGAGTACTGCTACACCCTGGGACCATTCGTAGCAACGAATGCAGTAGTAGGCGAGGGCTCAGCCACTACATTCCCATAATCCCATAACCTTTTAACCTTTCTCTTGAATACTTTTTATGGGTTGTACGGTCGGCTAAGAAGCCTTCCACATCCTTGTTGATTTGGCGGGTGGTCAATTCTTTCTTGAGAAGCGCCGAGGTTAAAGGTTGTGATGAGGTCCTTTAGTATGGGTTGCAGCCCTGTATACTTTAGCACCTTTGAGTTGATTCAGCCTCCCAAGAGGAACGCTGCGCTCAGTAAGGAAGACGATCTTATTAAAGGCAGAGTAACGGTTCAAGCCGACTTCCTTACCAGGTACTTATTATTTCATTGTTATTGTGGATAACTGATTATATGAAATACGGGATACTTAGCTATCCTTTAGTCTTGTACACTGGTTTTTCACCCACCCCCCTGGGTGTGAATCAGCTACATGATTATCGGGTAAGTTTAATATTGAAAAATGTTATTTTTATTAGTAAAATAAATTTTTGAATATACTTACCCGATAATCATGATTTAATCGACCCTCCCTTCCTCCCCATAGAGAACCAGTGGACCGAGGAATAATTGAGGAGGTGTCAACAAGAAGTACTTGAGTACCTGGCCACAGGTGGCGCTGGTAAGTACACCCCCTTCTAGTATTGTGATAGCTGGCGTATCCCTCCATAGAATTCTGTCGGGCAACGGAGTTGACAGCTACATGATTATCGGGTAAGTATATTCAAAAATTTATTTTACTAATAAAAATAACATTTTAGTTCATTATAATAGCAAGAACGTCATGTTCAATTTTATGTGATTATTCAAAACGTGAGAATTTTGTCAATATTTTCAGAAACTTTTGTTCTTTCTCAGGTGCATCTTGAGCAAGGAGCTATGGAGACAAGAAAATTGAAGGTCGATGATTTTATTGCACTTCAATTAGAGCATAGAATCAATAAAATACAGATGGCTGAATTATCTGTAGTTTTAAAGGTAAGGGTAATAAAGAGCTTTGTTTGTTACATTAGATTTGAATTGTATTGTAAAAAAAAATGGCTTGTTAGTAGGTTAAAGTCAAATTAACTTTTAACCAAATTAAAGCTGCATTACTGTACTACTTTTAGGGATGATGATGATTAAAGGTTGTCAGTGGATTGCATCTGGACATATTTATGGATTGAGTCTGATTTTAGATAATTCGATTCATAATTAGTTATTCAAGAAGAATTTTCTTGGTACATGTACTGTAGTAGATTACTGTAGGATTGTCTGCATGACAGTTGTCAGATGAACTAGTAATTGTAGATTTTACCCAATGAAGGGAGTTATAGGTTTTAAGTGCTCTTGTTAGAACACTAATGGAGTATTGGATTACGAATTGATCAAGGTGGGAGTTGATTGCCAATAGATTAGGATAGTGTTAGATTTTCAATGTATGTTCCTACACATATACGAAACCCCAACTTTAATAGGAGTATGATTTAAACTTGGCTGGAACTCTGATGTTATAATGTGTCAGTAGTTATTGCTGTTCACCAGCACACAAGAAAAAGCACTTTGACTAAAGCTGCCGGGTTGTACGCACGTAAGCTGGGTATCTTCCTGTCTTGACTGTTTTAAGAGGTTTTCTTCTTTCTTTTTACATAGTTAAAGTGTGTGTGTGTGATGCAGAGGCCACATGTGGACATGCAATCTTGGCCTGGGGTTGCTGGTCATAAGTGTACAACCTTCATGAGCAGGAGCTGTTTGGATCCCTAATATTTGTGTGCTTCTGACATGGGGTATGACTTTTTTTCAGGCTTTCCCTGCAATGAGCGTAAGAATTGGCCATCAGTGCATTAGATGGTATACAGCAAGAAAAATTAAAAGCCAATACAGATCGTTCACCTTCAAGTTCATCCTCAAAATTGAGGAAATTTGTGGGCGTTCTTTCTTCTTCGGATAACAACATTTTCCGTCACCCTCCTGTGGGTTGATGACAATTCTGATCTCCCTCATGGGTAAACTACAAGAGAAGCAGTGATAGCTGGTTACCAAAGAAGAGATGGCTATTCCCCTCTCTGTCTGGTAATGAACCTCAGACTTAAGTTGACAGCTATGCTAAGGAAATGGCCTTAAGGTTACTCTGACCTTTTGTGCTTGGAAGACATAAATTGCTGCAAGTCTTAGTTACTTCCAGGCTGGTATCTTCCTCACTTGCCACATGGGGAGAGGAAATTTTCTAATTTGGACCCCTCCTCCTTGTCTGTAGACTATGGAAGCACTGACGACAACTTCAAGGAAGGAGAAGAAATGACCTATAACTCCTCCTCGGGCTAGTCTAATTTAATCAACCTTACCCTCCGCTGATCCCTGCACTCCTTGCAGAGGTAAAAAGATAGATGCTCTGTGAAAAGCCACCTTTGATGGGAAGTAGGAGTGCCATTACCTCATTAGATTCCTTAGAGCACTATATATGAGACTTTGCACTCGTCCATCTCTTTATGCCCCCTCACTTGTTAGCTCGTACACCCTGGACAAAGAGCGCCCACCTATTGTACGGTTACTCATCACGATCACTTATATGTGCTCTCCCATCGCACTTACCTTTTCTGGAGCTCCAATCGCTCGCATCCTCTCCTGCACACACACACACACACACACACACTTATCCCTTGCTACGTACTCCCCAGTGCGCAAGCAATATTCTTTAGATGCGCCTGTTTGCTTTCACTCTAACATTGAGGCAGAGCACCCTTCTCGAAGTACCTTCTCCTATGCGCACTTCCTCTTCTATTACAATGCGCTCTTAGGGAACTTGTAGCACTCTCTAGAGGGCACTCACAATTCCTCACACATTCAAATGTGGATGAGGATTCATTATTACAGGCTGGCTCTTCTAGTTTCTGTCATTTACCGTGTCATGATGGCTCACTTAATCATTTTATGGTGTGAGAAAGTACATCAGCCTGCACACTCACACCCTCATACTGGAGGGCAATCTTCAGTTACTGAATGCCCCTACGTTATAGATTGTTAACCTGTTCGCAACCAATCTGCCATAACTTTATCTCTTGGTGCTGACAGCCAATCCTTGCATTCATCAGACTTGGTGCGCACTGCCGGTCAAAGAAAATAAAGAGCACTTCTGTCCTTTTTCCCCATTTATGGAAATTAGTCCATTAAGACCAATCAACAAGCATTACCTATAAGTCACTCAAACTATTTTTCTCCCCATGGGAGAAAGTGTTGCTCAATCCTTCACTGAGGGTGAAAAAAAGAGGTAGAGATTACATACCCTGTACTCGTGAACTTTTAAGAGAGCCCCATTTCATCTGTTAACGATCATGGCCATCTCACCTGTGTATGATCACATGCTCCTATGGGAGCGCAATCTCACCTGTTTGCAATCGTGACCCTCCTTTTTTGCAGTCGCGCACTTGTATTCGAGTGCTACCACATTTGATCATGCTCTCGTTTCACCTCAGCTATTCACGATCATACATATCTATGGAAGTGCCACCTCACTTCCTCACGATTTTGCACATCTAAGGAAATGTCATCTCATGTGCTCATGATTGTGCGTGCATAATCTCACCCGCTCGCAACCATACAGTACTTCCTTTCCTGCACGTAAGAGTGTTCTCCTATGGGAGTGCCATCTCACCTGCTTGTAAGAACTTTTCTCTACCTTTGAGTTACCTCACCTGTTTGTGCTGTCACGCATGTCGATTTGCTCACGTTCAGTTGACAGAGCTTTCACATACAGTACTTGTGTGCTCCTGTGTTAGCATGTACTTCCCTAAGAGGTGCAAACTCATCTTATCTTGATGTCACACCTCTTTGCACTCGATTATGCTGTACTGCTGGTGGAGCTATAGCAAGATTTATTCCAGGCAAGTGGTATATAATTGCCAACATACAATATATATTCCAGGCAAGTGGTATGTAATTGCTGACATGCTCTGTAACTAGTGTCTAGTAGTATGAGTAGAATGGGCATTTCATCTTCTAGTAGCAGAGAGGCTAATTACTCTGTTCACCACCCCCCAGATGCTGAAGCCTTGATAAGGATCGGGGGCTTAGGGATCAGCGGCTGGGGTCTAATGAACAGTGGGAACTACTTCCCACTGGACCTCGGTGCCCAGCTGTTGATCCAACTAAATCAGTCAGCACTTTCTCTTTTACTTGTGGTTATTTCTTTTTTCTCCCATCTCTTCCTTTTGGGCTCGATATTGTTGACGACTTTGGCATGTTCGATTATACTTTGGATGCTGCTTTGGATTTGGCAGTGTGTGGGATGGACGGCATTCCATCTCAACCTGTGCCAATTTAGATGCCATCACCCTCTGGCAGACCCCATTGGGGGCAGACCAAGTCTGTTAAGAGTCGGGCTCCAGTGATCCGGTTTTAAGTCACCCATATTTGCGGGTAATGGGTGACGCCAGGCATTGGAGTCGACGGTGGGAGGGGCTAACTACCCCCACTGACCAGTGTACGCCCACCTAAAGAGAGGCAGCCCCTCTCTAATAGAGGACTGGTCCCCGCTGAAGCCTCTTCTCGTGTTGGGCCACATGGGATAGGAGGACTGACATCCTCCGATAAGAGGTGGATAACCCGGCTTGCTCATAACAAAAAAACCCACCCCTCTGTTGACGACCTGGAAAATACAAACATGGACCTTGGCACAGACAGCTCCAACTCGGGTTCCAACATAGTAACGTTGGAACCTTATATTCGTTATGAAAATAATGATAAGAAAACACTAGAGAAGAAGAGAGAGAGTGTGAAAATTGATGATAGTACCCAAAGATAAAGAAAAATAGAAGTATTACCTGGTCACTATGAAGTAGTGAATTATGAAAAAATTTTTATCTTAGAATTTGAACACGGAAGAAATGAGCGTTTAAATGTTTTCAAAGCTAACAGAGAAATAGTCAATTTATGTGGAGGGCAGCCAAAAATTTTACCCCAAGGAAATGGAAGTCTCTTGATAGACACTATCCCCATTACAAGGTGAAAGGCTAAAAACACTGACAACATTGGATGGTCATTGTGTAAAATGCATTTCGCACCCTACTTTCAACCAGAGTAGAGTTGTGATATATGCTCCAGAATTGCTAGATATAGAGGAAAAAGAAATTGAGGATGAACTGAAAAGTCAAGGAGTAGTTAAAGTAGTCAGAATGAGAAAGAGAGTTGGAGAACAACGTATTCCTCTTGCATACATTGTGGGGAGGCACATCCAGCTACATCTAAAAGCTGCATTAAGTTTATTTTTGAAAAAGGAATTCAGGCCATTAGGACCATGGAAAGGGTTACTTTTAAAGAGGCTCGTAAAAGAGCTCTTGTAAAGCAGATGAGACCAGGGCAACCTTTTTCAATGGTTCTGAAGAAAAACTTGCCAAACCACACTGACGAAAATTATATCTCTACTTCTAATATGAAGAAACAAATGAAAGTAGTTAAAGAGGTTGAAAGTCCCATCGAAAATCTATGTCCAGAAATTGTAGAAAAATCAAAACAGATACTTAAAGATCTGAAAGTTATTCAAAAGCCAACTACTCAGATTCTAAATAATAGTACAAACCTCTCTCAGGATGTGTCCTTGCCTGATCTGATGGAGGTTCCACTTGAAACTAATTCACCTGGTGAACCTGTAGTGGGGAAGGTGCAAAAACCTGACAGATCACAACCTTTTAATCAAAAAAGAGAGAGACCTCCATCTCTCTCGCCTCCTACCATAAGAAACATTAAAGTCACGACTTCAAATAAATATGATATCTTGTCTGCTGATGTTTCTGATCAACTAGAAGGGAAATTGAACCAATCAGAAATTCAAGTTGAGGTCCACCATCCTCCTCAACAATTAGATCAAAAGGACACAAAGAAAAAAAAGAACACAAAACCCACTATATCAAGATCCTCTCTAGAGATACCACCGGGAAATATTGTTAGATTAAATATTGCCAATGGGAAGACTTCATCTAAGGTGTCTTCCAAAAAATAAATCATAGTTTTTTCCTCCATTCTGCAATGGAATTGCCAGGGTTTAAGGGTGAAATATGAAGAACTCAAGCTCCTTATTTGTGAGCACTCCCCTATAACTGTATGTCTACAAGAAAGCAAGCTCGATGCTAATACTCCTTGTCCTCGCGAGTATGTTAGCTATAGAACACCATATGATCAACGAGCAGGGAGCCACGGGGGAAGTCTTATATATGTTCGTTGAGATGTTCCCCATATATCTTTGTCCATCTGTACCCTCTGCAGGCAGTGGTTGTACAGATTGATATAGGGAGAAAATACACAATCTGTTCTCTTTACTTGCCTCCAAATGATAACATCTTGTATGATAATATAGTAGAGGTGATTAAACAACTCCCACAACCTTTTCTCTTACTAGGAGATCTTAATAGTAGACATCCTTTATGGGGTGATGTTTTGGCAAACGCAAGAGGTAATATTATATCATCAATTTTGGAAAATGAAGATGTCAGGCTCCTTAATACAGGAGACCCCACGCATTTGCATGTACAGACAGGTACCTTGTCCTGCATTGACCTATCAGTTGCAAGCTCTAACTGTCTTCTCGATTTTAATTGGAGAACATTAGATGATTGGCATACTAGTGATCATGCACCAATCATTATAAACACCAACAATGGTCCACCTTTACAAAGATCGCCTCGATGGAATCTTGATAAGGCGGACTGGAATAGATTTCGGGAGTTAAGTGAAATTGAAGGAAATGCAGAACAGTTTGAAAGTGTTGATGATGCCATAGACTTACTTAATGGAACTCTTCACACAGCAGGAATGAATTCCATTCCCAAAACAACAGGGATATTCAGACGACGACCAGTCCCCTGGTGGTCATCAGAACTAACTGCCCTGCACAGAGCCACAAGAAAGTCTTTTAACTCGATTGCGCATGCGCCGTACTGAGGAGAATTTAGTCATATACAAGAAATGTAGAGCACAGTTCCACCGTGCCATGAAGGAAGCCAGGCGCCAGTCTTGGATGTCATTTGTTTCCTCCATTAACAGTAGAACACCAACATCATCTGTGTGGAGGAAAGTCAAAAAGATAGCAGGCAAATTCACCCCAAACCCACCACCAGTGTTAAAGATAAATGGCCAGTATATGACTGGATCAACCGAAGTTAGCAATGCCCTGGCTGACCATTTTTCAAATGTATCGTGCAAGTGTGAAGCAGCTCCTGGTCACCAGTATAGGAGCATTGAAGAAAAGAAAGTTTTAAACTTCGCAACAAGAAAGCAAGTCATACAATTCTCCTTTTACTGAAAGAGAATTTGATTCTGCTCTTGCTACGTGTAAGGATACAGCCCCTGGACCCGATGGAATTCCATATGCAATGATTAAACACGTACCTTTTAATACAAAGTTATTTATTTTAAGCATTTTTAATAGAATATGGCATGATCATAGTTATCCAAGTGTTTGGGAACTAGCCATTATTTTAGCCTTTTTAAAACCCGGTAAGGACAAGTTTTTAGCAGCAAACTACCGACCTATTGCATTGACATCTTGTTTATGTAAAATCATGGAGAAGATGGTCAATGCAAGACTGATTTGGTACCTTGAAAAGAAGAATATTTTATCACCCATTCAATGTGGATTCAGGAAAATGCACTCAACGACTGATGTGCTGATACAACTTGAGTCCTCCATTTGTGAAGCCTTTGCTTCCAAACAGCACCATGTGACAGTCTTTTTTGATCTTGAAAAGGCATATGATACCACATGGAGATACAGTGTACTTAAAAGAATCCATGAGTGCGGATTGAGAGGAGAGCTACCACTATTCATCCAATCATTTCTTTCACATAGAGTTTTCCAAGTGAGAGTTGGGGAAGCTCTATCACAGAGTAAATGCCAGGAAGGAGGAGTTCCTCAGGATAGTGTGCTGAGTGTAACCCTTTTTGCACTAGCAATTAATGGGATATCCTCAGTCATTCCCCGGGATGTTCTCGCAACATTATTTGTGGATAATCTCTCCATATCATTTGCTGGGGCCAGAATGGCAATGGTTGAGAGAAAAATCCAACTCTCTATTGATAAGATTATCCATTGGGCCGATATGAATGGATTCAAGTTCTCGACAAGTAAAACTACAATTGTCCATTTCTGTCGTATACGGGGAGTACATCCAGACCCGGATATATACAGTACATCAAAGGTCTGCGGATCCCATGAGCAAGTGAAGCTAAATTTTTAGGGTTGATATATGATTGTAGGCTTACATGGGTTTCTCACTTAAAAGCATTGAAAGCTAAATGTGTTGAACCTATGAATCTTTTAAAAGTATTGTCCCATACATCATGGGGGGCAGACCGCAATACAATTTTAAAATTATACAAGGCCTTGATATTTTCCAAAATTAGTTATGGATGCGAAATATACTCGTCAGCAACCCCAAGTCGGTTAAAAATATTAGATTCAATACATCATGCTAGCATTAGTTTGTCCACAGGAGCCTTTAGAACTTCGCCTATCACAAGTCTCCTTGTTGATGCTGGGGAGTTACCTCTAGACCTTTACCGAATGTCCTCTATTATTCGGTATTGGTTTAGATTGCAAAGACTTCCTAATTCTTCTGCCTTTCAGACTGCAAGCCTTGTAAGACACTCAACCTACTTTGAGCTGCACCCAAAATCTCCTCAACCTTTTGGGTTTCGAGTGAAACAATTATTAAACAATCTGGATTTAATTAGAATTAATGTGCTTCCATTCAAGGTATCATCAACACCTCCATGGAAATTACGTGACATATCTTTTTGTAAATACTTTATTGGAGTTAAGAAGAATATGACTGACTTAAAATCCAGGTCTCTTTTTATGGAACATGTCGAAGAACATAGGGGATCGACTTTTATCTATACTGATGGGAGCCAGATGCTGATGCTGGCGTTGGATTTGGAGTACATAGTAATGATTTTAATTGTAGAGGTGCACTTCCTCTAACAGCTTCCATATTTACTGCCGAGCTGTATGGCATACTAACCGCTATTGAGAAAATAGCTTTGGAAAAGGAGGGTAATTTTACCATTTTTAGTAATGCAAGGAGTGTTCTTCAAGCTTTACAAGTTTTTAATTCTAGTAACCCTTTAGTTTTGAAGATTTTAGAATGGCTTTTTATTATTGGACGGAGAGGTATAACAGTTCAATTTTGTTGGGTTCCAGCACATGTAGGTGTGTCTGGGAATGAGAAGGCCGATTTACTGGCGAAGAATGCGGCATCCGAGTTGCTACCAAGGAGGCATCCCATTCCCTGTAATGATATCCTACCTTACATCAAGAAATTGGGTTGTAATAAATGGCAACAGCACTGGGATAGTCAAGATGGCAATAAAATGAGGGAAGTAACAAATATCATATCTCCTTGGAGGTATAACATGATGCCCCGAAAATGGGAGACGGCTCTTTGTCGCCTCCGAATTGGTCACACACGGTTGACACACGAGTTTCTGCTGAAGGGCCAACACCAACCGTATTGCGAAGACTGTTTAGTACCCTTAACAGTGAGGCATTTGTTGACCGAATGCCCTAATTTTACTAATTTAAGAAATAGATATCTGTTTGAGGCTCGAGGTGAGGATGGCAGGTTCATCCTTGCCAAGATTCTTGGACATAATGTGTCCTACTATGCGAGTGGAATTTTTAGATTTATTTCAGAAGCAGGTCTTCTGAAAACTATTTAACTATTGTAATGACTTCTTAACTTTTATGGTTTTAATTGAATTTTATTTTATTTTTCATATATAATAAATGCTATGGGCGTCAATGACCTTAGATGTCAGGATGCCAGAAAACTTTCAATCAATCAATCAATTACTCTGTTCACCACAAAGCTCAACAACATGCTTCCGGTCTACGGTTCATAAATCCTGGACCCAGCAATAGCTCTAGAGGATGCGTTTTAACATCACTGAAATGAACTTCATGCTTAAAGGTTTAAATGTTTAGGGCATTGTCCTGCTGATGTTCCTGAATTAAAGTTCTTCGGGAATTCCCCTCATGGCCTAATCTGATTAGCTAATCCCATCTGCAGAGGCCCCACAGCACATTGACATTCCTCTCCCTTCACAGTTGTAAACCACCTAGTATATCAAAGCAGAGGGCTTTTCACAAAGCATTGAGAAAATGTGTGGATACCTTCAGAAGTCTTTTGCAGCTGTATATCAAGCGAAGTGGTGCATCGTCTGTGATTGTTGCTGTAGAAGGGGTAACTCTGGTTGCAGCCCCTTTGCAATTAAATGAGGATTTTGATCTATCTTTGTCAGTTGATGCTTCTCTGTGGTGAAAGGTTACCACAACCCTTATGCTTTTCTGCTGTTTTGTCTGATTTCAAGGGTAATCTACATGGTACCTATTACCCTGAATCTTAGGTTGATCCTGTGGCCTCTCAAATGGCCACAACCATAGTGGTACACAAACCTGATGATGCTCCTGAATTAAAATTCTAAGGGAACTCCTTCCTTAGCCCAATCTGCTTTGCCAATCCCATCTGCAGAGGCCCTACAGCTCACTGACATCCCTATCTGTTCATGGTTGTAGACCCCCCCTTTATCTCTGAGCAAAAGGCTTTTTGCATGGCATTTCAAAGATGTCTGGATATCTTGAAGTCTATTGCAGCAGTACATTAACCAAAGTGGGCCATTTTTGTGATTGTTGTCGGGGAAGGGGTGACGAACTGGTCAGAGCACCCCCACAGTTAAATTAGGAATTTCTTGTCTATCTTTACCGGGAAAGGATTCATTGTCGGAAATGTCTATGCTTATGAAGAGCTTCAAGCAGTCTTGGTCACTAAGAGAACTCGGACAACCTGCATGGGATGTAATTCACATTTGGGTCCCTTTAAAGGGCCTGTTTTGACAGGTGTCGGATTTATACCTCACTCAGAAGACTTCCCCCCCAAATGGATGTACTGGTACGTTTCACAAAACTCATCCCTTAACCCCCATGGACGTAATGGTACGTCCTTGCAAAAAACTGCTATTTGCATTTTTTTTTTTGCATGTTTTTGATAACTTTGAGAAACTTCAGGCATTTTTTAAAATAATGAGACCAACCTGACCTCTCTATGACGAAAATTAAGGCTGTCAGCGCAATCTAAAAAAAAATATTGCAAAACGTGCTTGAAAAAGAAAAACGCCTGGGGGTTAAGGGTAAACAATAGCCTTGGCGAAGAGAATAGGCAAACTTCACGGTACTGTACAGGTATTTCCAAGGTTATAAGTTATTCTGAGGAATGGAGAAAGGCCTTTTACCTTTGTTCCAGAGGTTTTAGCCAAAACATAGAACCCTGCTATTGATGACGACATTTTGAATCTTTATCCATCACTGAGTTTGGATTATTTGCATTTTGTCTTCTGAGGGTCTTAGACTACTTCAAGAGCCCCCAACCCTTCAGGCTACAGATTCAAAATGTTTTTATTAGTTCAGGCAGGACTAAAAAAGGTTGAAAGGAACACCCTCTCCTTCTGGTTTTGTGACACCATCAAGACGTCATATCCTTAAGGAGCAGACAACCTAGAAGATTCATTACCGGCATGTTTTCTTGAAGTTAGAGTAATTGTTGCTACACTAGTCTTTAAGAAGAACCTGTGGCACAGGTAAGATATGTTTTTACTGTGACCTGTGGTAGCTGCTCAACAGGTTGTTTAATGTACTGAGCTCCTTACGAGACAAGAAGCATCTAGTGATTCTAGTCTAACCTGTCATGTCGATAGACTAGAATAAGAGTTAGTGCCGGGCCTTTTTCATTCTTTCTTCCCCTCTCTTAGGGTGCAGTGGTTATGTACTAGATCAGATGTTTGGTGCATACAAGCTTTCACTCTGAGGTCTGTTCTACATATATTATATATATCTTCCCCCATCCTCTTCACTGGGTGAGGATGGTTTGTATGCAAAACCCATTACTCTTTAGGCCCTTCATTATGGGAGCATATCCTTACGAGGGTATAGGTTCTTCTGTGACCATCTGTCCATAGACCAACTTAGTCTAACTTTTAATAGTCTATTTCTCAAAAGTTAGTCGGCAGTATGAGTCTTAACTACCAGTAGGGTTTTAGAGGCTTCCTCCCTCTTAATGTGTGTGTATTCATGTAGGAACAAATCAAAGATTTTAAAAGTAATTTGTATTTTCATAACTTTACAAACTTGAGTTCTTCAAGTTTCACTTCAAGCCTCAACCACCTTGCATGCCCCAAGTTAATGTTAAAGTGGTTTCTCAGTGTGCAGGTAAATAGGCAGGTTTCCCCCTCCACCGACGTGTGTCTAAATTTTAAATGCTGAGATCCAGCCAAACTGAAATCATACTCTATTGAAGGACTGGGGTTTGTAGAGTTAAGAAAAACAGATATTGATTTTAATTTTGTGATAATCAGGAAGGACTGGATAGCCACTTATAGGTATATTTCCTGGTCAACAGATTAAAGTTACACTGGTTGGCTGCTATCCATTTGAATTTTTAGTCAATGAAATGAATTAAGATTCAAGTATTAAATTTAGTTGAGCTTTCATATAATGAATGAAATTAGAATTTGCATGCTTTCAAATTACAATAGAGTTGCCTTGTCAAAGGATTCATGTATGACTATATTTTTATTGCAATAAGGCAGGACCAGCTACTTGGTTGATTGTTTTGGAACTGGTTAAAAATCTGATTGAATCAAGGTTATAGTTAGGAGTGTATCCACTTGAACCGGGAGTGTCCAACTTGTAAGTCAATTACCAGACACTGAGAGCGGCAATGATGTCAGAAGCACGAAAGCTAAAAGAAAGGGCATGAATCTAGCAACAAACAAGTGCAAAGTTGTAACCCAGTGTCTGTACGTTAGTAGTAAACTGAGTCATACTTTGCTCAGAGGAGGTATTTGATAGATTTTAGTCCAATGTACAGTATCATTGTCATGGAGAGGATACCCGTAGGAGATTATTGCCATCAGGGTATCTCTCATTTGGTGCTTTAGGCATTACTTAAGGGTCTCTGTAATGTTTACTCTGCACATAGTTGTGGTGCAGTATTTTTTCTTTTACCTTCTCTCTGTTAGAGCTTCCTGTCCTACATCTTGCTGTCTCCCCTCTTTTGTCATCAAACTGTAGGGTTTTTTTCTATGTTAACTTTTGCCATTTAATGGCCTCACTAACCCCAGTACTGGGCTATATATCATAAATCCAATACATGTTTTCCAGCAAGATTAAGAGAAAAACATAAAAAGGGCTATCTCCAGGCTGATGCATTATAGTTGCTCTGCTTTGTCAACATAAAGAAGTACAGAAAAGAACAAATTGTAAGGACAGTTGCCTAGAACTAGAAGGGGAAGCTGTGTGAAGATTTTAATACTCTGCAATATTGCTAGGAATCAAACTTTAAACAAATTTTACAATTGTTCCGTAACCGAATTACAAACCACGCTATTTACATAGGGTATTACTTTCGGCGTAGCTGAAATGACGAGCCATTAGATTTTAACGAGGGTTAAACTACCCCCGCGCTAGTTAGCACGGGGGTAGGGGTGGGGTAGCTAGCTACCCCTCCCCCCTCACACACTGGTGAGCTGCCTCACTTCACTTTTGGCTTGGACGATGAGCAGACGTCTCTGTCCCGTCCTCGCATGGCAGCCATTAATGTTTTGTCTTTACTTAATTACTTACTTTTCTTATACTTAATATATATGTAAACATTCTTATGTTTATGTATATATTTGAGTATAGAAATACAGTAAGTTTCCTTTTCAGTGTTTGTGCTGTGTGTGTGTGTGTGTGTAGGAAGTCCACTCAGTTGTACGACAACATCTCCGTGTGGTCCCAGGCCCCCACGGTGACATTTCATGGGTCGCGATCTCTCCCTTGGTCCTTCGGTCTTCCCTTCGGCGGTCGCCGTGGGGAATTGTCATCGCTGGACTTTATTTATTAATCTGTTTCTCCGCTGTTCCTCCTTCCCTACTGGGAACTTGGTCTATCAGTGTAGGGAACATGGGAGTTTAGTTTGACTACGGTCTCTCTCTCTCTCGAGGTCGTTCACCCTTTTATTACTACTTCGTATTACGGTAGCTTCCTTCCCGTTGCGGGTTGAGTTGCTACTCTGTTTATTTTGTCTCAATTATTTTTAATCAAATCTAATTGCATTTGTTAACTTTTCAGCTCTGTGTAGAACGCTTCCCTTCGGGGTTCATTCGTTCTTACTGTTAGTGAACATTCTTAGATGAATTACATAATTATAATTGTTATAATTCTGTTTTTGTTACAGTTCTCCGCCTTTCCCCCCTTCCCTGAGTGTCAGTGGGGGAGAAGGGTGCATTCCTGGTGCGTAATTCTCATGTTCTTTTTCCTCGGGGTTCCTCTTCGGAGTTACCCCGGGGAATAAATGTTAACTAATTATTTTATTTTCACAGTTAACTATCTAGTTTTTTCGTTTGCCTAATGTGCCAACGAAGCCGAGCTGTCCTGTTTGGGCCTGGGGAGTCTGCTGTTGCCGCCTCCTCTACGACTTCATCATGTGCGTGTTCCCTTCTCCTAGAAGTTCTCCCGTGACAACTGTCGGCTCCTTAGTTCATTTAGAACGCTCAGGAGGTTCGCCTCCATGGTAGGGTAACTTCCCTTCCGAGGGAGGTCCCCTTCCCAGGTATGAGTTTTTTCCCCTTCAGGGGGGGCAACTTCTCTTACCTTAATAATTCCTGGTTGGTTTTTTCCTGGTCCTCGGGCGGTTATGCTCTTGGTGCTGAGTGACCGCTTTTGTAACCATGCTCTAGGGGCTGAGCAGTTGCAAGGCCGGACCATGGAATTCGTGCGATTATGCTCCTGGTGCTGAGCGGTCGCACTTGCAGCTACGCTCAAGGGGCTGGGCAGCTGCAGGAGCTCCTCTTCGGAGGGTTTCTCTTATGGTCAGCTTGCTGATCCAACGGCCCTAAGGGGCCCCTTCATCAGTTCTTCTGGTCTCTTCTACGAAGTGTTCTCTCTCGTTCGCGAGAAGGACACTCATAGAGACTCCTCTTCGGAGGACTCCCATGCTGTTGTTGCTGATGTTGCTGAAGGCTCAGTTCCCCCCTCCGAACATCCTTCGAGAGGGCAGCTGAGTCCAACGGCCTCTCCTTCGAGTGTCTCTCCCCCTCGGGGGAGTTCACTAGCAGAGACTCCTCTTCGGAGGACTGATGATGGTGCTCCTGTTCGTGGTCGTCTTCATCTTCAGCCGCAGAGGATCCTCCTCGACGAGAACAGACCGTTACAGCTGCTTCACTAGACCTTTCGGCAGATCGTTAGCTGTAGTGGTTTGCGGACTGTGGCCAAAGGTAGCACTCAAACTGCCTAGTATCCGAATGCCGACCACAACCCGACGTTCACTACACAACAAACATACAACGGTGGAATACCCAAAAACCTAAGTAACAGTTCAAAGCACTGGGCACCACCCCTTGATTTATAATGGGCAAGGGGACCCAGCTAGATGTTGCTGATGTTGCTGAAGGCTCAGTTCCCCCTCCGAACATACTTCGAGAGGGCAGCTGAGTCCAACGGTCTCTCCTTCGAGTGTCTCTCCCCCTCGGGGGAGTTCACTAACAGAGACTCCTCTTCGGAGGACTGATGATGCTGCTCCTGTTCGTGGTCGTCTTCATCTTCAGCCGCAGAGGATCCTCCTCGACGAGAACAGACCGTTACAGCTGCTTCGCTAGACCTTTCGGCAGATCGTTAGCGATCTCCGACACCTGCCAGACCTTCTTGTCTTCCATCTCCGTTCCTGGACGCAGATGCGCAGTGGGCGCCACACCACCCCGTTTTCCGACGGGCACTGGTCCCTTCGGGGCTAAGGGCTTATCTCACAATGTGAGTAAGTCCCTTAGTGCCAGGTTTTACCTGTGCAACCTCGTTCTCCTGCGCGAGTAGTTCGCTAATACTCTCTGCTGTGGACCAGTTTTCTGCTGAATCAACACTCCAGTGATCTCCTGTAGCTGAGTCTCACCGTAGATCCGTTGATCTCCTGATCGCCTACGCTTCTGGGACCTTCTGTGCGGCTACACGCCTTGTGCACCAACAGTCTCCTGAACGCCCACGATCGCCTGCTCGCCGGTGCACATCTGATCGCCTTTTTCTGATGTGCGCAATGCGCGCCAACGTTCGCCCTCGCGCCCACGATCTCCGGATCTGGGCGCAAGCAGGGAGATTATTTCTTTACTGAACTCCACGTTAACCTGCTCGCCAGCGCACACCTGCGCCTCCTTTCCTGATGTGCGCAATACGCGCTGACGTTTGCCCACACGCCCACGATCTTCGGATCTGGGCGCAGGCAAGGAGTTTATTCCTTCGCCTCCTCGCCGACGATCTCTCTGGTTCTGCATCCTCGCTGATATCTTCTGGCCACGCAACTACGTGCTTACGATCTCCCTGTTCCTGCCTCGTCGCGCGCAGTTCAAGAAGTTTCTACGCTAGCGCAGAGGCGCTCACTGGTTCTTCTTGAGTTTCGCCAAGCGCGCCCACGTGTGGTTCCAGTTCCAGGGCGCCAACGCACCTGCACGCTTCCACTTCACACCGCGCCGCCCAGGAGACTCCTAAGCTAGCGCACTGGGCTCTCTTTGCGCGCCAGCTATTCTTTGCCTGCGCGCAAGTGTTTTCAACGCGCCAACGCTTATATCGTCGTAGGTTTCCTACGCGCCCACGCGTTAACTCTCCTGAACGCGATCGGTCGCTACGCACCTTCGCCTGCCTACGAGCCATCGCTCGCCAAGACGCGCCATCGCTTATCAAGACGCGCCATCGCTTATCAAGACGCGCCATCGCTTATCAAGACGCGCCATCGCTCGTCAACGAGCCATCGCTCGTCAACGAGCCATCGCTCGTCAACGAGCCATCGCTCGCTTACGCGCCATTGGTCTCCCGCCCGCCTGCGCTCGCCCTTATGACCGCGTGCCCACGCGCGAACCAACGGTTTTCCATCACGCGAGAGCCAGTCCCGGCCGCCTGCGCTCGCCCTCACGACCGCGTGCGAGACCTAGTCCCGTCACCTGCGCTCGCCCTTACGACCGCGCGCACATGCGCACCCATGTTCGCCCGCGCGCACATGCGCACCCATGTTTGCCCGCGCGCACATGCGTACCCATGTTCGCCCGCGTGCACATGCGCACCCATGTTCGCCCGCGCGCACATGCGCACCCATGTTCGCCCGCGCGCACATGCGCACCCATGTTCGCCTGCGCGCACATGCGCACCCATGTTCGCCCACGCGCGAACCAAGGGTTTTCCATCGCGCGAGCGCCAGTCCCGGCCGCCTGCACTCGCTCTTACAACCACGCGCCCGCGCGCACATGCGCACCCATGTTCGCCCGTGCGCGAACCAACAGTTCTCCATCGCGCGAGAGCCAGCGCGATTTCGTTCGTGATTCCCGTTGGGTTTCGCAACACGGGCAACCTGGCGAGTCTCCTGGAGCGCGTACTTCCAGATCATTGTCGGCATGATCTCTCACCTGTAGACGCAAAGCAGCGCACGTGCAGGAGCAGGAAGAAGCTTCAGAGAGGTCTGGGCAACATTCTTCTCCTTTCCAGGCAGCCCCCATCATCTCTACTCCTCAGGATCGTCCGATCCCCTTCCCTCCAGCGGAAGTCGCTGACACTGCGTCTGTCAGCCGTCAGCAGAGGAGGTACTTCAAGATCATGGGGGAACCTGGTTTAGCCCTTCCTCTCTACCATTCCGTGGAAGGGGCTTACCAGGGAATTTTTCTCTCGAGAAATTCTCCGCCCGGCAGGTGATATACTCGACTTCGGAGATCTTAAGCCAGGAGAAAGCCGCAAAGTGTGCCATGCAGGCCACTTCGTGGCTGGTCGTCTGGCTTGGATCTCTGGGCATCCTGTTGCGATCCGAGAATTTGTCCAAGGAGAGCTCCAGGAAGGTCATGGAAACTTTCCTCCTCTCAGGCACGAGCACCATAGTTTCCCGGCTCACCAAGTTTCGAACTTGAGCAAACTTGATGTTGAAGCATTGAGATGTAGTGACCAAGAGGTTCCTCTCGGAAGTCCCAACCATGGATGTCAGCAAGCTCAAACAATCTTCCATCCTTGGAAAGACCTTGTTTTGAGCCCAAGGATGGGGAACGGACAGCTGAGAGGTGGAGAAAGTCGAATCACGATTCGCTCCTCCAAAGGCGCTTACATCCGGACCCTACAAGCCTCCAGCGCCTCAACAACAACAGCCTCGTCAGCCTAGGACATCGGAACCGGCCCCGGCAGCTAAGACAAGGTGTCTAAACAGCAGCCCCCTCCTGTCAGAGACAAGAAAGGCGGGAAGTCCTCCTGGGGAGGCAATAATCCTAGAGGGAGCGGCCGAGGCCGCAAACGCTAGGATTGGCAACCCACCTGCATGGTCCCCAGTGGGGGGATCCCCAAGGTTGCACGTTCAGGTGGCAGCAACTCAGGGCCGATTCCTGCACGATCTCCGTGATCAGCCAAGGATATCGTATCCCGTTCTCTACATCTCAACCTCCACTGACAGTGAACCCAGTGTCGCTGAGCTCCTATGCCATGGGATCGGCAAAGGGGCTAGCCCTTCGGGCAGAAGTCGAGACCATGCTCTAGAAGGTTGCTCTCCAAAAGGTCATCGACGGCTCCACCCCCGGCTTCTTCAGTTGACTTTTTCTTGTAAGAAAGCGTCTGAAGGCTGGAGACCAGTCATCGACCTCTCAGCCCTGAACAAGTTTGTCGAACAAACTTCATTCAGTGTGGAACAGCAGAGTCGATCAGGCTTGTAGTGAGACCACAAGACTTCATGTGCACACTGGATCTGATGGACGGTTACTTCCAGATCCCAATCCATCCGTCTTCCAGGAAGTACTTGAAATTCAGCCTAGACAACAAGATAATCCAGTTCAAGGTGCTATGTTTCGATCTCTCCACAGCACCGCATGTGTTCACTAGAATGTTCACCCTGATATCTTCATGGCCACACAGGAGCGGCATCCGTCTCACTCGCTTTCTGGATGACTAGCTAACCCAGGCAGTCTCGGAATCGACCCTTCTTCGACACAGAGACAAGCTTCTGGGACTTTGCCAAGATCTAGGGATCATGGTAATTCTCGAGAAGTCTTCTCTGCTTCCATCTCAACAACTGGGATATCTAGGCATGATATTAGACTCCAATCTCCAAGCCTTCCCATCAGATGTCAGGATAGCAAGGCTGAGGAGAGTCACGGAACCTTTCCTCAGACGAGGAGTGCTTCCAGCCCAATCTTGGTTACGCCTCCTAGGTCACCTTTCCTCCTTGTCCAGGCTAGTTCCAAACGGCCGCCTCAGGATGAGATCCCTGCATTGGCGGCCCAAGTCCCGGTGGAATCATGACAACGATTCCCCGGACATTCTGGTCCCTTTGGGACCTGCAGTGGAAATTGACCTACGGAAACTTTTGCAAGGGAATGGATCTTCTCGTCCTTCCCACCGTTCTGTCTGTTGAGAAGGGGGCTCAACAAGGCCAGACTATCGGTCAACCTGTCGATGACTCTGATAGCTCCGCTGCGGCATCATGCAGAGTGGTTCCCGGAACTTCTGCATCTCCTGACGGAACTTCCCCCACGACACGAGCTTCTCTAACAACCACACTGCAACATCTACCACAAGCCGTAGCATAGCTTTGGCTTCACGCCTGGAGACCATCCAGCATCTCCTCACAGAGAGAGGCATTCCGCAACAAGTTGCGGAGCGGATGTCTCGACACCTGCGAAAGTCATCCGCAGGGGTCTACCAGCCGAAGTGAAGAGTCTTCTGTGGTTGGTGTCGTGGGAGAGGTACCTCTCCCCTTGATGCCACTATTCTAGCAATAGCAGAGTTATTGTATGTCAGCAGGAGGAAATGCGCCTTTCGCTCTCGGTGGTGGAAGCCTATCGCTCAGCCTTAAGCCTGGCCTTCAGGCTGAAAGGAATAAACATTTCCTCCTTGCTGGATCTTTCTTCGCTCATACGAAACTACTTAACTGTCCCCAGTCGGAAGTGAGACCTCCTCCATGGAACATGGTTCAGGCTCTTAGGGCTCTTAAGAGATCTCCTTGCGAACCATTACGCCAGGCCTCTGATCGTCACCTGTCTTGGAAGACGGTGCTCCTTCTCGCTCTGGCCTCGGCCAAGCGTATCAGCGAACTTCATGGTCTCTCGTATGACGTCGCCCATTCAAGAGGAGGTAACGTTCAGGTTCGTCCCTGAGTTGGTTACTAGACTCAAATCTTGGAGTCCTGGACCTTCGGTTCGACTCCTTCATGATTTTGAGTCTCCGTTCTGTAACAGATGACCCAGACCTTCTCCTACTATGCCCAGTAAGGAGTCGCAGGGGTTATCTTAAAGAACAGCTGCAGTTCGTCCTCACGTGCAAGCCCTGTTTGGGAGCACAGGGAGGATGGAGAGGAGGGTCATCAAGAATGCCTTTTCAGCCTGGATTCAAGGTCATCCATCACGCCCTGAATCCAGACCCTCCTCCGTCACGTCGCCTTAGAGCACACGATGTCAGAGGCATCGCAACGTCCCTGGCCTTCAAGAGGAACTACTCTGTGACGCAGGTGCTACAAGCCGGAGTCTGGAAGCGTCAAACGACCTTCACAGCCCACTACCTGCAGGATGTGACCCACAGGACCCTCAATACCTTTTCTATTGGCCCTGTGGTGGCTACACAACAGCTGCTCTAACCTCAGGCTCCTTAATGGACAGGTAGCAGAAGGTTGAGTGCATTGTTACCTGGTTTTAGACTACATGAATGAAAGAAGTATGTCTGGCCCTTACTTCTTTCTTCATCCTCCCCTCTCTATGGGAAAGCAGCATCCTGGGTTCTCTGCATAGCTGACCTCAAACCTCTGCAGGTAAACCATGCTTCCTTGTGTTCCTAGTATTAAGTTGATACTGTCGCGTCCCCCATACCCTGACGAGGTAGTATTGGGAACGTCCTAGCCTAGAATTCCAGCTAAATGACTTGAGGTCGACCTCCTAGGACAAGTCGCACTTCTTTCCTCCACACATAAGCTTATGAGGGCCGCACGTTCGGCGAGGTGCAGGGACACTTTTTTTTTTTTTCCTCGAGTGCTGCTCACTCGGATTCTGAGTCCCCGGGCAAGCCAAAGCCAGTAAGGCTGGGGACTTTCCACCCTGCCTAAGGGTAAGTCACCCTATGTAAATAGCATGGTTTGTATCTCGGTTACGGAACAAATGACAAATTCGGAGATAATTTGTATTTTTCCTAACCTTACAAACCTTAGCTATTTACACATATTTGCCCGCCAGCTCTGTCCCCCAAGACAAGTCCTACCTCTAAGTGAAGTTGAAGTGAGGCAGCTCACCAGTGTGTGAGGGGGGAGGGGTAGCTAGCTACCCCTCCCCTACCCCTGTGCTAACTAGCGCGGGGGTAGTTAACCCTCGTTAAAATGTAATGGCTCGTCATTTCAGCTACGCCGAAAGTAATACCCTATGTAAATAGCTAAGGTTTGTATGGTTAGGAAAAATACAAAATTATCTTCGAATTTGTCATTTTAGAGATATAGCCATTTATAACCTTGGAGAATTCTGTTATGCATAACACTAAAATAATAGCACCCATATGTTTTTTGGTAAACTTGTTACTTTTAGAATCTAGTGTTATTTTTCTTTGCTTAAACTATAAACATTTGACTATGGCAGTAAGGCTGTTTTCTCATGATGATCTTGCTTCTAGCATCATTGTGTTCTGGTAATGATGGTTACCCATCATATACAGCCCAGTTGTGTAGATGTAAAATTAAAATTTGTTCCTACATGAACACAATCCCTCATCCTTTAATAGGAGTATGCTTTCAGTGAAGGTGGAGACAGCTGTGAAAACACTTACATGTTGGTTGGAAAGTCCCGCCCACCCAACAGGTGACGACTTGAGCTTGCACTTTTTCAGCCAGCAAAGGGTATAGATGTACTTCGAGTGTCTTTTTATGTTTGTTTGTTCCCTAACTGAAATACAAACCACGCTATTTAATATGGGTTATTACTTCGGCGGAGCTGAATGACGGGCCATTAGATTTTTAACGAGGGTTTACTACCCCACCGCTAGTTAGCAGGGGTTAGGGATGAGTAGCTTGCTGACCCCCCCCCCCTCACACACACACACACACACCGGTGAATACTTCACTTTATTTTTGGCTCGGGCGGAGAACAGACGTGTCTGCTCTCTCCCTCGCTTTGACTGCCATTAATCTGTTTTGCTTTTCCTTTCTCAGAGTGCAGGAGTCAATTCAATTCCCAAAACAACAGGGTTATTCAAACGACAACCAGTCCCGTGGTGGTCTTCAGAACTAACTGCACTCTACAGAGCCACAAGAAGATCTCTAACACGATTGCGTAGACGCAGAACTGATGAGAATTTAACTATGTACAAGAAATGTAGAGCACAGTTCCGTCGTGCCATGAAAGAAGCAAGGCGCCAGTCATGGATGTCTTTTGCTTCCTCCATTAACAGTAGAACGCCACCATCTTCTGTGTGGAGGAAAGTAAAAAAGATAGCTGGCAAATTAACCCCCAACCCACCACCAGTGTTGAAGGTGAATGGCCAGTATGTAACTGAAGCAAATGAAGTTAGCAATGCCCTGGCTAATCATTTTTCAAATGTATCCAGCAAGTGTGAAGGAGCCCCTGGTCACCAGTATAGGAGCACTGAAGAAAAGAAAATTTTAAATTTTGCAACAAGAAGGGAAGAGTCGTATAATTCTCCTTTCACTGAAAGAGAATTTGATTCCACACTTGCTCATTGCAACGATACAGCCCCTGGACCTGATGGAATTCCATATGCAATGATTAAACATGTACATTTTTATACAAAGCTATTTATTTTAAGCATTATTAATAGATTATGGCATGATCATAGTTACCCAAGTGTTTGGGAACTAGCCATTATTTTAGCCTTTTTAAAACCCGGTAAAGACAAGTTTTTAGCAGCAAACTATCGTCCTATTGCATTGACATCTTGTTTATGTAAAATCATGGAGAAGATGGTCAATGCAAGGCTGATATGGTACCTTGAAAAGAAAGGTATTTTATCACCGATTCAATGTGGATTCCGAAAAATGCACTCAACGACTGATATGTTGATACGACTTGAGTCTTCTATTTGTGAAGCCTTTGCTTCCAAACAGCACCATGTTACAGTATTTTTTGGCCTTGAAAAGGCATATGATACCACATGGAGATATGGTATTCTTAAAACCATTCATGAATTTGGATTGAGAGGAGAGCTGCCACTATTTATTCAGGCATTTCTTTCACATAGAGTTTTTCAAGTAAGAGTTGGGGTAAAACTATCAGAGAGTAAGTTCCAGGAAGAAGGAGTTCCTCAGGATAGTGTGCTGAGTGTAACCCTTTTTGCACAAGTAATTAATGGGACATCCTCAGCCATTCCCCAGGATGTTCTCTCAACATTATTTGTGGATGATCTCTCAATATCATTTGCTGGCACTAGAATGTCAATGGTTGAGAGAAAAATACAACACTCTATTGATAAAATTATCCAGTGGGCTGACATGAATGGATTTAAGTTCTCGCCAAGTAAAACTACCATTGTCCATTTTTGTCGTATCCGGGGAGTACATCCAGACCCGGATATATACATTAAAGGTCAACGGATACCATGTGTATCGGAAACCAAATTTTTAGGTTTGATATTTGACTGTAGACTTACATGGGTTTCTCACCTAAAAGCGCTAAAAGCTAAATGTGTTGAAGCTCTGAATATCTTAAAAGTATTGTCCCATACATCATGAGGGGCAGACCGCAATACTATTTTAAAATTATACAAGGCCTTGATTTTTTCCAAAATTAGTTATGGTTGTGAGGTATATTCTTCAGCCACCCCAAGCCGGTTAAAAATATTAGACTCGATACATCATGCAGGTATTAGATTGTCTACTGGAGCTTTTAAAACCGCGCCTATCCCAAGTCTCCTTGTTGATGCTGGAGAGTTACCTCTAGACCTTTACCGAATGTCTTCCATTCTTCGGTATTGGTTTAGATTGCAAAGACTCCCTAACTCTCTAGCCTTTCAGACTGCAAGCCTTGTAAGACACGCATCATTCTTTGAGTTGCACCCAAAATCTCCTCAACCTTATGGCTTTCGGGTGAAACGATTATTAAATAGTCTGGATATAATTAGAAATAAGGTACTTCCATTCAAGGTATCATCAACGCCTCCATGGAAGTTACCAGAGATATCTTTTTGTAAATATTTTATTGGAGATGAGAAGAATATGTCAGACCTAGAAGCCAGGTCTCTTTTTAATGAACATGTTAAAGAACATAGAGGATCAACTTTTATCTATACTGATGGCTCCAAATCTGATGCTGGCATTGGATTTGGAGTACATAGTAATGGTTTTAATTGTAGAGGTGCACTTCCTCTGACCGCTTCCATTTTTAAATATTAAACTTAGCCGGTGAATATATAATAGCTGACGTCTCGGACGGCTCGACAGATTCCAAAAACTCGCGAGCGATCGCCGTGAAGGTTGCGGGTGTGACCACCAGCGCCGACTATCGGCCAGATACCGCATATACTTGTCAAGTTCTTTAGTTCTTCTCTGTCGGTCTTGTCGACAATTTGGTTCCGCTCGTTTATGACCTTGAGTTTTCGACCTATTTGGTGAAGTACTTTATTTTGGTTGTTTATTGGCTTTCGCTGTGACGGGTGTTTTTTCTTCAATTAAACTCTTGAAACCCTTTTTTTTTGGCTGGTGTTTATTGTTGATGACTTTGGTTTTGACTTGGATTTTCTCTGATTGTTCAATATGGCTGACCCTTCTCCTATCCCTGAACCTAAATTTGTTCCGTAACCGAAATACAAACCACGCTATTTACAAAGGGTATTACATTTAGCGCAGCTGAAATGACGAGCCAATAGTTTTTAACGAGGGTTAATTACCCCCGCGCTAGTTAGCGGGGCGGGGGTGGAGAAGGGTAGCTTGCTACCCCTCCCCCCTCCACACACCGGTGACTTGCTTCACTTCACTTTTGGCTCGGCGGTGATCAGACGTGTCTGTTCATCGCCTTCGTGACAGCCTTTAATTTTCTGCTTTTTCTTTTCAGCTTGTGTGATTGGTTGGAAGTTGACCTTCAGTTATTTTCTTTTATTTACTATGCGTACATGCCCTGGAGTTGCCGGCCGTCCTTGTGGGACTTTCATGTCGGACGTTGTTACGGATCCTCACACCCTCTGCCCTCAATGTCGGGGTCGACGGTGCGACCAGGATAACATGTGCCGTGAGTGCAGGGAGTGGTCTGTCTCCCAGTGGGAGAGGTTTGGCCGTCGGCGTAAGAAGAAGTCCAAGAGAGACCGTTCTCCTCCGGGGTTAGCCTTGAAGGAGGAAGGTTCTCGGGACTCTTCTTCCGCCGCCCAAACCTCCTCCGAAGCTCCCCCTCGTCCGCCTCCTAAGGAGAGTCGTCCGAGTGGGAGCGCAGGCCCTTGTTCTGTTTCCCTACCTTCGGTGGGTGGAGAGGGCGTCGCCTCCCATAGCGAGGCGGTTCCCCCTCCTCCTCCGGGGGAGGTTATTGATAATAATGCCTTATCCAGTGATGATCTTTTACAGATTTGGTCGTTTCTGGGGCTTAAGGGCTTGCCCTCCAGGGTCGCTCATATTGACCTTGTCTCGTTGGGGGCCGCTGTTAAACAGTCGCCGGTGGTAGCGGAGGTAGACCCTCTGTCTATTGTCGACGTCGTGGTGATAGAGGCCTCTGACGTGGCTGGGCCTTCCGACGCAGGTGCTGTTGCTGGTGATGGTGCTCAAGGCTCTCCTCCCCCTTCCGTGCATCCTTCGAAGGGGGAAGTGAGTCCTTCGGTCTCGACTGCTGCCCAGCTTCCTTCTGAGGGAAGTGTTTTGACGGAGACTCCCCTTCGGAGGACCGATGGTCCCGACGATCTCCCCCGAGGCCGCCTCCGCCGTAAGGCTCACCGCCCTCTACACCACAAGGGCCTCCCTTCCCCTTACAAGGGGACTAAGAGGCGCCTTTTTGGGTCTTCGTCCTCCGGGGGGGACTCTCCTCGTCAGCCTCAACCGACTGCTCCGCCCTCCTTGAACCTCTCTGCAGACCGCTCACCATCTCCTACCGGATCTTCGCCTTCTGGAGAACTCGTCACCCGACAGGCAACGGTCCCTTCGGGGCTAAGGGATTCTTCCCTTACGCGAGCAGGACTAGCGCGCAAGCGCTCTCCTGCTCGCCAGCGATCTCCTGCTCGCCAGCGATCTCCTGCTCGCCAAGACTCTCCTGCTCGCCGACGCTCACCTGCTCGTCGGCTCTCTCCTGATGTTCGCCCCCCTCGCCAGCGCTCTCCTGCTCGTCAGCTCTCTTCCGAGCGTCAGCGCTCATTTGAGGACCATCGCCCTGCGGTCTCTGACCACCCTTTAGTTCCTGCGGAACTCCCTGCTCACCATCCACCTGGTCCTGTGGCTACGCAACATCGTGCTGCGCGTGTGTCAGAAACACATGTTCGCCAACGCGCCAGCGATCTTCCCGTTCCTGCTCGTGAACGCGCCGCACCACCTGTCCTCTCACAGGACAAGCGTCGACCTTCTGCTCGCCAGCGATCACCAGCTCGCCAGCGATCACCAGCTCGTCAGCGATCACCTACACGCCATCGTACGACCCTGCATGATCGCCCGCTTACGCATGCTGCTCCTCATCGCACAACCCTGAACGATCGCCCTCCTGCGGATGCTGATCACCATCGCACCCTTTCACGCGATCATTCACCTGCGCATGCTGCTCGCCATCGCACAACCCTGCACGATCGCCCGCTTACGCATGGTGCTCCTCATCGCACAACCCTGAACGATCGCCCTCCTGCGGATGCTGATCACCATCGCACCCTTTCACGCGATCATTCACCTGCGCATGCTGCTCGCCATCGCACAACCCTGCACGATCGCCCCCTTACGCATGCTGCTCCTCATCGCACAACCCTGAACGATCGCCCTCCTGCGGATGCTGATCACCATCGCACCCTTTCACGCGATCATTCACCTGCACATGCTGCTCGCCATCGCACAACCCTGCACGATCGCCCGCTTACGCATGCTGCTCCTCATCGCACAACCCTGAACGCTCGCCCTCTTGCGGATGCTGATCACCATCGCACCCTATCACGCGATCATTCACCTACACATGCTGCTCCCCATCGCTTACCATCACGCGGTCATTATCGCCAGCGATCTTCTTCACCTACGCGGCAGCACGATCCCTCGCCGTCGCGCCATCGCTTGCGTTCGTCGCCTCGGACACGTGTTCATTTACCTGCCCGCCCTCACGCCCACTCGCCTGCGCGCCCGCGCGATCGCTCGCCTGCGCGCCCGCGCGACCGCTCGCCTGTGCGCCCGCGCGATCACCCGCGCGACCATTCGCCTTTGCGCGACCGTTCGCCCTCGCGCAACCATAGTTCGCGGCGAATTCCACAGCCGGTGGTAGCAGCAGGGACGCGTGCTCCTAGACGGCACTCGGGATCACCTCCATCCAAGCACAGGTTGGTAGTGCAGGACGAAGACAGGTCAGTACAGCATTCTTCCCCACCTTCTTTTCAGGCAGGTACCGTCGTGTCTACTCCAAAGGATCGCCCGATCCCTTTCACCTTAGCGAGGATTTCGGACTCTGTGTCCTTGGAGCAGCAGACTTGGTTTGGTCCACTGGCACGGGCGTTAGTGAGGGTTATGAAACCAGCACTTGCCGGCCAGGGTAACAAACCAGCGGCTGTCTCTCCTACGCTGAAGAGAAAGAGAGGAGTGGACTTCGTGGTGACTTCCCCCAGGGCGAAGTTGGTTCCCAAGAGGTCGGTCTCGAGGGTCCCCTCTCCTGCACGAGTACTCTCTCTTTCTCCCGTGGACGAGGCCTTTCCGTCCTCAGGTGAGTCCAGTGGGGCGGTAGTCTTCCCCTCGGCACCAGGGGGGGAGACTTTGCTTCAGGCAGGAGAATCGTCTCGTGAGGAAGGGGCCCCTCGAACCTCGTTGTTGGGATCCTGCATCCCTCCCAGGAGGGAACCCAAGGATTCCAAGACCATCCCTAAATCCTCTGCAAGGATTCGTCAGGAACCCACGACTACCCAGGGGAATGTCCACGTATCACCCCAGGAAGAGATTCCTGGGGCAGGAGACTTAGCTGCCAGCCCGCAAGGAGGAGAACAGCAAGAGTCCGAACATGCCTTCTGGCAGGTCCTAAGCCTGATAAGGCAACTTAACAGTCTTACGGATCCAGTCATCCCCCCCCCGTGAAGGCAAAGACACGATTCTGGACGAAGTGCTTGACGTTCGGAAGGCCCCTAAGACCAGTGCAGCTCTGCCCTGGTCTCGGGGGCTGAAGAGTGCCAGAGCTAGGGCCAATGCTCGGCTCGCACTTCTTGCCTCCTCCAGTCGTTCCACTGCCGGGAACAAACTCATCCCTCCTCCTCGCCTTCAGCAGAGGAGGTATTTCGAGATCCTGGGTGAGCACAACCTCGCTCTTCCTCTCCATCACTCTGTGGAGGAGCTGGCGAAGGGAGTTCCCTTGGAGAAACTCTCTGCCCGGCAGGTGTCGTTCTCGGCGGCAGAGATCCTTAACCACGAGAAGGTCGCTAAGTGTGCCATGCAGGCCACTTCGTGGCTGGACTTCTGGTTAGGATCTCTGGGCATCCTATTGCGATCGGAGGACTTGTCCAAGGAGACCAATAGGAAGGCTCCATCGAGTTTTTGGCGCACCAGGTTACCACCCTGTGGGCCAACTCGGTGTTGAAGCGTCGCGATGCTGTGTCCGAGAGATTCCATCCGAAGGTCCCCGCCGTAGATGTGTGTAGGCTCCGACATGCCTCCCTCCTGGGGGAGAGCCTGTTTGAGCCTCAAGACTTAGAGCGAACGGCTGAGAGGTGGAGGAAATCCAGCACAGACTCCCTCCTCCACAGGGCCCTTACAACTCGGCCCTATAAGCCTCCAGCCCCGCCACAACAGCAGCAACAGCCTCGTAAGGCTCCCAAGCAGGCACCGGCAGCTAAGAAAGTGGTGTCTAAGCCCCAGCCCTTTCCAGCCAAGGTCAAGAGGGGCGGTAAGTCCTCCAGGGGAGGCAAGACTTCTAGGGGTGGCGGCCGCGGCCGCAAGCCCTAGGGGTGGCAGTCCCCCTGCATGTCCACCTGTGGGGGGATGCCTTCAGCGTTGCGTCCGCAGGTGGCAACATCACGGGGCCGATGCTTGGACGGTCTCAGTGATCGGCCAAGGATATCGCGTCCCGTTCACGTCATCTCAACCTCCCCTGACAGCGAATCCAGTGTCGTTGAGCTCCTATGCCATGGGATCGGCAAAGGGGCTGGCCCTTCAGGCCGAAGTCGAGACCATGTTCGAGAAGGGTGCTCTCCAGGAGGTCGTGGACGGCTCTCCAGGCTTCTTCAGTCGACTCTCTTGTAAAGAAGGCTACTGGAGGCTGGAGACCCGTCATCGATCTCTCGGCTCTGAACAGGTTTGTCAAACAAACCCGGTTCAGCATGGAGACAGCAGACACGGTCAAACTTGCGGTGAGACCACAAGACTTCATGTGTACACTGGATCTAAAGGATGCGTACTTCCAGATCCCAATCCATCCGTCTTCCAGGAAGTACCTGAGATTTTGCCTAGACAACAAGATCTACCAGTTCAAGGTGCTGTGTTTCGCTCTCTCCACAGCTCCTCAGGTGTTCACCAGAGTGTTCACCCTGATTTCGACTTGGGCGCACAGGAACGGCATTCGTCTCCTTCGTTACCTAGACGATTGGCTGATCCTAGCAGACTCGGAGTCGACCCTTCTTCGACACCGAGACAGGCTTCTAGATCTTTGCCAGGATCTGGGGATCGTGGTAAACCTCGAGAAGTCCTCTCTGCAGCCGTCCCAACGACTGGTTTATCTAGGCATGCTAATAGACACCAATCTCCACAAAGCCTTTCCATCAGACGACCGGATAGCAAGGCTGAGGAGGGTGGCGGAACCTTTCCTCAGACGAAAAGAACTCCCCGCCTAATCGTGGTTGCGTCTCTTAGGCCACCTATCCTCCCTGGCCCGTCTGGTTCCAAACAGCCGCCTCAGGATGAGATCCCTTCAATGGCGGCTCAAGTCCCGGTGGAATCAAGGATCCGATTCCCCGGACATTCTGATCCCAATAGGGTCTCTGGAACAGACGGACTTGCAGTGGTGGCTGGCCGACGAGAACCTGCGAAAGGGAGTGAGTCTTCTCGTCCTTCCCCCGGAATTGACACTGTTTTCGGACGCGTCAAAAGAAGGGTGGGGGGCGCACGTTCTGAACCAGAGGGCCTCAGGCCTTTGGTCAGAATCAGAAAAGTGCCTACACATCAACCTGCTAGAATTGAAGGCCGTCTTTCTGGCCCTTCAACAGTTCCAACGGTTCCTGGCGGGTCACTCCGTGGTGGTGATGAGCGACAACACCACGGTAGTGGCTTATATCAACAAGCAGGGAGGCACTTTTTCGCAACAGCTATCCCATCTTGCAGTAGAGACTCTGAGGTGGACCGAAACCCACTCGATAACACTATCAGCTCGCTTCATTCCTGGCAAGAGGAATGTGCTCGCCGACAGTCTGAGCAGGGCTTCGCAGATAGTGAGTACCGAGTGGTCTTTGGATCCTCAGATAGCCAACAAAGTCCTGACTTTGTGGGGTTCCCCGATGGTGGACTTGTTCGCGACAGCCTTGAACTTCAAGCTGCCCCTGTACTGCTCCCCAGTCCCGGACCCCAAGGCACTCTGGCAAGATGCTTTCCAGCAACGGTGGGACAACATCGACGTGTACGCCTTCCCACCATTCTGTCTGATGAGAAGGGTGCTCAACAGGACCAGACTATCGGTCAACTGTTCCATGACTCTAGTAGCTCCGCTATGGCATCACGCGGAATGGTTTCCGGACCTTCTGCAACTCCTGACGGAACTCCCAAGGGAGCTTCCTCCACGACACGAGCTTCTCAGACAACCCCACTCCGGTGTCCCTCACAGGGCCGTAGCCTCGCTTCGGCTTCACGCCTGGAGACTATCCAGCGTCTCCTCGCGGAGAGAGGCTTTTCGCAACAGGTTGTGGAGAGAATGTCTCGGCACCTGCGAAGGTCCTCTGAGGGAGTCTACCAAGCGAAGTGGAGAGTCTTTTGTGGAAGGGGTATCTCTCCACTCGATGCCACTATTCCAGCAATAGCGGACTTCCTTGTGTATCTGCGAGAAGAAATGTGCCTTTCTGTCTCAGCAGTGAAAGGCTATCGCTCAGCCTTAAGCTTGGCCTTCAGATTGAAGGGCGTTGATATTTCTTCATCGCTAGAACTCTCTTTACTCATTCGTAGCTATGAGCTTACCTGCCTCAGTCAGAAGTGAGACCCCCTCCTTGGAACGTGGTTCGAGTCCTCAGGTCTCTCAAGAGACCTCCCTTCGAGCCATTACGCCAGGCCTCCGATCGCCACCTGTCTTGGAAGACGGCTTTCCTACTCGCCTTGGCCTCGGCCAAGCGAGTTAGTGAACTTCATGGTCTCTCGTACGACGTCGCCCATTCAAGGGGATGGGGGGAGGTAACGTTCAGGTTCGTCCCTGAGTTTGTGGCCAAGACTCAGAATCCTGGAGTGCCGGATCCTCGGTTCGACTCTTTCAGGATCGCGAGTCTCCGTTCTGTAACAAACGACCCAGACCAGCTAATACTATGCCCAGTGAGGTGTCTGAGGTACTACTTGAAGAGAACGGCTGCAGTCCGTCCTCATGTGCGAGCTTTGTTTGTGAGCACAGGCAGGACAAAGAGGAGGGTCACCAGGAACACCATCTCAGCTTGGATTCGAAGGGTTATCCACCATGCCCTGAATCCTGACCCTCCTCCGTCACGTCGCCCTCGGGCCCACGATGTCAGGGGTATTGCTACATCCCTGGCCTTCAAGAGAAACTTCTCTGTGACGCAGGTACTTCAAGCTGGGGTCTGGAAGCGTCAAACGACCTTCACAGCCCACTACCTGCAAGACATGACACACAGGAGCCTCGATACGTTCTCTATCGGCCCTGTGGTGGCTGCACAACAGCTGGTCTAACCTCAGGCTCCTTTTTGGACAAGTAGCAGTAGGTTGAGGGCGTTGTTACCCGGTCTTAGTCTGTGTGAATGAAAGAGTATGTCTGACCCTTACTTCTTTCTTCATTCTCCCCTCTCTTGGGGAAGCGGCATCCTGGTCCTCGCATAGCTGACCTCGACCTCTGCAGGTAACCCATGCTTCTTTGTGCTCCTAGTATTAAGCTTAATACTGTTGCGTCTCCCATACCCTGACGAGGTGGTATGGGGAACGCCCTATCCTAGAACTCCTATCTGAAGGTCTCAAGGTCAACTTCATAGGACGAGTCACACACTCCTCCTCACACTACTTATGTAGGCCACTCGTTCCTAGCGATGCTAGGAACCTGTGAGGTACAGGGGCTCCCTCTCTCTAGTGCTGCTCACTAAGGGATCGAGCCCCCGGGCAAGCCGAAGTCAGTAAGGCTGGGGACTTTCCACCCTTCCTAAGGGGTAAGTCACCCTTTGTAAATAGCGTGGTTTGTATTTCGGTTACGGAACAAATGACAAATTCGAAGATAATTTGTATTTTTCCTAACCATACAAACCTTAGCTATTTACACATATGTGCCCGCCATCCCTGACCCCCAAGTCAAGTCCTACCTCTAAGTGAAGTGAAGCAAGTCACCGGTGTGTGGAGGGGGGAGGGGTAGCAAGCTACCCTTCCCCCCCCCCCCCCCCGCTAACTAGCGCGGGGGTAATTAACCCTCGTTAAAAACTATTGGCTCGTCATTTCAGCTGCGCTAAATGTAATACCCTTTGTAAATAGCTAAGGTTTGTATGGTTAGGAAAAATACAAATTATCTTCGAATTTGTCATATCGCAAGTGTGCGAGGGATTGCAACAAACGTCTTCCCAAGGCCTCTATCGACCCACATACCGTTTGTTCTAATTGCTGGAGTAAATCCTGCCAATTAGGAGATCGGTGTGATGAGTGCGTGGTCTTGTCGGAATTCGACTGGCTTGAGTATGACAAATATACTCGTAAGCTGGAGAGAGATAGGGTGAGGAGAAGCTCCTCTAGATCTTTGGAATTTTCCTCCTCCCATGCCCCTGAACCTAATCCTTCCCCTGTAGTAGTTGTTCCTGAACCCCCTACTAGCACTCATGAACCGTCCATGCGGGATATGTTTCTAGCGATTCAAGTTTTAGGCGAAAAAGTTGAGTCCTTAGCATCGGACCGTAACCAACTCATGTCAGATGTTAAGTTGTTGAAGTGTCAGAGTGGTAAAACAGAAAATCGTAGTGATAAAGTGATAAGTGCGCAAAGTGTATTTAGTGTTGCGACCGAGGGTTCGTCTGTTCGTGCTTGTCGCTCCCCTAGTCCGAGACCTCTTTTAGGCTCCCCTGCACCAGGGAGAAGTAATGTCGTAGGACTTAAGGGGACGAGAGGCGTTAACCAACGTACAGACGTTCCCTCTTTGGTATCGGACGTTTCTCGTCAAGATCGCCCTTACCATAAGACGGGCGAGACTGTGTTCTCCTCGTCCTCCGAAGACTTATCGCACAAGAAACCTTGGCGCAAGGTTTCTAGACCCTTGAAGTGAAAGTCAGTCCCTTCAGGAGAGGTCCAGCGTCCTGGCTGTAGCCATTGGGGCAGCTCTGACCTTTTGCAGTCGTCGGATGACTGTTCGCCTATTAAGCGCAAGCGTAACGCGGGGTCCGAGGGTCGCGGTAGAGGCAATGTTTTGCCAACGCAGACGTTACCGGTGACGTCCCGTTCCGACTCCCGTTGATCTGAAGTGGGTTGTCCTGCGGGACATGCAGTCTAAGCTTGCCTCCCTTATGGAAGAGTATGACTTTGAGCAGGTTCGCGATGATCCTTTGCTTTCGAGTCGCCAGTGCGCTGAACATGACTCTGGCCTTCAGCCGCCCAAATGAGTATTCACTCGTCCGTTTGACGTTAGTGCTGACATTTCTAGTACTTTGAAACGCGAGGCCAATCGTGTGCCTAGTCTTTCATGTCAGTCACGTGACATGGATCCTCCCTTGCTGCAGTCTCGGACTGACGTTCAGCTGCTGCCGCCGCAGCCCCGCACTGACGTTCGCCGACCGGCTCCGTTGCCTCGCCGTGACGTTGAGCGTCAGTCACCGCAGTCGGAGGTTGTTTTGCCTGCTCAGACTCTGCAGTCAATGCAGGTCCGACGTGACGTCGAGCGTCAATCAACTTCAGCTGTTGTTGTTGGTCAGTCACAGGGATTTCAGTCCTTTCAGCAGCGGCGTGACGTCACTTCCTCTTCTGCTACTGCTGCTCCTTTGCTTGTTGACATTGCCTGTCAAGCGTTGCCTCCTCGGCAGGTCTCTCTTTTTCATGAGACTCGGCAGTTGTCGGACGAAGTTCCGTCGGATGAGGAAGTCGCTGATCCCCTTCCAACTGATATTCCTTTGGGGACTTTGTCGGACGGAGAGGAGCCTAAAGCTGCTCAGCCCTCTCTGGATTTTAAAAAGATCATGCTGATTTTTAAGGAACTGTTTCCTGACCATTTTGTAACTGCTGCTCCTCGTTCGCCTCCGTCAGAGTTTACGCTAGGCCTAGCTACTTCGACGCCGTCGTTTACTAAGCTAGTGCTCTCTCGCTCTTCTAAGAGAGCTTTGCGTTTACTAGGCGATTGGTTGATCACCAGGAGGAGTTTGGGGAAGACAGCCTTTGCTTTCCCCCCTTTTAAACTGGCTTCTAGAGCGAGCGTCTGGTATGACACGGGAGAAGTTCTCGGCTTGGGAGTTCCTGCCTCTGCCCAGGGAGACTTCTCAAGCCTCGTAGACTCTCCCCGTTGCCTGGCCATGAGACGCTCTAAAGTTTACTGGTCCTCTTCGGACCTTGATCATCTCCTCAAAGGGGTTTACAGGGCCTTCGAAGTTTTTAACTTCTTGGATTGGTCGCTGGGAGCCTTGAGCAGGAAGATCTCTTCGGCCGACCGTGATGTATCCGTGCATATTATGTCCTGCATGGACAAAGCTATCCGTGATGGCTCTAATGAGCTCGCCGCTACCTTTACGGCAGGAGTCCTTAAGAAGAGGGAGACTCTTTGCTCGTTCCTTTCGGCAGGAGTAACTCCCTGCCAAAGGTCAGAGCTTCTCTTTGCCCCGTTGTCATCTGCCTTGTTTCCTCAGCAGTTGATTAAGGATATTGCGGCTTCTCTGGTGCAGAAGGATACCCACGACCTGATGGCTACGTCGGCGCGCATTGCTGCTCCTTCATCATCTTATGTCGTAAGACCCAAGCTCGATACTCCAGCAACTAGGTTTATCCCGCCCTTTCGTGGCAGAGCCCCCAGTAAGGGAGGCACTCGTGCCGACAGTAAAAGAGGCAAGAGGAGAGGATCCAAGTCCTCCCGTGGCAGAGTCTGACTGCCCACGTCCTCAGACAGCGGTAGGGGCCAGACTGAACAACTTCTGGCAGGCCTGGGAGAAGAGGGGTGCAGACCGAGAGTCTGTGTTGTTGCTAAAGGAAGGGTACAAAATACCTTTTGTACGGAGACCTCCTCTGGTAAAAGTTCCTATAGACCTCTCTCCCAGGTATCGAGAGGAGTCAAGGAGACAGGCACTACAACTGCAGGTGTCTCAGTTGCTAGAGAAGGGAGCGGTGGTGAAAGTCTAGGACCTTCAATCACCGGGATTTTACAACCGTCTCTTCCTAGTCCCAAAGCATACAGGAGGTTGGAGGCCGGTGCTGGATGTCAGTGCGCTCAACGTTTTTGTTGTCAAAACAAAATTTACGATGGAGACCACGAAGTCCGTCCTAGCAGCGGTCAGAGAGGGAGACTGGATGGTCTCTCGACCTGCAGGATGCGTACTTCCACATTCCTATACACCCGGATTCTCAACCGTATCTGAGGTTTGTATACAGGAATGTGGTGTACCAATTCCGAGCACTGTGCTTCGGCCTCAGCCCTGCTCCTCTTGTTTTTACGAGGCTCATGAGAAATGTGGCAAAATTTCTTCATTTATCGGGGATTCGAGCCTCCCTGTACCTGGACGACTGGCTGCTCAGAGCGTCGTCCCGTCATCGCTGTCTGCAGGACCTTCAATGGACGTTGGATCTTGCAAAGGAGTTGGGACTGTTGGTGAACTTAGAGAAGTCTCAGCTGACCCCCTCCCAAACGATTCTCTATTTGGGGATGGAGATTCGCAGTCTAGCTTTTCGGGCTTTTCCGTCTGCCACCAGGATAGATCAAGCCTTGCTCAAAGTCCGCCTCATGCTGAGAAAAGACCGTTGCTCAGTGAGAAGTTGGATGAGCCTCCTAGGGACGCTGTCATCCCTGGAACAATTTATCTCTCTAGGGAGACTTCACCTTCGCCCTCTCCAATTCCATCTAGACTCCCATTGGGACAAGAACAAGACTTTGGAAGCTGTCTCAATCCCGATCTCCGAACCAGTAAAGACGTGCCTGAACTGGTGGGACAGCAACATAGGTCTTCGAGAGGGTCTGTCCCTGGCGGTCAAGAACCCAAACCACGTGTTATTTTCAGACGCGTCGGATTTGGGTTGGGGAGCGACTCTGGACGGTCTGGAATGTTCGGGTCTTTGGACGTCGGATCAGAGGAGCCTTCACATCAACTGCAAGGAGCTGTTGGCTGTTCACTTGGCCTTGACGAGTTTCGAGAGTCTTCTCCGAAACAAAGTGGTAGAAGTGAATGCGGACGACACCACAGCCTTGGCGTACATCTCCAAGCAAGGAGGCACTCACTCCCACACACTGTTCGTCATCGCAAGGGACCTCCTCATCTGGTCAAAAGATCGAGGCATCTCACTGTTGATGAGGTTCGTCCAGGGAAAATTGAACGTCTTGGCGGACTGTCTCAGTCGGAGAGGTCAGGTGATCCCTACAGAATGGACCCTCCACAAGGACGTGTGCAAGAGTCTTTGGATGACTTGGGGTCAGCCCACCATAGACCTCTTTGCGACCTCATTGACCAAAAGGCTCCCGACCTATTGCTCTCCAGTCCCAGATCCAGAGGCGGCCCACATAGATGCCTTTCTGCTGGACTGGTCTCACATGGACGCTTACGCATTCCCGCCGTTCAAGATCATCAACAGGGTTCTGCAAAAGTTCGCCTCTCACGAAGGGACAAGGTTGACGTTGGTTGCTCCCCTCTGGCCCGCGAGAGTGGTTCACAGAGGTACTTCAATGGCTGGTAGACGTTCCAAGGAGTCTACCTTTAAGGATGGATCTCTTACGGCAGCCCCACGTAAGGAGTCTTCATCAAAGCCTCCCCGCGCTTCGTCTGACTGCCTTCAGACTATCGAAAGACTCTCAAGAGCTCGAGGATTTTTGAAGGAGGCAGCCAGAGCGATCGCGAGGGCTAGGAGATCATCTACTATCAAGGTCTACCAGTCGAAGTGGGAGGTCTTTAGAGAGTGGAGCAAGTCATCCTCTATTTCCTCTTCCAGTACCTCTGTAGCCCAAATTACAGATTTTCTCCTGCCTCTGAGAAATGTTCGCTCCCTCTCTGCTCCCACTATTAAGGGCTACAGGAGCATGTTGGCTTCTGTGTTCAGACATAGAGGCTTGGATCTGTCAAATAATAAAGATCTCCAAGATCTCCTTAAGTCCTTCGAGACCTCTAAGGAGCGTCGTATGTCAACTCCTGCTTGGAACTTAGACGTGGTCCTAAGGTTCCTAATGTCCGACAGGTTTGAGCCATTGCATTCAGCCTCCCTGAAGGATCTCACCCTCAAGACGCTTTTTTTGGTGTGCTTGGTTTTGGCTAAAAGGGTCAGTGAGATCCATGCCTTTAGTAAGAACATCGGCTTCTCTACAGATAAAGCCACATATTCGCTTCAACTTGGTTTTTTGGCCAAGAATGAACTGCCTTCTCGTCCTTGGCCTAAATCTTTTGATATACCTTGCCTGTCAGAAATCGTAGGCAACGAGGTTGAAAGAGTACTGTGCCCAGTTAGAGCTCTTAAGTTTTATTTGGCTCGTACTAAACCATTACGAGGTGGTTCTGAGGCCTTATGGTGCTCCTTTAAGAAGCCCTCATTGCCCATGTCTAAAAATGCTTTATCGTACTTTATTAGATTTTTAATCCGGGAGGCACATTCTCATTTAAGTGAGAAAGATCGTTGTTTGCTTAAGGTCAAGACGAACGAAGTGAGAGTGATAGAAACTTCGGTGGCTTTTAAGCAAATCAGGTCTCTGCGAAGTATTATGGACGCGACCTTTTGGAGGAGCAAGTCGGTGTTCGCTTCATTTTACTTAAAAGACGTCCAGACTCTTTATGAGGACTGCTACACCCTGGGTCCATTCGTTGCAGCGAGTGCAGTAGTGGGTGAGGGTTCTACCACTACTTTCCCTTAATCCCAATATCCTTTTAATCTTCTCTTGAAATGTTTTTAATCTTGTCTTGGGTTGTACGGAAGACTAGGAAGTCTTTCGCATCCTTTTTGATTTGGCGGGTGGTCAAATGTCGTTTCTTGAGAGCGCCCAGATTAAGGGTATTGATGAGGTCCTGTTGTATGGGTGGTCGCCCTGGATATAACAGCTCCTGGGAGTCTTTCAGCATCCTGAGAGGATGGCTGGGCTTCGTGAGGAAAGCGGACTAATAAGGCAGAGTAATCGTCAAGAGTCAGCTTCCTTACCAGGTACCTATATTTAAGTGGGTTTTTTTATGATACAATTGTCAAAAACTCATGAGCATATACGCCTTTATTGCATTAATACTAGTCTCTACCCACCACCATGGGTGTGAATCAGCTATTATATATTCACCGGCTAAGTTTAATATTTAAAAATGATATTTTGATTATAAAATAAATTTTTGAATATACTTACCCGGTGAATATATAAATTAAAGGCCCTCCCTTCCTCCCCGATAGAGACCCAGCGGACTGAGAAGAACTGGAGAACTTGACAAGTATATGCGGTATCTGGCCGATAGTCGGCGCTGGTGGTCACACCCGCAACCTTCACGGCGATCGCTCGCGAGTTTTTGGAATCTGTCGAGCCGTCCGAGACGTCAGCTATTATATATTCACCGGGTAAGTATATTCAAAAATTTATTTTATAATCAAAATATCATATTTACTGCCGAACTGTATGGCATATTAACCGCTATTGAGAAAATAGCGTTGGAGAAGGAGGGTAATTTTACAATTTTTAATGATGCAAGGAGTGTCCTTCAAGCTATGGAAGTTTTTAATTCTAATAACCTTCTAGTTTTAAAGATTTTAGAATGGCTTTTCATTATTGGACGGAGAGGTATAACAGTTCAATTCTGTTGGGTTCCAGCACATGTAGGTGTGTCCGGGAATGAGAAGGCAGATTCACTGGCTAAGGAGGCTGCATCCGAGTTGCTGCCAAGAAGGTATCCCATTCCCTGTAATGATTTCTTACCTGACATCAAGAAATTGGTTTGCAATAAATGGCAACAGCAATGGGATAGTCAAGATGGCAATAAAATGAGGGAAGTAACAAATGACATATCTCCTTGGAGGTATAATATGATGCCCCGAAAATGGGAGAAGTGTCTTTGTCGTCTCCGTATTGATCACACTCGGTTGACACATGAGTTTCTGCTGAAGGGCCAACACCAACCGTATTGTGACAACTGTTTAGTACCTCTAACAGTAAGGCATTTGTTGACCGAATGCCCCAATTATAACAACTTGCGGAATAGATATTTGTTTGAGGCTCGAGGTGAGGGTGGCAGGTTCATCCTTGCCAAGATTCTTGGAAATGATGTGTCCTACCATGCAAGTGGCATTTTTAGATTTATTTCAGAAGCAGGTCTTCTGAAAAATATTTAACTTTTATGACATTCAATTTTTATTATTTTAACTGAATACTCTTTAATTTTTTATTTTATTTCATTTTTTATTTTTGTATACATAAATTAAATGTTACCGGCGTCAATGACCTTAGATGTCAGGATGCCTGAAAACTTTAAATCATTCATTCATTCATTTTTTATTTTTGTATACATAAGTTAAATGCTACCGGCGTCAATGACCTTAGATGTCAGGATGCCTGAAAACTTTAAATCATTCATTCATTCATTTCTCAGAGTGTGTGAAGTTGGCCTCTAGTGTCATGCGTACGTGTCCTGGTTTACCTGACCGACCTTGTGGGACCTTTATGTCGGCAGTAGACACGGATCCTCACACCTTGTGTCCTCATTGTAGGGACCAACGGTGTGAAAAGGGTAATGTATGCGGTGAGTGTAGGGAGTGGTCTACCTCCCAGTGGGAGAGGTTTGCTCGGCGCCGGAAGAAGTCCAAAAGGGATATTTCTCCTTCCGAGGCTTCTTTGAAGAGAGAAAATCCCAAGGCCTCTTCTTCTGTTGCCCCAACCTCCTCCATAGCTCCCACTCGATCGGTCTCTAACGAGAGACCGTCGAAGGGAGCGTAGACCGTTGTTCTGTTGACCGATCCCGGGGTGCGGGAGAGGTAGTTGCCTCCCATAGCGAGGCAGCTGCCCCTCCTCCCTCGGAGGAGGATATTGATTTCCCTGTACCTAACCGTGATTTGTTGCAGCTTTGGTCTTCCTTGGGGCTTCAGGGTTTGCCCTCCAAGGAAGCTCTGTTTGATATGACCAAGCTGTTTTAGCGCGCCAGCGCTCTCCTGCGCACCAGCACCCTCCTGCAGTTTCTGCTACAGCGCCTAAGCGCTCCCTCTTCGTCAGCGCTCTCCAGGGCCTCGGCGCCCTTCTGGAGTTAAGCGCATTGCCGTAGTTCCTGACACAGCGTGCAAGCGCTCACCAACCCGCCAGCGCTCTCCTACAGTCCAGCGCGCAGTGCAGGAGGTACCTAAGTTAGCGCACGGGCACTCTCAGGTACCCCTGCCTCCTTTTTCTAAACTGCGCACCCCTGTGCGCCCGAATCCTGTTGCGCACCCTGCACTCCCATCGCAGCAGCGCGCACCAGTGCGCCCGATTCCAGTTGCGCGCCCATCACAGTAGCGCATGCCTTTGCGCCCGCATCCTGATGCGAGCCATGCGCGCCCACGATCCCGTGCGCCCAGCGCGCCCTCATTCACCTCATAGGGCAATTCCTGCTCTACCTGCGCATCGTTCTCCTGCGCGCCAGCGCACCTTTGCGCAATCGCGCCCTTGCCTCGTGCTTCCTGACTCACGCGCTCCACGCCCACGCGCCAGGAATATTTCTCCAGCGCACGCGCGCCCCATAATTTCGCCTGCACGGGGTCACCAGTAGGTTCCTGCGCGCAAGCGCACACGCGAGCAGGAGGTTGCTCATGCTCCAGCTCCTATCCTGCCTTCTACACCGCCCCACATTCCAGCTCCTGCGCGCCGCACACCATCGCTGTCACCTGTGCGCGCCCTCGCCCTCACGTGCCCATGCCCTCGCGCTCGGTCACACGCGCACTCGCGAAGTTCCTGTACCACACGTTCCTGCCGCGAGCGATCCAGGGCAGGGCTCATCGTGCGACTACCAGCGCGATTCACGCCGCGATCGCCAGTGCGATCCCGCACACGACTTCATGGGGCTTCAGGCGGACAGATCTTCTTCTCGTTCCTCCCCCCCCTCCTCGCAAGCGCAGAACAGCGCACTCGCCGGAGGAGGGGAGGTTTTCGGACTGGTCTAAGGACTCTCAGCTCAGGCGAACCCTCGTTTGTCGACTCCTAGGGATCGTTCGATCCCCTTCCCTCCAGAGGGAGTGTATGACAGCGGGACTGTCAGCCAAGAGCCCTGGTTTAGCACCATAGTCAGAGCTTTCATGCAGGCTTTTAAGCCTGTGTTCTCTGAACTAGGTCACAAAGCAGTGGCTACCTCGTCTCCCCTGAAGAGGAAGAGAGGAGTCCTCTCCGTGGTGGCTTCTCCGAGGGCTAAGCTGTCTCCTCGGAAATCCTTGCGCAAGGCTCCTTCTCTTCCCCAGACTTTCTCTCCCTCCCCTGCGAATGAGGATTTCCCATCCTCAGGGGAGTCGGATGAGCCGGTCCGTTCCCACATCGCAGCAATGGGGGAAACTCCGACTCTCCCTGGGAAGTCTCCTCACGCCAGGTTGGAGAAGAGCCTGCATCCATCGTTGCTAGAGTCCTGCATCCCTCCCAGGAGGGAGCCGAAGGACTCAAAGACTTTGCCGAAGTCTTCTACAAGGATAAGACAGGAACCAGCTAGACCTTCGGAGAATGTCCACGTGTCCCCCAGGAAGAGCCACTGGGGACTGGAGATTTTGCTGCTACCCCTTCGGGAGGAGAGCATCAAGAGTCAGAACATGCGTTCTGGCAAGTTCTGACCCTCATGAGAAATCTCAACGGGTTTCCGGACCCTGAGATTCCTCCTCGTGAGGGAAAGGACACGGTTTGGACCTAGTCTATGGCACCCAGAAGCCCTCTAGGGCCAGTGCAGCCTTGCCCTGGTCACAAGGTCGAAGGCCAGCTCTCCGAGCTTGCCTCCTCCAACAGATCCAGCGCCGGTAACAAGCTCCTCCCTCCTCCTCGAGTCCACCAGAGGAGGTACTTTGAGATCTTAGAGCATTCACCATTCTGTAGAACTCACTGGAGGAGTCCCTCTCGAGAGACTTTCCAACCGGCAGGTTTCGTATTCTGCCACTGAGATCCTAAGCCAGGAGAAGGTGGCGAAGTGTGCCATGCAGGAAACTTCGTGGCTTGATTTCTGGCTGGGGTCTCTGGGCATCCTGGTGCGTTCTGAGGACCTGTCCAAAGAAAGCACCATGAAGGCACTGGAGACATTCTTACTCTGGCACGCGGACCATCGAGTTTCTGGCCCACCAAGTCTCGAGCTTGTGGGCCAATACGATCCTGAAACGTCGAGACGCAGTTGCCAAGAGGTTCCACCAGAAAGTCCCCAGTTCGGATGTTAGCAGGCTCAGACACTCTTCCGTGCTCGGTAAGAGTCTGTTTGAGCCTAAGGACGGGGAGCTAGCCGCTGAACGGTGGAGGAAGTCCAACCAAGACTCCCTCCTCCACAGGGCCCTGACATCTAGGCCCTACAAACCTCAAGTGACTCAACAGCCCCGTCCAGCTAAGAATACGAAAGAGACTATAGCAGCGAAGCCAGAGGTGTCTAAGCCCTTTCCCGTTAAGGACAGGAAGGGCAGGAAGTCCTCCAGGGGAGGTAAAAATCCTAGAGGGAGTGGCCGTGGCTGTAAAAGCTAGGATTGGCTGTCCCCCTGCATGTCCACCAGTGGGGGGATGCCTACAAAGTTGCGCGACAAGGTGGCAGCAACTCGGGGCAGATACCTGGATGATTTCCGTAATCGCTCAGGGTTATCGCGTCCCGTTCACATCCTCTCTACCTCCCCTGACAGCGAGGCCAGTGTCATTGAGCTCCCTGACCATGGGATCGGTAAGGGGGCAAGCCCTCCAGGCAGAAGTCGAGACCATGTTGAAGAAGGACGCTCTCCAAGAGGTGGCAGACGGGCCCCCAGGCTTCTACAGTCGACTCTTTCTTGTAAAGAAGGCGTCTGGAGGCTGGAGACCAGTCATCAACCTCTCGACTCTGAACGGGTTTGTCAGACAGACTCCGTTCAGCATGGAGACGGCAGACACGGTCAGACTTGCAGTGAGACCGCAAGACTTCATGTGTACACTGGACCTGAAGGACGCATATTTCCAGATCCCAGTCCATCCGTCTTCCAGGAAGTACAGTGAACCCTCGCTAATTCGCGGTTCGACCATCGCGGATTCACCACTTCGCGGATTTTTTTCATAACCCATGTATATACATATATCGCGGATTTTCCAGAAATATCGAAAATACCGCGAAGTGACCGATGGTGCGAGATTGGAGAAAGTAAGGAAAATTGAATCGTGATTGATTTTCAAGATAAATGAAACTTTGAGGAGCAACAAAGATATTATTTGTTAGAGAGATAGAGAGAGGTAAGGAATGGGAGGTAGTGAAAAGTAGCCCACAGAGAGAGAGAGAGAGCCTTACCTTACCTTATTGCCTTATTTTTTGTTTGGGTTCCCCCAGGTCCCTCAGTGTGAGGCACCTCGTATATCCACCAGAGAGTTGCTAATACATCTTCCGGTGTATTTTGCATCTTCCAGTCTTGGATGGTCTGGGATGCATCTTAGGTATTTATCGAGCTGATTTTTAAACGCATCTACGCTCACTCCTGATATGTTTCTTAGATGAGCTGGTAGCACATTAAATAGTCGCTGCATTATCGATGCTGGTGCGTAGTGGATTAATGTCCTGTGCGCCTTTCTCAGTTTACCTGGAATGCTTTTTGGCACTATTAATCTACCTCTGCTTGCTCTTTCTGATACTTTAAGCTCCATGATGTTTTCAGCAATTCCTTCTATTTGCTTCCATGCTTGTTCTCTTCTCCTTTCTAGACTGTATAGTTTTAAAAATTGCAGTCTTTCCCAGTAATCAAGGTCCTTAACTTCTTCTATTCTAGCAGTATAGGACCTTTGTACACACTCTATTTGCGCAATATCCTTTTGGTAGTGTGGGTACCATATCACATTGCAGTACTCGAGTGTACTACGCACATAAGTTTTGTAAAGCATAATCATGTGTTCAGCTTTTCTTGTTTTAAAGTGTCTGAATAACATTCCCATTTTTGCTTTACATTTAGCCAACAGTGTTGCTATTTGGTCGTTGCATAACATATTCCTATTTAAAATTACACCAAGGTCTTTAATTGCTTCCTTGTTTGTGATTGTCTCATTATTAGGTCCCTTGTATGCATACACCATTCCTTCTCTGTTTCCATAATTTATTGATTCGAATTTATCGGAGTTAAATACCATCCTATTTATCTCCGCCCATTCATATATTTTGTTTAGATCTCTTTGTAGTGAGTTCCTATCTTCATCACAAGTAATTTCTCTACTTATTCTTGTGTCATCGGCGAAACTTCTCACTACGGAGTTTTCAACATCACAGTCTATGTCTGAGATCATAATAACAAATAGCAGTGCAGCTAATACCGTACCTTGGGGCACACCAGATATTACCTGGGCTTCATCTGATTTCTCGTCATTTGCAACCACTATCTGTTTTCTGTTTTGCAGGAGAGAGAGAGAGAGAGAGAGAGAGAGAGAGAGAGAGAGAGAGAGAGAGAGAGAGAGAGAGAGAGAGAGAGAGGGGGGGGGGGTTTAAATGTAATAAACAAAAAAATTTGATAGGTTATAACACATTGGTGCTTATGTAATATCAACTTTACTGTATACTGTAGACGGTTTGAATAAGTTAAGAAATGGTATAAATGATACTTTGTTAGTGTATTCGTACACACTCAAGAGCGGCAGCTAGATGACAGCTGATCTAATCACAGCCAAAAGTAAAAAAAAAAAGAAGTCAACAATACTCGATTTTTAAAACAAACCCGAAATTTAAAAACAAAAGTACACGCTTTCTTAATGTGCAATTAACTATTTAAAGAGTGGCAATTTTCTAGAATAAAATGATATTTCCCAAAAAATAGTGGTTTGCTGATGAAATCGGATGCGTATTTTTAGCTATGATTGAAATGGATGTAGACTCGGCCTAATTATTTCGTTTCATATTTAATTGACACTAAGAAAACTAATTTTAGCTTCTTCATCTAAATGTAAGTATTGTATAACACGAAGAGAGAGAGAGAGAGAGAGAGAGAGAGAGAGAGAGAGAGAGAGAGAGTCAGCTGTTGTACTCAAATGGCGTGTTTTTGTTTCGTGAGAATTTCATCGCCACGACTTTAACAACAACATACTGTACTGAACTTTACAGTATTATACAGACTACTGTAATATGATAAAGTAAATTATTTGTAATCTATTTTATATGAAATGGGGCTATTTTTTTTTTGTTTAAAATTTACATTTACGTATGTAAAACAACTCTCTCTCTCTCTCTCTCTCTCTCTCTCTCTCTCTCTCTCGTAGATTGTTTTCCTGCTTTGCTACGTATGTATGATTTTATATAGATACTGTAAATAATATTTGTAATAACATATTTTATTAAAGCTTTTACTGTAATATCATTATTTATCACTTTCATCATGCGCGTTAAATTCCTTAGTTTGTTTACTGAGCGTACTTTATGACGCCGTCGTTTCAGGCGGCGTCATAAAGAAAAACATTTCATTTGGAAGTCCTAAGAAAAATTAAGTAAAACATTAGTAATAACCAAATCAACATACTGTACTGAATAATCAATATAATCGATGCAGAAACTAACCTATACACAGATGTGTAAATGCGTTTGTTTCTTCATTATAATCAGAGATAAAATTAAACAAAACATTGGTTGCCATTTTTTATCGTGCTTTTTGGCGTGTTTAGGAAACGCATGATATAAAGTCGCCCTTAATATTTGTGCCTGTTTTAGTTTAGGGTACGTTAGTACATGCATTAAGTGTTCTGTACATTAAAGGGTAGTTTGTTAACAGTACTACGTACAAGGGAAGGTTTTAAAAGTCTGAATATACATGTTAAATAAATAGGTAAATATGCTGTCACTACTTCGCGGATTTTCACCTATCGCGGCCGGGTCTGGAACCTATCTACCGCGATAAACGAGGGTTCACTGTACCTAAGATTCTGCCTAGACAACAAGATCTACCAGTTCAAGGTGCTGTGCTTCGGTCTCTCCACAGCTCCTCAAGTGTTCACCAGAGTGTTCACCCTGATTTCATTGTGGGCTCACAGGATCGGTATCCGTCTCCTCCGTTACCTGGATGACTGGCTGATCCTAGCAGACTCGGAGGCTACCCTTCTTCGCCACCGAGACAGGCTTCTCGAGCTTTGCCAGGATCTAGGGATCATGGTAAATCTCGAGACGTCCTCTCTGCAGCCCTCTCAGAAACTGGTATACCTAGGCATGGTCATAGACACCAGATCTCCACCAAGCCTTCCCATCAGACGACAGGATAGCAAGGCTGAGGAAGGTCGTAAGGCCTTTCCTCAAACGAAAAGAACTTCCAGCCCAAACGTGGTTACGTCTCCTCGGCCACCTCTCTTCCTTGGTCCGTCTGGTTCCCAATGGTCGCCTCAGAATGAGATCCCTCCAGTGGCAACTCAAGTCTCGGGGGAATCAAGGACACGATTCCCCGGACTTTCTGATCCCTATGGGTCCTGCGGAACAGACGGACCTTCGGTGGTGGCTAGTAGACGAGAATTTACGAAAGGGAGTGGATCTTCTCGTCTTTCCCCCGGATTTGATGTTGTTTTCGGACGCATCAAAGATAGGGTGGGTGGCCCACGTTCTGAACCCCAGCATCTCAGGCCTGTGGTCAGAATCAGAAAGGTACCTCCACATAAACCTGCTAGAAATGAAGGCCGTATCCCTGGCACTTCAGAAGTTCCATCAGGTCCTGGCTGGCCACTCTGTGGTGGTGATGAGCGACAACACCACAGTAGTGGCTTATATCAACAAGCAGGGAGGTACCTTCTCGGAACAGCTATCCCATCTTGCAGTAGAGATGCTGAGATGGTCCGAAGCCCTGTCGGTCACACTTGCGGCTCGCTTCATTCCAGGCAAAAGGAATGTGCTCGCCGACAGTCTTAGCAGAGCGACGCAGATAGTGAGTACCGAATGGTCTTTGGATCCTCAAGTAGCCAACAAAGTCCTGACTTTGTGGGGTTCCCCGACTGTGGATCTGTTTGCTACAGTGCTGAACTTCGAGCTCCCGCTGTACTGCTCCCCAGTCCCGGACCCCAAGGCTCTCTGGCAAGATGCCTTCCAACAACGGTGGGACAACATCAACGTTTACGCCTTTCCCCCATTCTGTCTGATGAGGAGGGTGCTCAACAAGACCAGAATATCGGTCAATGTATCGATGACCCTGATAGCTCCGCTATGGCATCACGCAGAGTGGTTTCCGGACCTTCTGCAACTCCTGACGGAGCCTCCGAGAGAACTTCCTCCATGTCACGAGCTACTCAAACAACCACACGCCAACATCTTCCACAAAGCCATAGCTTTGCTTCGACTTCACACCTGGAGACTATCCAGCACCTCCTTACTGAGAGAGGATTTTTGCAATAAGTTGCGAATAGGATGTCTGGACACCTGTGCAGGTCATCCACAGGGGTCCCAGGCGAAGTGGCGAGTCTTCTGTGGATGGTGTCGTGGAAGGGGTCTCTCTCCACTCGATGCCACTGTTCCAGCAATAGCGGAGTTCTTCGTGTATTTGGGGGAAGAAATGCGCCTTTCAGTCTCATGGTAAAAGGCTATCGCTCAGCCTTAAGCCTAGCCTTCAAGCTCAAAGGAGTGGACATTTCTTCCTCGCTGGAACTTTCTCTACTCATTCGGAGTTATGAGCTTACCTGCCCTCAGTTGGAAGTGAGACCTCCTCCATGGAACGTGGTTCGGTTCTCAGGTCTCTGAAGACCTCCCTACGAACCATTACGCCAGGCTTCAGATCGCCACTTTACTTGGAAGACGGTGTTCCTGCTAGTTTTGGCCTCGGCCAAACGAGTCGGCGAACTCCTTGGTCTCTCGTACGACATCGCCCATTCAAGGGGATGGGGGAGGTAACGTTCAGATTCGTCCCTGAGTTTGTTGCCAAGACTCAGAATCCGGGAGTGCCGGACCCAAGGTTCGACTCTTTCCAGGTTTCGAGTCTTCTTTCTGTAACAGATGACCCAGACCATCTCCTACTGTGCCAAGTAAGGAGTCTGAGGTTGTATCTTGAAAGAACAGCTGCAGTTCGTCCCCAAGTGCGAGCCTTGTTTGTGAGCACTGGGAAAACGAAGAGGAGGGTCACCGGGAATACCATCTCAGCCTGGATTCGTAAGGTAATACCCCTAGCCTGGAATCCTGACCTTCCTATTCAGTGACGCAGGTCCTGCAAGCTGGGGTGTGGAAGCGTCAGATGACCTTCACAGCCCACTACCTGCAAGACGTGACACACAGGAGACTCGATACGTTCTCTATCGGCCCTGTGATGGCTGCACAACAGCTGGTATAACCTCAGGCTCCTTAATGGACAGGTAGCAGAAGGTTGAGGGCATTGTTACCTGGTTTTTAGTCTGCATGAATGAAAAGATTTGTCTGGCCCTTATTCTTTTCTTCATCCTCTCCTCCCTTGGAGGAAGGAGCATCTTGGGTTCTCTGCACAGCTGACCTCAAACCACTGCAGGTAAACCATGCTCCCTTGTGTTCCTAGTATTAAGATTAATACTGTCGCGTCCCCATACCCTGACGAGGTGGTATTGGGAGATTCCTAGCCTAGATTTCCATCTGAAGAACTCCAGGTCAACTTCCTAGGACAAGTCACTCTTCTAGCCTTCACACACAGCTTATGTAGGCTGCAGCAGTTGCACAGCAATGCTAGCGAGGTGCAAGGACTCCTTATTCCCTGAGTACTTACACACTCAAATATGGAGTCCCCGGGCAAAGCCAAAGCCAGTATGGCAGGGACTTACCACCCTTCCTAAGGAGTGAGTCACCCATATTAAATAGCGTGGTTTGTATTTCAGTTACGGAACAAATGACAAATTCGGAGATAATTTGTATTTTTCCTAACTATACAAACCTTAGCTATTTAATCAAACTTGCCCGCCAGCCCTATCCCCCGTGAAGTCCTACCTCTAAGCAAAGTGAAGTATTCACCGGTGTGTGTGTGTGGGGGGGGGGGGGGGTAGCAAGCTACCCCTCCCTACCCCCTGCTAACTAGCAGTGGGGTAGTAAACCCTCGTTAAAAATCTGATGGCTCGTCATTCAGCTCCGCCGAAGTAATACTGTAACCCATATTAAATAGCTAAGGTTTGTATAGTTAGGAAAAATACAAATTATCTACGAATTTGTCATTTTAGGTTTTTGCTTTTTCTTTTATGCATATAATAGTTTTGACAGATCGTCTTGTGCAAGACATTTTAAGGAAGATGAAATTTTTGCAGTTACTGTATATCCAATAACTGTAGCTTCAAGACAGCAATCTGGGCCTCTTGCTGACCCCTCCTTGTTCTTGTTGGACAGCATTATTTTGGCTGTCTCCTTCGTTATTTTATGGTTGTATAATGACAATAATAACGAATCCTCAGGAAGGGGTCTACCCTTTGGTTTCGATGTACTTCCATCGGAAGAAGCCACGGCTGAGGGTAATGGAAAAGGGTGTGTTCAGACCATTCTCTCATTGTCTTCCTGATCCCAAGAAGATACTAAAGGCATACAGTAAACCCGGTGGCTTTCTCTCTTTAGAGTTCCTGTCTTTCCCTGTGAGTGTGTTGCCATTGGCCTGTGTGACCCTGTGGAGGCAAACTTTAAGTTCTTGCTTCCTCTGCATCTTTGCTGGAGTCTTTGCTCCTACTTCCAGGAGAAGAACAAAGACGGAGAGGTGTAGGAAGTTAGACTGATAGGGGTTACGTTCGCTGACTACCGTTTCTCTCCTTCTTGGAGAGAGTGCTGTACCCGCATTCTGCTAGTGTGGTAGTAATTTCTTCCAGGAAAAAACATCAGCAAGTAAGCATATGTAAGAGGTGCCTAGGTGCCCAAAATAGGTTTTTTCACACCTATTGTGAGTGTTCAGTTTTGTATCATTATTGGTGGTGCTAGGTCCCCACATGCTTGATCCCTACAACCTAGATCTCCAAGTTAAAGAGGAATTCAGATTTTATAGAGAGGAAACTGTAATAAGTTTGTCTTCTCAACCTGTTAACAATCATTTACACTTTTCAATAAGAAAAATCTGTAGTTTTTTGCATAAAGTTTTGCCGAGGCCATGCATTTTTCACTTAATATTTTGACACTTTCTCTCACTGTCTTTGAGAATGTATGGTTTCATTTTGATATAGTTATAGTAATAGGTGATATTTAGTTGCCAAACAACATCATATACTGTAGTTTATTATTTTTTTTCTTATTACTGATAGGTTTATATAAATACTTATTTTTCAATATTTAACTTAGCCGGTGATTATAATAGCTGCAACTCTGTTGCTCGACAGAAAAACTCTACGTAAAAATTCGCCAGCGATCGCTACACAGGTAGGGGGTGTACTCAACAGCGCCATCTGTCGTTCAGATACCCATTACTCATTGTAAACAAAGAACTCAATTTTCTCTCTGTCGGGCTACCGGCAAGACCTACTAATTCGCTGTTGCTAACTGGATTTGTTTTCACAACTATTTGGTGAAGTACACTATTCTAGTTTTGAGCTTTCGCTATGCAGGTGTTTTATCTTCATCTTAAAACTTGAACTCGTTTTGGATAGATTTAATTATGGTGACAAAGAGAGTATGGACTTTCTTTCACTTTTAAATGGCCGACCCTTCCCTTAGACGGAAGTGTGTTTAGGCTTTTAGTAATTATCTTATCACGTTATAGATTTTGCTATATATATTTTATATCTCTCCGCCTATATTAGGCCTCTTCGATTAACTTTCCATTTTTTATAAACATATAAAAATAAATTTTTAATGCTTTGTTTATATAGAACTTTCCTGAGAGTAGGCGGTCCTAACTTGGAAACCGAAGTTAATCAACGTTGAGCCCTTTATATCGTCTTTAGCTTTTAAAGAGCTAAGGATTTAAAACTTTTTAAATGTAATTTTTATGAAAGAATTTCTTTGATAGTCTTCGTACTGTTTTCAAAGATGAACTAACGTTTAGTTTTTTATGCTACGCAGTTGTTGACGTTCAGGACGTTCAACATGCACTCTATCGTTACGATAGAGAGAGAGTGTATCACGGTTTCACTTTGCAGTAAGAGTAAATCGATTCTGACGTTTTGTTCATTCTTTCTTAGCTTAAATGTTTTAAATTCTAATTTAAAGGAACTTTTTATTTGAAAAACCTTTCAGTTTTTTCCTTTAGTCAAATAACATGTTTTTTTTGACGATATATAATTGGGCTCTTCTCTTAGGTGCGAAATCAAGAGAGAAAGAGAGAGAGAGATAGAGACGGAGGGAGAGAGAGGAGAGAAAACGTTCCGTTCAAGCGGGTAACGTTGTTCTCGTGTTACTCACGTCCCTAGTCGCTGTACGGGGAGGAAGGATAAAACGTTTTTAGGTTTTTATTCTCGTCCCCAGGCTATGTGCGGTGAGAGATTGAAAACGTAGTTATATGAACTAGTGTTTAGTCTCTTTCCCAGCCACTGATTTTTCTTTTTATCTTAAAATATGTTTTCTGTTTTTTGCTGGTATTATGAGCTTGCATTATACGACTAATTTCGCAATTACTACCTTTTAATGAAGGGTAGAATTGCGTGTTTCAGGTAAAAATAAGTGCAAAACAGAAAATCGAAGTGATAAAGTGATATGCGCAAAGTGTTACAGTGTTGCGTCCGAGGCGCAAAGTGTTACAGTGTTGCGTCCGAGGGTTCGTCTGTTCGTGCCTGTCGTTCACCTAGTCCGGGACCTCTTACAAGCTCCCAAGCCCAGGGGAGAAGTAATGTCAAACGACTTATGGGTTCGAGAGGCCTTGACCAACGAACAGACGTTTTCCCTCTATGGTATCGGGTGTATCTTACCAAGATCTCCCCTACCATAAGACGAGAGAGACGTTGTTTCTCCTCGCCATCCGTAGGCTTTTCGCATAAGAAACCTGTCACAAGGTTTCGGAGCCCTTAAGCGAAAGTCAGTCCTTTCAGGACAGGTCCAGCGTCCTGGTTACAGCCATTAGGACAGCTCTGACCCTATGCAGTCATCGGATAACTGCTCGCCGCCTAACAAAAGCGTAACACAGACTCCGAGAGTCTTTTTTTGTAGGCAAAGTGTTGCGGTCACAGACGTTACCCTCGTCTATTACCACAACCATTTCCGTTGATCCTTAAGGGGTTGTATGGCAAAACATGCAGTATATGCTTGCCTCCCTTATGGAAGACTATTCTGCCGATTAGTCCGTTGAGTCTAGCCGTTTATCTCATCGATATCCTGGCTTTCAGCCAACCTAACGTTCCTTTGTGCTTACTGTTGACGTTGGCGTAGCTTAGTCACGTCAGTCAGGTTGTTTAGAACCACACTCGATGCGGTCTCGTGTGGTTTTTCAGCCGCATTTGGACGTTAGGCCACTGGCTGATGCTCCTGTTGACGTTCAAGACGTTCACTAACAATCGGAGTTGACTTGTTTTGACGCTGTGCGTCAACCTCCGCATTCTAGAGTTGTTTTGACTGCTCAGTCTAGGCAGTCAAAGCAGTCTCGAGTGGACGCTGTGCGTCCTCACGCACCTGTTGTGGTTGACAGTTCAGTTGTTGACAGTTCACAGACTGTCAAGCAGTTACATGACGTTGCGTTCTGGTCCGCTACTAATGCACCAGTAAGAGACTCAGCTTTTATCGGACAAGGTTCCTGTAGATGAGGAAGTTGCTGTTCTCCCTCCTACTGATATTCCCTTGAGGACTCTGTCAGATGGAGAGGAGCCTAAAGCTGCTTAGCCTCCTATGGACTTTAATTAAATCATGATGATTTTTTTAAGGATCTTCGTCCGGATCTTTTTGTAACTGCTGCTCCTCGTTCGCCTAAACGTCAGAGCTTACACTAGGCCTAGCTACTTCGAAGCCGTTGTTTTTAAGCTAGTGCTCTCTCGCTCTCCTAGAGAGCGTTACGTTGGCTAGGCGACTGGTTTTTCACCAGGAGGAGTTTGGGGGATACAGCCTTTGCTTTCCCTTCTTTTAAACTGGTTTATAGAGCGAGAGTCTGATATGACACGAGAGAAGTTCTCGGCTTGGGAGTTCATGACTCTGCCCAGATAGACTTCTCAATTCTGGTAGACTCTCCCTGGCGCCTAGCCAGGAGACGCTCCAAGTTGTTTACAGGTCAACTTCACAGCTGTTGTCGAGCCTTTGAAGTTTTGCTGTACTATTATGTCACGCATAACAAGGCTTTCAGGGATGGTAAACGGTTCCGCCTCAGTCGCTAACCCCGTCTGTTGCCACACCTGCTCCCGTAGACCCTAAATGGGCTTTGCTGCAAGACATGCAGTCCAAGCTTGCGTCCTTGATAGAGGACTTAAATGCGGAGAAGAACCTTCTGGCCAACAACCTTCCAACCGGTCGGTTGTGCGCCCTGTTGACGCTGAGGTAACCTACTCGCGTCTGTCAGTTGAGGTGGTTACTCCACCGATGCGACCCAGTGTGGGTTGCCAGCCGCACGTTGACATTAAGCGACGCTCGGAGGTGGTTTTTGACGTTCAGGACGTTCAACAACCAGCAGAGGTGACTTGTTTTGACGCAGTGCGTCAACCTCAGCAACCCGGTAGGGTGTTGACTGCACAACCCAGACGGTCTAGACAGTCTCGGGTTGACGCTGTGCTTCCTCGCGCACTCATGGTTGTTGACAGTTCACAGACTGTGCAGCAGTTCCATGATATTGCGTCCGGCTCCGTCACGCATCCACCAGTGCGACCGGATTCAGCGAGCCAGACGTTGCCCACTCTGTTGCCGTTTCCTCATCAGTTTCGGATGAAGAACCCTCTGATGAGGACGTTGCTGAACAACAAGACGATCAACCCCCAGCCCTGCTATCCATCCAGAAGATGCTGAAGAAGGAACGCTGCTCAGTCAGGCTGTGGATGAGTCTGGTAGGGACACTGTCATCCGTGGATCAATTTGTGTCACTAGGAAGACTACACCTCCGTCCTCTTCAATACCATCTAGCTTTTCACTGGAAAAAGGACAAGACGCTAGAAGCGGTCTCGATCCCCATTTCCGAAAAGATGAAGTCTTGTCTGACTTGGTGAAAGGACAATATCAACCTAAGAGAGGGTCTTCCCCTGGCTGTTCAGACTCCCAACCACGTTCTCTTCTCGGACGCATCGGACGTAGGCTGGGGTGCGACATTAGACGGTCGGGAATGCTCGGGGATATGGAACTCGAGTCAAAGGACAATGCATTTCAACTGCAAGGAGCTACTGGCAGTACGTCTGGCCTGGAAAAGCTTCAGGTCTCTCCTTCAAGGCAAAGTGGTGGAGGTGAACTCGGACAACACCACGGCTTTGGCGTACATCTCCAAGCAAGGAGGGACCTACTCTCTGACGTTGTACGAGATCGCAAGGAACCTCCTCACCTGGTCAAAAGGTCTAAACATATCACTAGTAACGAGGTTCATCCAAGGCAACTTGAATGTCATGGCAGATTGTCTCAGTCGGAAGGGACAAATAATTCCAACAGAATGGACCCTCCACAAGGATGTATGCAAGAGACTTTGGGCCAACCAACCATAGATCTCTTCGCAACCTCGATGACCAAGAGGCTCCCAATATTTTGCTCTCCAATCCCGGACCCAGCAGCAGTTCATATAGATGCCTTTCTCCTAGATTGGTCACATCTAGATCTATATGCATTCCCTCCGTTCAAGATTGTCAACAAGGTACTGCAGAAGTTCGCCTCTCACGAAGGGACAAGGTTGACGCTAGTTGCTCCCCTCTGGCCCGCGAGAGAATGGTTCACCGAGGTACTTCGATGGCTAGTAGACGTTCCCAGAACACTTCCCCTAAGGGTGGACCTTCTACGTCAGCCACACGTAAAGAAGGTACACCAAGGCCTCCACGCTCTTCGTCTGACTGCCTTCAGACTATCGAAAGACTCTCGAGAGCTAGAGGCTTTTCGAAGGAGGCAGCCAGAGCGATTGCTAGAGCAAGGAGAACATCCACCCTTAGAGTCTACCAATCGAAGTGGGAAATCTTCCGAAACTGGTGCAAGTCAGTATCCGTATCCTCAACCAGTACCTCTGTAACTCAAATAGCTGACTTCCTCTTATATCTGAGGAAAGAACGATCTCTTTCAGCTCCCACTATCAAGGGTTACAGAAGCATGTTGGCATCAGTCTTCCGTCACAGAGGCTTAGATCTTTCCAACAATAAAGATCTACAGGACCTCCTTAAGTCTTTTGAGACCACGAAGGAGCGTCGTTTGGTTACACCTGGTTGGAATTTAGACGTGGTACTAAGATTCCTTATGTCAGACAGGTTCGAGCCGCTACAATCAGCCTCCCTGAAAGATCTCACCTTAAAGACTCTTTTCCTGGTATGCTTAGCCACAGCTAAGAGAGTCAGTGAGATTCATGCCTTCAGCAAGAACATCGGATTCTCATCTGAAACGGCTACATGTTCTCTACAACTTGGTTTTCTAGCCAAAAACGAGCTGCCTTCTCGACCTTGGCCAAAATCGTTCGATATTCCAAGCTTATCGTATGGTTGGAAATGAACTAGAAAGAGTCTTATGCCATGTAAGAGCTCTTAAGTTCTATTTAAAACGAACTAAACCTTTACGAGGCCCGTCCGAAGCTTTATGGTGTTCAGTTAAGAAACCATCTTTGCCTATGTCAAAGAATGCTTTATCCTAGTTTATCAGACTGTTAATACGAGAAGCTCATTCCCATCTGAATGAGGAAGACCAAGCTTTGCTGAAGGTAAGGACACACGAAGTTGAACTGTCGCAACTTCCGTGGCCTTTAAACAAAATAGATTTCTGCGAAGTATAATCGACGCAACCTATTGGAAAAGTAAGTCAGTGTTCGCGTCTTTTTATCTTAAGGATGTCCAGTCTCTTCACGAGAACTGCTACACTCTGGGACCATTCGTAGCAACGAGTGCAGTAGTGGGTGAGGGCTCAACCACTACAATTCCCTAATTCCATAACCTTTTTAATCTTTCTCTTGAAATGTTTTTATTGTTGTTTTTGGGTTGTCCGGAAGGCTAAGAAGCCTTTCGCATCCTAGTTGATTTGGCGGGTGGTCAAAGTCATTTCTTGAGAAGCGCCTAGATTAGAGGTTTTGATGAGGTCCTGTTGTATGGGTTGCAACCCTTGATACTTCAGCTCCTAGGGGTCGCTCAGCATCCTAAGAGGATCGCGAGGCTCCGTAAGGAAGACGTACTTAAAAAGGCAGAGTAATTGTTCAAGTCGACTTCCTTACCAGGTACCTATTTATTTTGTTTAGTTATTTTGATAACTTCTAAAATGAAATAAAAATTCTTAGCTCATATGATGTAAACATATTTTGCTGGTCTCTACCCACCCCCCTGGGTGTGAATCAGCTATTATAATCACCGGCTAAGTTAAATATTGAAAAATGTTATTTTGATAATAAAATAAATTTTTGAATATACTTACCCGGTGATTATAAATTAAAGGACCCTCCCTTCCTCCCCAATAGAGACACAGCGGACCGAGGAGAAAATTGAGTTCTTTGTTTACAATGAGTAATGGGTATCTGAACGACAGATGGCGCTGTTGAGTACACCCCCTACCTGTGTAGCGATCGCTGGCGAATTTTTACGTAGAGTTTTTCTGTCGAGCAACAGAGTTGCAGCTATTATAATCACCGGGTAAGTATATTCAAAAATTTATTTTATTATCAAAATAACATTTTATCCATATTTCTGTTAAAAGTATTCATGATGCTATTTTTACTAGTAAATTATAAACAACCAAAATCTTACTAGAAAATGGTCCAGATTACAATTTCCTAATTATTATTTGATATTAAACAGGTACAATTATTTGTTATTTTTCCTGAAAACTAGTTAGCAAATACAGTATGAATATATTGAATGATAATAGATTCCTGTTACATACATAAAATAACATATAGGAATATATTGAATGATATCAGATTCCTTTAACCTCATGAAATAGTCTGAATTATTAAAGATAATGTTAAATAGATTGGATTTTTATGTATTATTGTAAATTTATGGAAAAGCTATGAAATTTAACATTGAATAGCAGAGGTCAACAAATGTTAATGATAAAGGATTTTGTTAGAAATTTGCTACTAATGTTTTTAATTTTCAGTAATTAGCTGTTAAATCAATTGTTAATTTCCTCTGGACCTCTTTACCATCTATATCATATCATTTTTAAAATTGAGTAAAGTACTGTATGAGTGACTGAAGGGAAATTGATATCAATAATCTTTTTAGTAATTGATTCAAATTCATTTTATCAGTATATTTAATTACATTAATTCCATGTGAATATAACCTCCAACTAATTATTTTAACTCTGAATATCATTTCAAAGATATTCATCTTTGTCTATGTATACCATTTCATCTCTTATGAGACTCGTCTCATTATCAGCAACTGCCATAGAATTTTCTTTTACACAACAAGAAGTCTATAGTAGGCCTATGTTCTCTTAAAATTGAATAGCAGATATGCCTAAGATATTAGCTATTAGACAAAAAAAGTCTTGTCCTCTAATTAGCCTCATATTGCCAATGCTGTTCACATACTTTTTTCTTGTTGGTGCCAGGGAGAGTAGTTCATCATATTCTAACAATCAACATGTGTTCAAACATTTGTAATATATCTATCTATCTATCTATCTATATATATATATATATATATATATATATATATATATATATATATATATATATATATATATATATATATATATATATAATATATATATATATATATATAATATATATATATATATATATATATATATATATATATATATATATATATAATATATATATATATATATATATATATATATATATATATATATATATATATATATATATATATATATATATATATATACATACATACACTAGAGTGGTGAAAAAAAATACTACTTGATGATTTTGGTTGTATGATTCTAAAACCATCATATTTCCTTCCATTTTATCATAATGACCAATTCTACTTAACTCCTCCTTCCCCACCGTTATCCCTACATTAAGTTGCCGGTGGTCTGATGCACCCACTGCTATGCCTTCTATCAAAGGCATCCTCTTCCACCAAACCTCTTCTCTCCATATCATCCTTCACCTTATCTCACCATCTAATTCTCTGCCTCCCTCTCGATCTTCTCCCCCTTGTAGGTTCCTCCTCAGCCCTCCTCACTCCCTCCCCACCATCCACCCTCAACTCGTGCCCACACCATAGGCATGACACTCTTATCACCTGCTATTCTTATTATTTCATCATTTTCCAATATTTCAAGTGATAATATTTCCATATCCATCTCAGCATTTTCATCTCTGTTCTCTCAAGGTTTGCTTCCTCTTTCTGTCATAGACCCCACGTTTCCAATCCATACATCAACACTGGTTTTATTACTATGCTATAGATCTTGTCTTTTAGCTCGATAGGCATTATCTTGTCACATAACACTCCCGCTACCTCCCTTCACTTCTCCCAAGTTTCTCTCATCCTATTCTATACTTCATCACCACATCCTTCCTGACTTATAGTAGATCTCAAGTATCCAAATTGTTCCACCTGTTTTTAGCCCAGCTTCTACTTTTCATGTATAGCTATCCTATCTCTACCTTCCTTACTGCTCACCATAGCTTCAGTCTTATCCTCATAATACTCTCAAGCTACCCCTTTCCAAATTCTCTTGCCACTCTACAACCCTTCTCTGTAAATCTTCCTAATTTTCAGCCGTAATCACCAAATCGTCTGTATATAATAACTTCCACAACTCTTCGTTTCTGATCTCTTCATTTAACCCATCCATTGGCTTAATGCTGACCCGTGGTGTAGTCAAACACTAACTTCGAATGTTTCTGTTTCTCCAACAGCTGTTATTACATGGCTTTGTTTTTTATACATCTCGACCATTCTAACCAGCTTTGGGACTTCCCTCTTCCTCAAGCACCAAAACAACACTTCTCTTGGTGTTCTACCATAAACTTTCTCTAAATCTACAAAAGTGCTTAGGAGTTTCTAGCTTCTCTCTACGGAAGTCATGAATAGAATAAGTTTGAATGTTTCTGAAATGCATCACTATTTAAGGCCTTAAATAGTGTTGCTAAGCATTAGAAGGGGTTAACTACTGCATTATTGCTCAGATGTTACTTTCCACTTGGTAAGGGTAGAAGAGACTTTAGCTATGGTACACTGCTCTTCGTGGAGAACAACATTAGCCTCTGTAACATGGTTTCCACTGTCTTGGGTTAGTGTTCTCTTGCTTAAGGGTACATTCAGGCACACTACAGTATTGTGTTTTCTTACTTCATTTCCTCTTTGCTATTTTCCTTGATGGCACCATTGACCTTATAGCATCCTGTTTCTCCAACTAAGGTTATAGCTTAGCTAATGATGAAAAACTCTCTCTCTCTCTCTCTCATATATATATATGTTTGTATTAAGTTATATCCACAATAGAAAGAATAGATGCGTTTCAAAATAACTTGAGGATATTTTGAAACTATTTTCCCTAAGGTGTTTGTAAGCTTAATCTCAAAACTTTATATCAATTTTTGAGTAATATTTGCTTAATTAATAATTTTCCCAAAATGTTTTAATTTTCTTGTTTGCAGTAGATGATTGTATTTTTTTAGTACATGTAGTGAACTGGAATTTGTTTCAAAACATTAGTGACAAAATTGATATTCAAGGGATAAAAGCTCTTATCTACTGGTTTCAAGTTTTGCATATTCTTTATACAAAAGATGTTATTAATTGCCTCGTACTCTAGTCTAGGATATAGCGAATAAGTTGTAGTTTGTTAGATTTACGAATTCAATTTATATTAAATGTTGTGATGATAGGAATAGTAATCTGATTTGAGTTATGGTAGTTGTAATAGAAGGAAACTATCAAGTGAAGTAGTTTTAAATCAACATTCAAGGAATATTTCTTAAAATAGATATTCTAAAAGTGGCTTTAATGTGAAACTTCAAGATTATTCAGGAAATGCTTAAAGATTTAGTTGTACTTGATGAAAAGGTTAAGATTGATATTTTGTAGAGAGAATGTTCAGACATATCTGGCTCTTGATACTTAAGCTAAACTTAAAGGGGTTTAGGAATTGCAGCGAAGGCACTGTTTTGTAGAAACAGAAATAATTACGACATGATCAATTACTTAGGAATATGAGAGGAATAATTACCAATAGGGAAGATAAAGAAATCAATGGGTTTAAAGCAATTTAATGAATGATTGCACAATTCTTTTAATCATTGCATTTTTAAGGATCATTTTAAAGGTTAGTACTTTTAAAATAACATTTACAGATTTAGGGAGTAATGTTGTGGTTGAAATTTTTATAATGGAATATATATGTAGATTATATCATTTAAACCTTATCCAAAGGGGTTTTATAGGTAAAATTGCTTTGTAAGTCAGAAAATAACTTCTTATAAATAGGATGCAAATAGAAAATGGCAATTAAGTTGATGTCAAATGTTTGAAACCAGTTGCTTTCTTTGTACAACAAAGTACTATGTTTTGTTATTTACTATTTTATTAGACACAAATATTAATCATTAAAACTTAACTGAGATGTTAATAACTCATAACTGTACATTGTTAGAATGATTATTTCAAATATTTTATTGTAAATAATAGGATCTACTTGTTAAGTTCTATTGTTTAAGAATAATTGGTATACTCGAAAATATTTAAAGTACAGGAGGCAGAGTTTTTGATGATAATTTATGGCCAAAAAATCACATCCCTCTGCCATTAGTATAACTACGTATATTGGATAAGTAAAGGTAGATAGCCCAACATTTCGATGTCGGTAATATGGGCATTACTGAATACTTTATGCCTATCCTAGGATCATTATAGTCAGGAAACTGGAAAGGTTTATTCATGACGTTGTGTAAAAGATATTTGGATATCTAATTAGAATAAACTTCCTCGTTCATAGCAGAAATGAGACGTCGTAAGTTGAGCAATTATGGAGTTTAGCCAGGTGGTGTGTGCTTTATTAATTCTCAATATCCCCCATCATTAATGGTAAAGCATAAGATTTTGCTTATTTTCAAAAGTAAAAAGATAGGCAAGACCAGTCATATACAATAGAGCTTGACTCTCCAAGAAATACCTCATTTGACCTATAGAGGCAAGCAAAGTGTCTGTCGTTGCCTTTGGTATCAATATTACTATGTATGTGAACTTATTTGGAAATAGTCTACTGAACTTATATTTCTATCTTAGTTTTGAGAAATGCACAAAATCTGCTTCACTCATAAGAAGTGTTGAAGTCTAAGGTTTTGTTCATTTCTCAAAGCTGAGATAAAAATATAGTAGTCGTCTTATGATTCTCTGAACAACTTATGTTCTGTAGACTATTTCCAAAAAAGCCTAATTTGATTTGCATAGGCTCACCTTGTGAGTAATATCAATACTAAAGAGAGACTGTCAGACTTTTGCTTGCCTCTATTGGGCAAATAGAATAGTTTGCTCCGCAGAAATTTTCCAGAGTCGAGCTCTATCGTACAAGACTGGTCTTGCCTATCAATTTCAGTTTTGAAAATAAGAAAAATATTAGGCTTTACCATTAATAAAAGGGGATATTCAGAATAGATTGACGCCCACACCACCTTGCTGAATAAAACAATTATTCAGCTTAAGATGTCTTATTTCTGTTATGAATGAAGTTAATTCTAATTAGTCATCCAACTGCCCGTTTCACAATATCTTTAATAAACTTTCCTGCTTTCTGACCAAATGAACCTAGGATATGAATAAAGTAGTCTGTAATACACACATTACTTCCGTCAAAATGTTGGGACACCTACTTTTACCTATCCAATATATGTAGTTATACTATTACCAGTAGTATGTCACTTTTTGCCATAAATTAACATTAAAAACTCTTACCTATTGTGTTTTAAACATTTTCGTGTATACCAATTATTTTTTATGAAACAGAACTCATAAAGTAGCTCTTATTATTTACAATTTAATTTTCTATATGTAACATACCTTCTAATTGACCATTGTTTTTAGCATACCTAGTAAAGATATTAATAATTCTACATTAACTTTATATGCATTTTATTTTAGAATTCCTCTGATGTTACAAAGTATTCTCATTCTATAAATTGGTTTCCTCTGGTAACAAAAAAAAAAAAAAAAAAAAAAACTAAAATCCAATGACGGAGTATTCTCCTTCTTATATTAAACCTCATACGACCGAGTATTCTCCCTAAGCGGCCCCCTACCCCTTCAAGCACCAGTAAATGCCTTATTCCCCCCGAAGAAGGGCTAAAAGGTTCATGAAATAGTACTCTCTCCCAACAGGTCACGTGTCCTTTTGGACTGTTGTTGATCCCCCATATACAGAGTTTGTTCACTCCCCCACTGGTGGGGTGAGAGCAGCAGTAACAGTGTTTCATGAATATAAAGTACATAGTCAAGATGGCCGAACTGTTTCCTATTTCATCTTGGACTAAAGTCCACTTCTTGATCCAGCTGACTGTCAAGTAGGTTTCATCCTGAATAAAGTCATGATAATAATGGCCTTACTTGCATTAGTTAATATTCCTCAAAAGCCTCTGAATTTCATTCAATCTTGAAGCTATTAGATATAAATTGTAGGTAGAAAAGTATACCTAGGTGTGTAACTAAGGCTTCCAATTAACACTGTCTGAAGAAAAACTTAGAAATTTTTTTAAGACTTTTATTGTAGATCAAATGCCAAACATGAGACAGGTTTCAGTGTAATCAGTTTTTTTTTTTACATTTGAAATACAAACACCATGAAGTCAAGGACAAATATGCATCAGATTCATGAGACCCCATTTTCTGAAAGCTTTAAATGCCCTAGATTCAAAGAAAATTTAATGTTAGTCATACACAAAGCTCACAATCCGACCAAGAAAGACTTAGAAGAGTCACCCTTGAACCAATTTGGTGCTGTGACTGACAAAACGTCCGGTTTTCTTTATTTTCTGGTCAGTATCCGTTTTCTTTTTAAGAACAACTGCTTGGTGCATTTGAAGCTCAGCATTTGGGTTTAATTTGTTATGATCGTGTAAGTAAGTAGTGCTTTCTCTAATAGAAAGATAAAATTATTAATAAAAAAAGAAGGAAAAGGAAAGCCCACCAAGGCCATCCCCTGTCCCACCTAGTAACAGAAGCTTAATGCAAAGTTTTGTTCTGAGGTAGCAATGTTACTAGGCCCTTGAATGCTTTCCTTTTCCTCCTCTCTTTTTTTTTTTCTTTTTTATTGATAATTTTACAACAATGATATCAGGATTGTAATTTAATGACTTCAGGAATAGTTTAGTGTTCTCCTGAAGTTAATGGTAAAACATTTATGTCACAATTCACTTCACTATAAAGCAGATTCCAGCTACATTAATTCTATAATGACATGAAATTATACACTTGGACATGAAAAAATAAGGATACTTCTAGAATGGAAAGCAATTAAAAATCTAAAAGAAACAAAAGTGTCATTTTAAGGTCTTTGTGCAATTTCAGGACGATCCATTACTACAGACACCTGAAGCTCACTGAAAAGCAGACAAGATTCAGAAATGCCAAGGTGCCTCCCTGTCTCGTCCCATTTCATGCACACGATTGAGTCAGGTAAAAGAGAAGAAGACGTGCAAGGCTACTGCCCTGACCATCCTTGCCACTCCTCCCAGCAGACAGTCAGATCGGACCGAAGTACGCATTCACCTTACACGTGGACACCTGAATCACTTTAGCTGTGTAATAAAGTTTTCAAATGCAAACCCTAGAAAGCGAGTTTAACCTGAAACACCTCTCAAAGTTAATGAAACTATTAAAACAACTTATGAAAATGGCTTACTTTATACGTGCAGATGGCAGTTTTAAGAAACCTATTCCAGTTCAATATTTACCTACAGTTTGAGGTGGATCAAGTTTTAATCAACAGTTGACATAAGTCCTAATAAAAAAAAAAAATTAGGCCTAAAACCAATACCCACAAAATATGCAATATGAGAAGGCTATGTCTTATACACCTATAAAATGAAATAAAGTTAACCCTACTTCATACTATCCTTAGCTTCTGATCCTTTCATAAACTATCTTCAGCTTATAATACCTTACTATTATATACTATCCTCAGCTTATAAGCCCTTAATACTATCATTATCTTATAATTATTCATAATTCACTCATCTTATAATCTCTTACTATACTATCACGAGCGTGTACTTCCTGACTAATGTATCCTCAACCAATAATCAAAGGAGACGATTCTTTATTCATTAGTTATTTTACGCAGGTCCTGTGTAATTTAATATATCACAACAATTTACGGTCAAAATAGTTATGATCAAGCTAATTTTAGTAATCAAAATAATTTGATACTTTCTGGACTTTTGTCCTTGAGTAGACTAGATTAACCCAACCTGAAATGAAGTTTCGAATTTATTTATAAAGTTGCCAAAATGAGCTCAGACATAAGTGAGATAGACGGAGATAATGTTCGCCGAGTATAATGGTCTCTACTGAAAACCGACACAAGATAAACATATTAAATGAAAGATAATATTTTAGTATCATTTGGAACAAGTGGGTGTCTGAGCTCCCAAATACTTTTCAATGTAAGACCGCTGAAAAAAAAGATTACCATTGAAGGCAATTGTATCTTTACATTATTAAATATCTAATTATCTATAATACCCAGTAGTTCACAAACATGATGACATTTAATAATGTTAAATTCATTACGTATTTTTATTTAGAATACCTATGAAAATAGAATCCTTTTCATAATAAAGAAACACAGGACCAAGAATTATACTTTCTATTCACGAGGATTAGTGTTAGGAAAATATATAATAATAAAGAGCGAAGCATCAAACTCAAATCTCTGAACGAAAATATAAATTATAATATTCTATCATTTTTTCGGTGACTAAGATGACTGAAGTTTTCTCCTTAGATAGTTCAGCAAATCACACTATTAATAACTCAAAACTAATATCGAGAAAATAATATGCTCTTCAAAAACAAATGTGTAAATTCATATAAAAATTTAAAACTTAGTTAAATACATAGCTATCTCAAAAACTCTATAATATTTAGGTAATTACTAAATTTTGGAGAGTTTTTTACTCAATACATTTTTTACATTATAAGATTGCTATTTCAAAAACAAAGTATTTACTATATGTTCTGCTTATTCAAGCTGAGGATTCTACTCTTGAGATTTTTTTTTTTTTTTTAAACTGACTAACTGAGTGCTGTACTTGCTAAATGAATAGAGGATATTTACACCCTTTCACATAGTTTAGTATAATTTCTCCATAAGCTAAGACACGTAAATTACAATCCAAAACTCACCCTAATTCTAAATGAAAGACCTTCTATCTTAATTCGTACACATCTACATAAAGATAGCTGTAACTAAAATCCTTTCAGTCTAACTTTAAGAAAACACTGAACCAACCCCCCCCCCCCCCCAAAAAAAATGACTTCCCTTACCCACCTTGCGACATGATCTATTAAAGGGAAATGGGCAAATAAACTACCTAAGTTCTCCATAAGAATCTCACATCATTCACTCAATACTAGCAGAGCAATTCCTCATTCCTTGCAGTGGAAATCTTAACAATATCTCGGCATAAAGTCTCAATAATCCATATCTGCAATTTATTATCACAAGTAAATCAGATATTAATATTAGGGATCTAAATTTACACGATTTTAATCCTTTTGCTAAACCGATGTGCGATGTATAACCAACTGAGACAGTAAGGGTGACTTAAAACCAATTTGTTTTGCTACCAACAGAAAAAAAATTGACGTGGAATTCTGCGATTCGAATTTTTATGAGGAAGACTGGATTTAATTTAAGGATCTAACCCAGCGCTTGAGCCTGTGAGGTCATTTAGTTCCCAAGTGTAACCAGGGGAAGACTCTACTGGTACATTTTGAAGTAAAAGTTATAAGAGATTGGAGTGCAAGAAGGAAGAATGAAGGCAGGAGTGGAAGAGGTACCCATCAAAGGAGGAGGTAAGTTGAAGGCAGGAAAGGAGAAGGTAAAGTTAAAGGCAGCAAAGGAGGAGGTAAAGTTGAAGGCAGGAAAGGAGGTGGTAAGTTGAAGGCAGGAAAGGAGGAGGTAAAGTTTAAGGCAGGAAAGGAGGAGGTAAAGTTTAAGGCATGAAAGGAGGAGGTAAAGTTGAAGGCAGGAAAGGAGAAGGTAGAGCTGAAGGCAGGAAAGGAGAAGTTAAAGTTGAAGGCAGGAAAGGAGAAGGTAAAGTTAAAGGCAGGAAAAGAAGAAGTAAAGTTGAAGGCAGGAAAGGAGGAGGTAAAGTTGAAGGCAGGAAAGGAGGAGGTAAAGTTGAAGGCAGGAAAGGAGGAGGTAAAGTTGAAGGCAGGAAAGGAGAAGATAAAGTTGAAGGCAGGAAAGGAGAAGGTAAAGTTAAAAACAAGAGAGGAGGAGGTAAAGTTGAAGGCATGAAAGGAGGAGGTAAAGTTAAAGGCATGAACGGAGGAGGTAAAGTTAAAAGCAAGAAAGGAGGAGGTAAAGTTAAAGGCAGGAAAGGAGGAGGTAAAGTTAAAGGCAGAAAAGGAGAAGGTAAAGTAAAAAGCAGGAAAGGAGGAGGCAAAGTTGAAGGCAGGAAAGGAGGAGGAGGTAAAGTTAAAGGCAGGAAAGAAGGAGGAGGTAAAGTTAAAGGCAGGAAAGAAGGAGGAGGTAAAGTTAAAGGCAGGAAAGGAGGAGATAAAGTTAAAGGCAGGAAAGGAGAAGTTAAAGTTGAAGGCAGGAAAGGAGAAGGTAAAGTTAAAGGCAGGAAAAGAGGAAGTAAAGTTGAAGGCAGGGAAGGAGGAGGTAAAGTTGAAGGCAGGAAAGGAGGAGGTAAAGTTTAAGGCATGAAAGGAGGAGGTAAAGTTGAAGGCAGGAAAGGAGAAGGTAAAGTTAAAGGCAGGAAAAGAGGAAGTAAAGTTGAAGGCAGGGAAGGAGGAGGTAAAGTTGAAGGCAGGAAAGAAGGAGGTAAAGTTGAAAGCAGGAAAGGATGTGGTAAAGTTAAGGCAAAAAAAAGAGATAAAATTGAAGGCTGGAGAAGAGAAGGTCAAGTTGAAGGGAGGACAGGCGGATGTAACGGTAAAAGATGGAAAGGAAGAGGTAAAGTTGAAAGCACACAAACCTGACGAGAATTTTTTGTTAACGATTTAGAAACATACTACATACCAAATAAGTTTTCACACGTTTTAAAGAACAAACACACGCACCTACAACTGGACAGCTTTTGCGTCAACAATAACATATTAAAAAACTTATTACACAATTTATCTAAAAATGATTAAAGTGTTATTTATCCCTCCTTCATGTCATGGGCACAAATGACACGAGACAAGAAACAAAATGGAATTTATGAATCGAGCTGTGCACCTTTTCAGAGAGCCCAGGTATCTCGCCATAATAAAAAGCTCTGAAACGCAAGACCTCAAAAGGACCCTCTTACCAAATTTCTTGAAACACTTATGTTAAGTACACTTATCATAAATCTTTAATTCAATATCCTGATTATACTTGAACTTGGAGTTTTTATGAAAGAAAAAATAGAAATAATAGTTACCATCAATTACACATTAACGTCAAAATGAGCATAAATATGTCTGGAGCACATTAAATCACAATCCTTTTACATTAGATTTTCCACTACTTACATTACACAGATCATAACAAAATAATTTGATGTTTTTGTCACTGACACAAGTGCATACAACGTTACTAGAAATGAAAATGATAGTACCAAAACCTGTACATTTGACATTATAACCTTCTACAATACAAGCTTCTTAAAGATTTTGAAATATTTGATTGAAACAACATGATTTTTACCAAATTCTAAAATCTGATTAACTATTACAAACTTAATGAATTAGAGGCTTTTAATGAAGTTAATAAGGGCATAACACAGCCATTATGTTTCATGACTTTGGCTGTCAGGATAAAACCTGCACAAACAAGACAGCTAAATCAATAAGCAACTAAAGTCCAACATGTTTGTAAGTACAGACTGTCGGCCTTTGACAAGTACAATATATTCAAGGTAACACATTGAGCTACAGCTCTCAAGACACCAGTAAAAGAATGAAAAACTTCTGTACATGGGGAATAAGATAACAATCTAAAAGAAAAGGTGATTACTCTAGTTAGGATCAGGGTCTACCTCATGGACCCCTTAGCCCTTTTTGTGGTGAGAAATAAAATGGCAAATTCTGATACTCAAAAAGGAGGGGGCCAGTGGGAGACTCATCGGCCATATGAGGCGAGAATCTTTGTATTTTTTATAACATTTCCAAATTTGGGGTAAGGAAGGATCAAGGATGGGGAGTGGGAGATCTGAAATTGGATATGAGCATTAAGTTTAAATAAAAGAGAACTTCTTCGTAATTCAGCCTTATTGGAAAATGAGCATAAAATCTTCCTTTACTTTTAACAATTAACATGTTATTCTTCAAGGTATATTTATGTAGCCCAGAGAGAGAGAGAGAGAGAGAGAGAGAGAGAGAATATTGCTACATTACTTAAACTACCTGGAATTTAAAGGAGTATCCTTAGGCTAGAGTGGCCATTAAATACCTTTAGTTTACATCCCATCTATTTTATATATAATCACAAATATACTTTTATTTTCACAACTATATGATTCCAAACTCTTCTCCCTCCCTTTAGCTAAACAGATAAACTTTACACTAAGGCTTTAGTGACCTAAAGAAATAAAAATTTCCATCCAACTATGCAGTTCACTGTAGAAGATTGTTAGTAATCAGCTGTTAGCTGAGGTCGCTTTCTAAAACTCCTAATTAACGAGAGATCTTTTCTAATATCAGTCAACGGTCACACCATTTATATTCCCTTATTTCAAGTAATAGGACTACAATTAGTGATTTATTGATAAGCAATTAAAATTTCATCAGTTGACTTTAATACCTGCCATAACAAATATTATACCGTAATACTTGTTCCCCTTAAATCCATAGCATCAACCTGTACCTATAACCTTTGATATCGTTAATCTTTTTGTCTCAGAGTACATTTCCATACACAAATCACAAATATCTAATGAGCTGGACTCTACTTCATTTCAACAATATTACATCAAATGTTCTTTATTTCTCTTATACTAACATATATTTCATACTGTTATTAACTGATATATCAAAAAATGGAAGAAAGAAGCCGTATGGAGTTAAAGTATAGGGATATAAAGTTAATGCAGGTAGGGTCAGAAGGTACGTGCAAGTGGATGTAGGGTCAGAAGGAAAGTGCCAGTGTAGGTAGGGTCAGAAGGAATGTGTAAGTGCAAAAAGAATCAGAAGGAACGTACAGGTGTAGGTAGGGTCAGAAAGAATGTGTAAGTGTAGGAAGGGTCAGATGGAATGTGTAATTGCAGAAAGAGTTAGAAGGAACATACAAGTGTAAGTAGGGTCAGAAAGAATGTGCGTGTGCAGGTAGGGTTAGAGGAGCGTGCAAGTGCAGCTAGGATCAGAAGAAACATGTAAGTGCAGGTAGGGTCAGAAGGAACCTGCAAGTGCAGGTAGGGTCAGAAGGAACGTCCAAGTGCAGTAGGGTCAGAAGGAACCTGCAAGTGCAGGTAGGGTCAGAAGGAACCTGCAAGTGCAGGTAGGGTCAGAAGGAACCTGCAAGTGCAGGTAGGGTCAGAAGGAACGTCCAAGTGCAGTAGGGTCAGAGGGAATGTATAATTGCAGGTAGGGTCAGAAGGAATGTTGAAATGACCATTAAGCAATGCCTACAATGGACTGCAAAAGGTACACTAATGGTCCTACACCATTAAAGAAATAATATATTTCCTTTCATATCTAGCCTTTCAATAACTTTAATCTTATGACCTTTAGTATCCCAACTGGTGTTTCATAATCTTCTTGTTCAATGGATCTACACTGGCCTATATTCTATCCCTTTCTATACCATTTAATCTATTGTTTCATTAGGTGGTCTCTTCATTGCTTCACTGACGTTAAGTTCTTTAATTTCTCGTAAAAGAAAGAGAGAGAGAGAGAGAGAGAGAGAGAGAGAGAGAGAGAGAGAGAGAGAGAGAGAGAGAGAGAGAGAGAGAGAGAGAGCAATTGTTTACAAAGCATTACAACAGGCAAAGGGAGGATAGTTATTGTGTTGAAGTTTGACTAATATTCAATTTAAAAAATATAAGATACAATATGATTCTTTATCTTTAATATAAAAATCAAAAGAAGTATTCTAGTGTTTTTTTATCCTTAGAAAACGGACTTTTAAAAAGGGAATATATTATTTTCAATGCAAGGAAAGCATAAGGTAACTATTGTCCATGGTTTTCATTTAGCACTATACAAGAAATTTATAGAATATTCTTTTAATATTTTCTTATTTAAGAAACAAAAGGGGATGAAGCAAATTTATGATAGTTTGGCAGATAGCATAGGAAGAAAAATTTAAGGAGCTACATGTGAGCAACATACCTTGAATTCCATTAATATTGAAGTTCTCTTTAAAACAAACTGGCTCCCCCACACACAAAAGATAAATGAAAAATATTTAGATATGTGTATAAATCTTAACTACACCAATTACAAAGACTTCATCAATTAAATATTAATTCACAGAGCAATGCCAGATAACTCTGGAGCCTAAAGATTGACAAGAAAACTGGAACTCTTGAAAACTAGGGTGATAAAAAAAAGATAAGAAACTAATAGAATAGAAACAAGAAAAAGTGAGTGACATGACATAATTAATCCAATGATTGTAGACGGTCGCTCCTTAAACCGAGGTGTGTAGTAGATAACTCCACACAGATAGGATCATTCTAAATAATTTCATAGGCAATATAGTGCTCCTAATAACTTATAGATTACAATGAGTGCCAAGACAACTCCATAGAAGTGTTTTAAATAACACTAAAGACGAGTATCCAAAAATAATTTAAAAGACCAAGGAGGGTCATGACTAACCAAATGGCCAAAAATTAAGGACAAAATATCATCATAGACAAAGTGGTGTCCTGCGATACAAAAAATTCTGCATACAAGGGAATACTAAAAATGGGTAAATCAAATTAGTGACCCAGATTGCTTATTGTACCATGAAACTCCTCGAGTAACTCCAAGGATAAAGATTGCCAAAATTACTTCTTAGACTAATGAGTACCCCAAATAACCTAAACAACCTTGAAGAACCTGAATATCTCTGCAATCCATGACTGAAAAGTTCCTCAGATAACTCCATAGATCAAGGAATGCTACAAATGAAATTTTAAGCAAATGAGAACTAAGGGGTACAATCACTAAAGCTTGGTAAATCTTTGCAAAGAAAAGATTTTTAAGACAAGGTGAACTCTGCAAGACGTTTTTAAACAGAAAGTGCCACAAAAAGCCTGAATACTAAAGAAAACCCTTTATACCAGGAAGTGACTGGAAAATGTCTTTAAATCAGAATTATCTGAAAAAAATGTAAACAAGGATTACTTACAAACAACTCTATAGAGAAATGAATGCTAAAAAATGATTCAACAGACCCGAGAGGAAACACACAGGATATTAGAATTTACTTTAAGGAGATACTTCAAACCAGACTGTATCACTTCCTCACAAAGAAGAAAGTCAAGGAAGCATTCTAGATCTATTGAAACCAAACTAGCCCTTTTAAAACTGCAAGGTAGAATGGCCTAAACATTTCCTTAAGACAGGTATTATCTTGACACATAGAAAAGTCTTGTAAAACTTTGCTAACCTAGGTATGAAGGAAAATATTTTGAATTGATATGGCTAGATCATAACCGTTTGCCTAATTTTCTTAAACATATTTACAATTAATAATAAGAAAACCATAGATAAAGAGGTGTCTTTACGGTGAATATCCCTAGAAAACGACATGAGAAATCATTACCATAATCAAGAATTAGATATTAGTAGGTATTAATATTACCAAACCATTTAATTCTTCAGATATCTAGAATTTCAAAACTTCCAGTAACACATGGAGCAAAATGATTATAACTATTCTTTGAAGAGGAGACAGACCTCCTTCAGAAAAGAACTGAAATCCAAACAAAACTAAACTGAGAAATCATCTTTTCATCTCAGAATTAGATTCAAATTTTCCATATAAAACTCACAATAAACCTATCGTGTAAAGATAGATAAAAATAAAAAAGTCTAAATTGTCATATTTCGAGACTTGATTATGAATGAAGTTTCAAGCTAGGTATCCTTTGAATTTTATAGAAAGCCTCAACTCCTCAACGCTACCATTTCCAACTCACCAAACAATCAACAATTAACCAATGAGAAATGATCAACCTTAAGCAAAATCCATAAAAGAGGGACTTCAGAAGTAAGTAAAGTAATATTCACAGGTGCTACCAAGAGCGCACTATCGCAGAAATGCAATGAAGATTAGAAACCCTAGAATGAATAAAAAGATCTTCAGCCAGTAGGAGCTCGCCTGATTGAAAAACTTGTCATCAGTTGAACTTTCAGTCACAAAAATATATCAAATAAAGTTAAGATTAAATATATGGACTTGTGGTAATATATCGTTTTAAAAACATCTATTATACCATACAATAGGATTGAATATTTTTAAAGTGAATTTCGTAAAAAGAAGACAAAATTTATCTAAAGATACCACAATGCTTGTTTGTAAAAAATCAGTCATCTAATATTGGTAGCAAAAGTTTTAGCTCATATGTTTTCTGATTTATAATAGTACCACGATCAAGTGTTTGTGTCACTTCAAATGTTATATGGAAATTAAAGCTATTAATTATCCAGAAGTACAAATTCAGGTAGCATATAAATGTTATCCCACTGGTGCTTAGAAGAATGACAAGCATACAAGCATTGTGGTCAAATAAAAATTATATAACCTTTTCCTATACACCTAATAACACCAAAATTCTTATACCTTGCATGACTACAATGAAAAAATATCATAAGTAAAATTTTCAATTGATGACAAGATATTGAGAGCGAGATTTTATATTGAGATTTCTAGTAAATTTAGTATGACACAAGTTAGCAAAAAAACTGAGATGGTCATCAAAGTGTTTAAGTGGTGAGTTTATGATATTTCAAGCTGCGAATAAAGTACTCATAACTTGAATTTAAGCTTTTCTCTTTGTTGACTTTTTCATAAAAAAAAACGGACAGTGGCATTTGTGAACGTTAAGATAGCAACAGAAATTTGGATTTATTTAAAAAAATTAGCACCAAAATTGAATTCTAACAACTGGCATTAACAGATTAATTGGGCAATATCAAGGCAGTCTACTTAGAGCTTCACTCTAAACAGATCTACATGAGAATTTAAAAAATGATCAATTCTCCCCACACCTACAACCATGGCGTATATTTTTTGTCTTGAAGTCACAGATCCTGAATTCCAATTACGTAGTAGAATAGAAGCTTTCTGGTGATTAATGGATATCACCATTATATCTGTCACGTCATTTGTTAATTTGAAGCTAGGGACCAACTGTATCCTGAAAATAGGATTTCATGAATAACTCCTCTTACAATTTAGGACAAATTAGAAGCTTTGATGGGCAAACTGAAGCATATGAAATATATAAAAATTGCTATTAGATGTAATTATAAAAAAAAAAATCTTTGTGCTTTTCATACTAATTCTTTCATGAAAATAAGTAGAAACAAGCAGACATGCTTCCGGTATATTCGGTTTATAAAATGATTCATCATTTGATCTAAAGAAACAATTTATATTGTATACAAGCGAAACAAATTTGATTCCTAAGTTTGCTAAAAAAAAAGTCTTTAGTTATAAACTAGCTTTAACAGGTGAAAATTGGAATATTGATAATGCTATGCACTAAACAGTCTAGAAATTATAAGGAACGTCTCTAGTCATTGAAGGAGTAATAATAAGAATATTGAAAAACTCAAGACTCTCAATATTGAAGTGATTAACTTATTAATATAGATTAATGAATCATTATATCACCTATTATTCTTTTTTTTCTAATTAGCTAACATAAACTAGTAAAATGTTCAATTTACAAAAGATCTAAGATATACAGATATTAAATTTTAAAATTCATCTGATTTATTTATGTGACCTTTATGTACATGATAAAAAACTTTCAAACTTCAAAA
>NC_090746.1:104819707-104907532 GCF_036898095.1 Palaemon carinicauda | reverse complement strand
AAAGCTAATTTCTAACTAAAGACTATTTTTGCAAACTTAGTAATTAAATTTTGTTTCGCTTGTATACAATATAAATTGTTTCTTTAGATCACACGATAAATCATTTTATAAACCGAATATACCGGAAGCACGTCTGATTGTTTCTACTTATTTTTTCATGAAAGAATTAGTATGAAATGCAAAAAGATTTTTTTTTATATAATTACATCTAATAGAAATTTTTATATATTTCATATGTTTCAGTTTGCCCATCATAGCTTCTAATATGTCCTAAATTGGAAGATGAGTTATTCATGAAATCCTATTTTCAGGATACAGTTGGTCCCTTGCTTCAAATTAACAAATGACGTGACAGATATAATGGTGATATCCATTAATCACCAGAAAGCTTCTATTCTACGACGTAATTGGAATTCAGGATCTGTGACTTCAAGACAAAAAATACACGCCATGGTTGTAGGTGTGGGGAGAATTGATCATTTTTAAAATTCTCAGGTAGATCTGTTTACACTGAAGCTCTAAGTAGACTGCCTTGATATTGCCCAATTAATCTGTTAAAGTCAGTTGTTAGAATTCAATTTTGGTGCTAATATTTTTATATAAATCCAAAAATCTGTTGCTATCTTAACTTTCACAAATGCTACTGTCAGTTTTTTTTTTATGAAAAAGTCAACAAAGAGAAAAGCTTAAATTCAAGTTATAAGTACTTTATTCGCAGCTTGAAATATCATAAACTCACCACTTAAACACTTTGATGACCATCTCAGTTTTTTGCTAACTTGTGTCCTACTAAATTTACTAGAAGTCTCAATATAAAATCTCACTCAATATATTGTCATCAATTGAAAATTTTACTTATGATATTTTTTCAACATAGTCATGCAAGGTATAAGAATTTTGGTGTTATTAGGTGTATAGGAAAAGGTTATATAATTTTGATTTGACCACAATGCTTGTATGTTTATCACTCTTCTAAGCACAAGTGGTGTAACGTTTGTATGCTACCTGAATTTGTACTTCAGGATAATTAATAGCTTTAATTTCCATATAACATTTGAAGTGACACAAATACTTGATCGTAGTACCATTATAAATAAGAAAACATATAAGCTAAAACTTTTGCTACTTTTGATTTTTAAACATATAACTTACCCGGTAGTTATATATATAGCTTACGTCCCTGATGTCACGGCAGAAAATTCAAAACTCGCACCAATCGCCGATTAGATAGCCAGGTGTACCACCTGCGCGCCCCTAGCGAGGTACCTGGAACCATTCCATGATTCCTCAGATCTTCCCTGCCATTGCTAGCGGCAACATTGTTGGATATTCTACTCGACAATTACCTGATTTATTGCTGTTTACTTTGGTGATGTACAATACTTTGGTTTTGACTCACGCTTGTTTGGATTTGCTTTTGGATATTCTTGGATTACGTTTGGATTTTGATATTTTGACCCTTGCTTGTCGATTTCTCTCATAAAATTTTTCAAAAGGGCCACCCCCTACGATAACTTTTAGGATGTGTGTGAGTGGGTGTAAGACCCGAATGCCTAAGAGCTCTCTTGATCCCCATTCGCTCTGCGTTAAATGCAGAGGTAAAATATGTGAGTTGGGTGATCGTTGTGACGAGTGCATTCTTTTATCTGAGACTGAGTGGCTTGAGTTTGATCGCTTATACGCGTAAACTACAAAGAGATAGGTTGAGACGAAGCTCTTCTCTTTCTTCCAAAGAATTTTCCTCTTCCCATGTCACTGAACCTAATCCTTCCCCTATAGTGGTAGTTTCTGATGCCACTATTGTTACTGCTAATGAGCCTATGCTTAAAGATATGATGGTGGCGATTCAAGCGCTGGGCGCAAAGGTTGAATTGCTCGTGGCGGACAAGTCGCAACTAATGTGACAGTGCTAGAAGTGCAGTGAATTTAGTTAGTGCAGTGGAATGTGCGCCTACTTGGGCCTGTCGTTTTCCTAGTCTTAGTCCTCTTCCAAGCTCCCCAACCCGTGGGAGAAGGAATGTCGAACGGCAAAAGGAGACGAGAGGCTTTAGCTCCCCAGCAGACGTCCCCTCGAACGTACCTGTTGACGTTTCACAGGACGTTCGCCCTCACCATAGGAAACGTGAGGTTAAGTTGGTTTTGTCATCCTCAGATGACCCAGTACCTAAAAGAGGCTGGCGTCAAGCTTCCAGACCTCTCAAGAGGAAATTAGATAAAGTCAACCAGCATCCTACTAGCACAGCGCAAGCTCCTGGTTGTAGCCATTGGAGCAGTCCGGAGCTGTTTCCGTCTTCCGTTGAGAGCTCTCCTGCTAAACATCCTGCTAGGACGTCGGACTCTGTTAAGAATCTTTCACTTGCTGATTATTTGTGAGAACCAGGTATGACCTCGGTTCATGCTCCCCCTCAGCCGTCAGACTTGTTATCACCATCTGAACGCTCTGAGCGCTCTATGAGCGGTGGGGAGAGCGATTTTGTGATAGACATGAAGTCCCCGATATTACAAGAAGTTGATCCAAACTTTAATATGCTACAAGAGATGCAACAGAGGCTCTCTTCATTCATGCAGTTACCAAGCTATTGACGGTAAAAGAGTACCAGGCCTGGATCCTGAACATCAGGAAGCTTCTCTTCTGGACGCCAAGCGGCATAAGGCTGTCAGTCAAAAGGCTCTTAAAGACAAACATCTTTTCATCTCACCTGTGAAATGTCGTGACACTGTTCCTCATAAGGAAAGTGGACATAATCTTGTTCTCGAACGTCAGGCAACCCATCGTGGCGCCAGGCGTCAGGCAGCCAGACGTGACATTGAGTGTCAAGCGTCCTACCATGTCGAGCGTCCTTCAGTGCGAGACGCCGAGCGTTCTTCTCAACGCGACGTTGAACGCCGCGTTCCTGAACGTCCAGCTAAACATGACGTTAAGTCTACAGTCATATGTGATGTCGAGCGTCCTTCAGAACGAGGCGCCGAGCGTAATTCTAGACGTAGCGTTGAACGTCCTTCAGGACGTGATCTCTAGCGTCTAGCAATGAACGACGTCGCAGCTAGACGTGACGTTGAGCGTCCTAGAGAGCAAGGCGTTGAAAGTCCTTCTAAGCGTGACAGAGAACATCATTCAGGACGTGATCTCGAGCGTCCAGCAAAACGTGACGTCGAGCGTCCAGCTAAACGTGACGTCGAACGTCCTACAAAACAGGACGTTGAACATCCAACAAGACGCGATATCGTGTGTTCTCCAGGACGCAATGTCGAGCGGCAAGCAGCCAGACAGGACGTCGAGCGTCAAGCGGTACGCGGCGCTGAGCGTCAGTCAGGACGCGACGTCGAGCGTTATATAGAACATGACACCGAGCGGCGAACATCTTTCCGTGTTGCCGGTAGTCAAGAAGTGAGACATGACTATGAGGATGAGAGCCTCGCACTTCGCAATGACACTGGTACTATCAGATGTCGTGATCAAGAACACGTTAGTTCTGATCGCTTTGATCGTGAGCGTTTCGCTGAGCGTCAAGCGTTAGATAAACAAGGCGACAGACATGATGATCCAGGGTCTCTTGATATCAGAAGTCAGGCACTTCATGAGATGGATCCTAAACACAATGTCGTTGCTCCCGGTGGGGCTTTGTCAGAGGAAGACATTGATGATCACCTTTCTCCTGTTGAATTGTTTGAGGAGGTATCAGAAGAAGAAGACACTAACTTGTTCCGTCCTTCAGTGGATCTGAAAAAAACTCAAGAAGGTTTTAATGAGGAGTTTCCAGAATCTTTTGTGCCTGTTGCTCCACGTTCGCCGCCTTCAGAATTCAATCTTCGGAAGTCGTCGAGGAAGTCCCGTTTTACCAAGATGGTCTTGTCACGGTCCTCAAAGAGAGATGATGGGAGACTGAATGGAGTCCAAAAAAGACCAAGGAAAAGCGGCCTTTGCTTTTCCTCCAGCTAGATTAGCATGTAGAACTAGTATCCGGTACGAGACGGGAGAAGTTCTCAGCTTGGGAGTTCCTGCCTCTGCCCAGGGAGATTTCTCGAGTCTTGTAGATGCTCCTCGTCGGTCGGCCATGAGGAAGACCAAGATTTTCTTGTCTACCTCGGAGTTAAATCATCTGCTCAAAGGCGTCTTTAGAGCCTTCAAGGTTTTTAACTTCCTTGATTGGACTCTAGGAGCCTTGGGCAAGAAAGTTTCTGCCTTTAAAGAGGGTGATACTTCTAGTTTAGTTCACATAATGTCCTGCATAGATAAGGCATTGCGGGACAGATCTAATGAGTTGGCGGCACTTTTTTCAGCAGGAATCCTTAAGAAAGGGGCTCAGATGTGTTCATTTTTGTCTCTTGGGGTTACCCCCTTTCAGAAATAGGAGTTGTTATATGCTCCTCTGTCTTCCTCGCTGTTTCCACAAGAACTCATAAGAGAAATTTCGTCCGCATTAACTCAGAAGGCCACACAAGATCTGGTCTCAAAGACGGCAAGAAAGATCCTACCAACTTCCTTCTCTAGCCGCAAACCAAAGGAAGAAACACCATTTCCTAAATTCTCTCAGCCCTTTTGAGGGAAGACTTCCAGCAGGGGTAGCTCTAGGCCCGATGGAAGAAGAGCAAAGAGGAGAGGCTTCAGAACAGGGGCGAAGCAGAGTCTGACTGCTTTCGCCTTCAGGCAGTAGAAGCCAGACTACTCAACTTCTGGCAAGCGTGGGAGGAGAAGGGAGCAGACCTTTGGTCAGTACATCTTCTGAAGGAGGGTTACAAAATCCCCTTTATAGGGAAACCTCCTTTGGTTTTAGCTCCAGTGGATCTCTCTCCCAGATACAGAGAGGAGGCAAAGAGGCAAGCGTTACAACTTCAAGTGTTGCCTTATTGCCTTATTTTTTGTTTGGGTTCCCCCAGGTCCCTCAGTGTGAGGCACCTAGTATATCCACCAGAGAGTTGCTAATGCATCTTCCGGTGTATTTTGCATCTTCCAGTCTTGGATGGTCTGGGATGCATCTTAGGTATTTATCGAGCTTATTCTTAAACACATCTACGCTCACTCCTGATATGTTTCTTAGATGAGCTGGCAGCACATTAAATAGTCGCTACATTATCGATGCTGGTGCGTAGCAGATTAATGTCCTGTGCGCCTTCCTTAGTTTTCCTGGTATATTTTTTGGCACTATTAATCTACCTCGGCTTGCTCTTTCTGATATTTTTAGCTCCATGATGTTTTCACTAATTCCTTCTATTTGCTTCCATGCTTGTATTATCATGTAGCGTTCTCTTCTCCTTTCTAGACTGTATAGTTTTAAAATTTGCAGTCTTTCCCAGTAGTCAAGGTCCTTAACTTCTTCTATTCTAGCAGTATAGGACCTTTGTACACTCTATTTGTGCAATATCCTTTTGGTAGTGTGAGTACCATATCACATTGCAGTACTCGAGTGTACTACGTACATAAGTTTTGTAAAGCATAATCATGTGTTCAGCTTTTCTAGTTTTAAAGTGTCTGAATAACATTCCCATTTTTGCTTTACATTTAGCCAACAGTGTTGCTATTTGGTCGTTGCATAACATATTCCTATTTAACATTACACCAAGGTCTTTAATTGCTTCCTTGTTTGTGATTGTCTCGCTATTAGGTCCCTTGTATGCATATACCATTCCTTCTCTGTTTCCATAATTCATTGATTCGAATTTATCGGAGTTAAATACCATCCTATTTATCTCCGCCCATTCATATATTTTGTTTAGATCTCTTTGTAGTGAGTTCCTATCTTCATCACAAGTAATTTCTCTACTTATTCTTGTGTCATCGGCGAAACTTCTCACTACAGAGTTTTCAACATCACAGTCTATGTCTGAGATCATAATAACAAACAGCAGTGTAGCTAAAACCGTACCTTGTGGCACGCCAGATATTACTTGAGCTTCATCCGATTTCTCGTCATTTGCAACCACTATCTGTTTTCTGTTTTGCAGGAATTCTTTTACCCATTTTCCTATCTTTCCCACAATATTATGCTTTCTCATTTTTTTCTCTAATATATTGTGGTCTACCTTGTCAAAGGCTTTTGCAAAATCTAGATAGATCACATCTGTGTCTTTTTCACTTATCATATTTTTGTATATGTTTTCATAGTGTGCTATCAGTTGGGTTTGTGTACTTTTTCCGATCACAAAATCGTGTTGACCTATATTGAACAATTTATTTTTAACCAAATGATCCATTATTTTCTTTTTTATTACCCTCTCATACACTTTCATAATATGTGATGTTAGACTTACAGGTCTATAATTGCTTGCATCTAGTCTTGATCCACTTTTGAAGATAGGGGTTATATAAGCTAATTTATGTTTAACATATATCTCGCTCATATCTACACTTTGTCTTAGCAGTATTGCAAGCGGCTTCGCGATAGTGTTTGCAGAGAGGGTGCGGGACTTACATTCACCAGGCTTTTACAACCACCTGTTCCTGGCTCCCAAGAACTCGTGGGGATGGCGTCCATTCCTGGACGTAAGTGCACTAAACAAGTTTGTCTAGAAGACGAAGTTCTCTATGGAGACTTCAAAGTCAGTTCTTGCAGCAGTAAGAAAGGGTGACTGGATGGTCTCATTAGACCTCCAGGACGCTTACTTTCACATCCCCATTCATCCGACCTTCAAGCATTATCTGAGGTTCGTCTTCAAGGGGGAAAATTTTCAATTTCGAGCTCTGTGTTTCGGCCTCAGCACCGCCCCTTAGATTTTTACGAAACTTATGCTCAATGTAGCAAGAATTCTCCACTCAAGAGCCATCAGAACCTCCCTGTATCTCGACGATTGGCTTCTCAGAGCTCACTCATATGATCACTGCCTGAAGGATCTCCAGACAACTTTGAGTCTAACAAAAGAATTGGGTCTTCTTGTCATCAAGGAAAAGTCTCTCCTGACACCATCACAAGAGATACTTTATTTGGGGATGGTGATTCGGAGTCGGGTTTTTTGGGCTTTTCCGTTTCCGTTAAGGACGGAACAAGCCATCTTGAAACTACAATCCTTTCTAAGGAAAAGGAAGTGTTCTGCGAGGAAGTGGATAAGTCTGTTGGGAACCCTCTCCTCGTTGGAACAGTTTCTCTCTAGGAAGGCTGAATCTTCGTCCTTTCCAATTCCACCTCAATCATCATTGGGACAATGAGAAGGACCTAGAGACGATGTGCATTCCAATAATGGAATCCATCAGAAGTTGCCTTCAGTGGTGGAAAGTTCCAAGAAGGTTACCCCTTAGAACAGAAGAACCCAGGCCTTGTGTTGTGTTCCGACGCCTCGGTCTCGGGGTGGGGAGCAACATTGGGCAAGTTGGAAGTTTCGGGGTTGTGGACAGAGGTCAGAAGAACTTCCATATCAACCACAAAGAATTGTTGGCAGTCCTGTTGGCCCTCAGAAGCTTCGAATGGTCAGTTCTGAACAAAGTGGTGCAGGTCAATGCTGACAACACCACAGCATTGGCTTACATTGCCAAGCAAGGAGGAACCCACTCGATGTCCCTTTACGAAACTGTGAGGAATCTCCTCTTATGGGAAAAAGAAAGGAATGAAGTCCTGATTACAAGGTTCACTCAAGGGGATAAGAACGTGATGGCAGACAGCCTTAGCAGGAGAGGTCAGATTCTGTCCACAGAATGGACACTCCATCAAGAAGTCTGATAGAGTCTGTGGCGACTTTGGGGTCGTCCATGCATAGACCTTTTCGCGACCTCGAAGACAAAGAGGCTAGAGACTTATTGCTCCCCAGTGCCAGATCTCGAAGCAGTCCACGTAGATACTTTCCTGTTAGATTGGACCAATCTAGACGTGTACTCTTTTCCACCATTCAAGATCCTTTACAAAGTGTTACAAATGTTTGTGTCACACGAAGGGACCTGAATGACTCTAGTGGCCCCTTTTTGGCCCTCAAGAGAATGGTTCACAGAGGTACTGGAATGGATAGTAGACACTCCAAGAAGCCTTCCATTAGGAGTAGATTTTCTCAAACAACCCCACTTGGAAAGGTACCATCAAAGTCTCCAAAATTTTCAGCTAACTCTGCCTTCAGACTATCGAAAAACTCACAAGAGTTAGAGGTTTTTCGAAGGAGGCAGCTAGAGCTATTGCAAGAGCAAGAAGGACTTTGACAATCAGGGTTTATCAATCCAAGTGGGAGGTTTTTAGAGAATGGTGTAGAGCCAACTCTGTTTCCTCATCCAGTACCTCTGTAGCTCAGATTGCGGACTTCCTGTTACACCTTTGAAGGAAGTGCAACTTTTCATCCTCTACTATCAAGGGATACAGGAGTATGTTAACAACTGTATTCAGGCACAGAAACCTGGACCTTTTGAATAATAAAGACCTACAGGAACTTCTTAAATCTTTTGATACATCAAAGCAACGGCACCAGGATTCACCAGCTTGGAGTCTGGATATTGTCCTAAAGTTCCTTATGAGTGACAGGTTTGAGCTCTTGCATTCAATTTCCTTTAAGGACCTCACAATGAAGACTCTGTTTTTGATTAGTCTCGCAACAGCCAAAAGAGTTAGTGAAATCCATGCGTTTAATAAAAACTTTGGTTTTCGAGATAATAAGGCTATCTGTTCATTGCAGTTAGGCTTTCTCGAAAAGAATGAACGCCCTTCTCAACCTTGGCCCAAGGTTTTTGAGATTCCGAATCTTTTAGATGTAGTTGGCGAGGAGTTGGAAAGAGTCCTATGCCCAGTAAGAGCTCTGAAGTTCTACCTGGACAGAACAAAAGAGTTGCGAGGCAATTCGGAGGCTCTATGGTGCTCGGTCAAAAAGCCCTCGTTGCAGATGTCAAAGAATGCCCTGTCATTCTTCATCAGAGTTTTAATTAAAGAAGCTCATGCACATTGCAATGAGACAGACCTTAGACTTTTAAAGCTCATGACACATGAAGTTAGAGCCGTAGCAACGTCAGTGGCATTCAAACAGAATAGATCGTTGCAAAGCATAATGGACACAACCTTTTGGAAGAATAAATCTGTGTTCGCTTCATACTATTTGAAAAGTGTTCAGACTCGTTATGAGGACTGCTACACTCTGGGACCATTCGTAGCAGCGAGTGCAGTAGTAGGGGAAGGATCCACCACTACATTCCCATAATCCTAATTCCCTTTTCTTCTCTTGGAACTTTTATTTTTTTTGTAAGGTTATTTGTGAAGATTGTGACAGTCTTCCACAATCATTGATTTTAGTCAAGTGGTCAATTTTGTTTCTTGAGAGCGCCTGGAACTGGGTATTGGAGGAGGTTCTGCCACATAGAGGTATATACACCGGTTTGACGGCTCCTAAGAGGTCTTCAGCCCCCTGGGAGGATTGCTGGATCTCGTAAGGTTAGCGGACATAATGAGGTAGAGAATCATTGAATTCAGCTTCCTTATCAGGTACGAACCCTTAAGCTTTTTTCATTAACTCTTAAGCAGAATTCCAACTATATTGGCTGTCTCTAACCCTCCACCAAAGGTTTTAATCAGCTATGTATATGTGTATAACTACCGGGTAAGTTATATGTTAAAAAATGATATTTTTTTTATAAAATAAATTTTTGAACATACTTACCCGGTAGTTATATATAATTAAATTCCCACCCCCCTCCCCTCTAGAGACTAGAGTCTGAAAGAACTGAGGAATCATGGAATGGTTCCAGGTACCTCGCTAGGGGTGCGCAGGTGGTACACCTGGTTATCCAATCGGCGATTGGCGCGAGTTTTGAATTTTCTGCCGTTTTGTCAGGGACGTAAGCTATATATATAACTACTGGGTAAGTATGTCCAAAAATTTATTTTATAATGAAAATATAATTTTTCACAAACAAGCATTGTGGTTTTAGATAAATTTTGTATTCTTTTTACGAAAGTGACGTTAAAAGTTTTCAAGCTTATTTTATGGTATATTGGATGTTCTTAAAACGATGTATTACCACAAATCCATATATTTAATCTTAACTTTATTTGATATATTTTTGTGACTCAAAGTTCAACTGATGACAAGTTTTTCAATCAGGCGAGGTCCTACTGGCTGAAGATCTTTTTATTCATTCTAGGGTTTCTATTCTTCATTGCATTTCTGCGATAGTGTGCTCTTGGTAGCACCTGTGGATATTACTTTACTTACTTCTGAAGTCCCTCTTTTATGGATTTTGCTTAAGGTTGATCATTTCTCATTGGTTAATTGTTGATTGTTTGGTGAGTTGGAAATGGTAGCGTTGAGGAGTTGAGGCTTTCTATAAAATTCAAAGGATACCTAGCTCGAAACTTCATTCATAATCAAGTGACAATTTAAACTTTTTGAAAATTTTATTTCTCTTTCCACGATAGGTTTTTTGTGATTTTTATCTGGAAAATTTGAATCTAATTCTGAGATGAGATGATTTCTCAGCTTAGTTTTCTTTAGATTTCAATTCTTTTCTGAAGGAGGTTTGTCTCCTCTTTAAAGAATAGTTATAATCATTTTGCTCAATGGGTTACTGGAAGCTTTGAAATTCTAGATATCTGATGAAATAAATGATTTGATAAAACCAATAGCTACCAATATCTAATTCTTGATTATGGTAATAATTTCTTATGTCGGTTTCTAGGGATATTAGCCGTAAGGACACCTCTTTATTTATGCTTTTCTTATTGTTAATTGTAAAGATGTTTAAGAAAATTAGGTAAACGGTTATGATCTTGCCATATCAATTCAAAATATTTTCCTTTATACTTAGATTAGCAAAGTTTTACAAGGCTTTTTTATGTTTCAGGATAATGCCTGTCTTAACAAAATTTTTAGGCCATTCTACCTTACAGTTTTAAAAGGGCTAGTTTGGTTTCAATAGATCTAGAATGCTTCCTTTACTTCCTTCTTTGCGAAGAAGTGATACAGTCTGGTTTGAAGTATCTCCTTAAAGTAAATTCTAATATCCTGTGTGTTTGCTCTCGGGTCTGTTGAATTATTTTTTTAGCATTCATTGTTCTATGGAGATGTTTGTGAGTAATACTTGTTTAAATTTTTTCAGATAATTCTGATTTAAAGAAATTTTCCAGTCACTTCCTGGTATAAAGGGCTTTCTTTAGTATTCAGGCTTTTTGTGGCACTTTCTGTCTAAAAACGTCTTGCAGAGTTCACCTTGTCTTATAAATCTTCTCTTGGCAAAGATTTACCAAGCTTTAGTAATTGTACTCCTTTGTTCTTATTCGCTTAAAATTTCATTTGTAGCATTTCTTGATCTATGGAGTTATCTGAGGAACTTATCAGTCATGGATTGCAGAGATATTCAGGTTCTTCAAGGTTGTTTAGGTTATTTGGGGTACTCATTAGTCTAAGAAGTAATTTTGTAATTCTTTATTCATGGAGTTACTCGAGGGTTTTCTTGGTACAATAAGCTATCTGGGGCACTAATTTTATTTACTTATTTTGAGTATTCCCTTGTGTGCAGAATTTTTTTTGTACCGCACACTGGTTTATTCAGGATACCACTTTGTCTACGATGATATTTTGTCCTTATTTTTTTTCCATTTAGTTATTCATGACCCTTCTTGGTCTTTGAAATTATTTTTGGACACTACACTTTAGAACACTTCAATGAAGTTTTCGTGGGTACTTATTGTGATCTAGAAGTTATTTGGGCACTATATTGCCTATAAAATGCTTTAGAGTAATCCTTTCTGTGTGGAGTTATTCACTACAAAACTTGGTCTAAGGAGCTACTTTCTACAATCATTGGATTGATTATTTCATGTCACTCATTGTTTTCTTGTTTCTATTCTACTAGTTCCTTGTTTGTTTTTTTTAATCACTCTTGTTTTCAAGAGTTCCAGTTTCCTTGTCAATCTTAAGGGCCCAGAGTTATTTGGCATTGCTGTGTGAATTAAGATATAATTAATGAAGTCTTTCTAATTGGTGTAGTTGAGATTTATACACATTTCTGATAATTTTGCATTTATTTTTGTGGGGGGTGGGGGTTGGGGGGTATTTTAAAGAGAACTTCAGTATTAATGGAATTCAAGATATGTTGTTCACATGTAGCTCCTTGAATTTTTCTTCCTATGCTATCTGCCAAACTATCATAGATTTACTTCATCCCCTTTTGTTTCTTAAACAAGAAAATAATAAAAGAATATTCTATAGATTTCTTGTATAGTGCTAAATGCAAACCTTGAACAATAGTTAACTTTTGCTTCCCTTTCATTGAAAATGATATATTCCCTTTTTAAAAGTCCGTTTTCTAAGGATTAAAACAAACTAGAATACTTCTTTTAATTTTTTATATTAAAGATAAAGAAGAGTATGGTATCTTTAATTTCTTATACGGAATATTAATCGAAATTCAACACAATAACTATCCTTCCTTTACCTGTCTCTCTCTCTCTCTCTCTCTCTCTCTCTCTCTCTCTCTCTCTCTCTCTCTCTCTCTCTCTCTCTCTCTCTCTCTCTCTCTCTTCCTTTGACGAGAAATTAAAGAACTCGACGTCAGTGAGGCAATGGAGAGGCCACCTAATGAAACAATAGATTAAATGGTATAGAAAGTGATGGAATATAAGTCAGTGGAGATCCATTGAACAAGAAGATTATGAAACACCAGTTGGGATACTAAAGGTCATAAGATTAAAGTTATTGAAAGGCGAGATATGAAAGGAAATATATTGTTTCTTTAATGGTGTAGGGCCATCAGTGTACCTTCGACAGTCCATTGTAAGCATGGCTTAGTGGTCTTTTCAACGTTCTTTCTGACCCTACCTGCAATTATACATCTCTTCTGACCCTATCTGCACTTGCACGTTCCTTCTGACCCTACCTGCACTTGCACGTTCCTTCTGACCCTACCTGCATTTCCACGTTCCTTCTGACCCTACCTGCACTTGAACGTTCCTTCTAACCCTACCTGCTTTACCACGTTCCTTCTGACCCTACATGCCCTCTCACGTTCCTTATAACCCTAACTACACTTGCACGTTAATTCTGACCCTACCTGCATTTGCACGTTAATTCTGACCCTACCTGCATTTGCACGTTCCTCCTGACCCTACCAGCACTTGGACGTTCCTTCTGACCCTACCTACACTTGCACGCTCCTTCTGACCCTACCTACACTTACACGTTCCTTCTGACCCATTAACTTCACCTGCACGTTCCTTCTAACCCTACCTGCACTTATACATTCCTTCTGACACTACTTACACTTGCACGTTCCTTCTGATCCTACCTACACTAGGATGCTCTTTCTGATCCTACCTACACTAGCATGCTCCTTCTGACCTAACATGCACTTGCGCGTTCTTTCTGACCCTACCAACACTAGCACATTCCTTCTGACCAAACCTGCACTTAAATGTTACTTCTGACAATACCTACACTTGCATGTTCCTTCTGACCCTTCCTGCGCTTACACGTTCCTTCTGACCCTACCTGCATATACACATTCCTTCTGACCCTAACTGCGCTTACACGTTCCTTCTAACCCTACTTGCACTTACACGTTTCTTTTGACCCTAAAATCACTTGCATATTCCTTCTGGCCCTAACTTCACTTGCACATTCCTTTTGACCTGGCTACACTTACACATTCCTTCTGACCTAGCTGCACTTATACATCCCTTCGGACCCTACTTATATTTACATGTTCTTTCTGACCCTACCTACACTTACACATTCCCTCTGACCCTAGCTGCACTTGCACATTCCTTCTGACCCTACCTGCACTTGCACGTTCCTTCTGACCCTACCTGCACTTGCACGTTCCTTCTGACCCTACCTGCACTTGCACGTTCCTTCTGACCCTACCTGCACTTGCACGTTCCGTCTGACCGCACCTACACTTACACGTTCCTTCTAACCTTACCTACACTTACACGTTCCTTCTGACCTTTCCTGATAAATATTAGTATAATAGAAATAAAGAACATTTGATGTAATATTGTTGAAATGAAGTAGATTCCTGGTCATTAGATATTTATGCTTTGTGTATGGAAATGTACTCTGAGACAAAAATATTAACGATATCAAAGGTTATAGGTTCAGGTTGATGTTATGGATTTAAGGGGAACAAGTATTACGGTATAATATTTGTTATGGCAGGTATTAAAGTCAACTCCTAAAATTTTGATTGCTTATCAATAAATCACTAATTGTAGTCCTATTACTCGAAATAAAAGAATCTAAATATTGTAACAGTTGACTGATATTAGAAAGGATCTCGTTAATTAGGAGTTTTAGAAGGCGACCTCAGCCAATAGCTGATTACTAACAATCTTCTACAGTGAACTGCATAGTTGGATGAACATTCTTATTTCTTTAGGTCATTAAAGTCTTAGTGTAAAGTTTATCTGTTTAGCTAAATGGAGGGAGAAGAGTTTGGAATCATATAGTTGTAAAAATAAAAGTATATTTGTGATTATATATAAAATAGATGGGATGTAGACTAAAGGTATTTAATGGCCACTCTAGCCTAAGGATACTCCTTTAAATTCCAGGTACTTTAAGTAATGTAGCAATATTCTCTCTCTCTCTCTCTCTCTCTCTCTCTCTCTCTCTCTCTCTCTCTCTCTCTCTCTCTCTCTCTCTCTCTCTCTCGGCTACATGAATATACCTTGAAGAATAACATGTTAATTGTTAAAAGTAAAGGAAGATTTTATGCTCATTTTCCAATAAGGCTGAATTACGAAGAAGTTCTCTTTTATTTAAACTTAATGCTCACATCCAATTTCAGATCTCCCATTCCCCATCCTTATCCTTCCTTATCCCAAATTTGGAAATGTTATAAAAAATGCAAAGATTCTCGCCTCATATGGCCGATGAGTCTCCCACTGGCCCCCTCCTCTTTGAGTATCAGAATTTGCCATTTTATTTCTCACCACAAAATGGGCTAAGGGGTCCATGAGGTAGACCCTGATCCTAACTAGAGTAATCACTTGTTCTTTTAGACTGTTATTGTATTCCCCATGTACAGAAGTTTTTCATTCTTTTACTGGTGTCTTGAGAGCTGTAGCTCAATGTGTTACCTTGAATATATTGTACTTGTCAAAGGCCGACAGTCTGTACTTACAAATATGTTGGACTTTAGTTTGCTTATTGATTTAGCTGTCTTGTTTGTGCAGGTTTTATCCTGACAGCTAAAGTCATGAAACATAATGGCTGTGTTATGCCATTATTAACTTTATCAAAAGCCTCTAATTCATTAAGTTTGTAATGGTTTATCATATTTTAGAATTTGGTAAAAATTATGTTGCTTCAATCAAATATTTCAAAACCTTTAAGAAGCTTGTATTGTAGAAGGTTATAATGTCAAATGTACAGGTTTTGGTACTATCATTTTCATTTCTAGTAACGTCGTATGCACTTGTGTCAGTGACAAAATCATCAAATTATTTTGTTATGATCTGTGTAATGTAAGTAGTGAAAAATCTATCCAATGTAAAAGGGTTGTGATTTAATGTGCTCCAGACATATTTATGCTCTTTTTGAAGTTAATGTGTAATTGATGGTCACTATTGTTTCTATTTTTTCTTCCATAAAAACTTCAAGTTCAAGTATAATTAAGATATTGAATTAAAGATTTATGATAAGTGTACTTAACGTAAGTGTTTCAAGACATTTGGTAAGAGGGTCATTTTGAGGTCTTGCATTTCAGAGCTTTCTATTATGGCGAAATACCTGGGCTCGTTGAAAAGGTGCACAGCTCGATTCATAAATTCCATTTTGTTTCTTGTCTCATGTCGTTTGTGCCCTTGACATAAAGAAGGGATAAATAACACTTTAATCATTTTTAGATGAATTGTGTAATAAGCTTTTGAATATGTTATCGTTGACGCAAAAGCTGTCCAGTTGTAGGTGCGTGTGTTTGTTTTTAAAAACGTGTGAAAACTTATTTGGTATGTAGTATAGGTTTTTAAATCGTTAACAAAAAATCTTGTCAGGTTTGTGTGCTTTCATCTTTACCTCTTCCTTTCCATCTTTTAACGTTACATCCGCCTTTCCTCCCTTCAACTTAACCTCCTCTTCTCCAGCCTTCAATTTTATCTCTTTTTTGCCTTTAACTTTACCACCACCTTTCCTATTTTTGACTTTACTTCCCCCTTTCCTGCCTTCAACTTTACCTCCTCCTTTTCTGCCTTCAACTTTACCACCTCCTTTTTTTGCCTTCAACTTTGCCACCTCCTTTTCTGCCTTCAACTTTACCCCCTCCTTTCCTGCCTTTAACTTTACCTCCTCCTTCTTTCCGGCCTTCAACTTTACCTCCTCCTTCTTTCCTGCCTTCAACTTTACCTCCTCCTTTCCTGCTTTTAACTTTACCTTCTCCTTTCCTGCCTTTAACTTTACCTCATCCTTTACTGCCTTCAGCTTTACCTCCTCCTTTCCTGCCTTTAACTTTACCTCCTCCTTTCTTGTTTTTAACTTTACCTCCTCCTTTCATGCCTTTAACTTTACCTCCTCCTTTCATGCCTTCAACTTTACCACCTCCTTTCCTGCCTTTAACTTTACCTCCTCCTTTCATGCCTTCAACTTTACCTCCTCCTTTCTTGCTTTTAACTTTACCTCCTCCTTTCATGTCCTTAACTTTACCTCCTCCTTTCCTGCCTTCAACTTTACCTTCTCCTTTCCTGCCTTCAACTTTATCTCCTCCTTTCCTGCCTTCAACTTTATCTCCTCTTTTCCTGCCTTCAACTTTACCTCCTCCTTCCCTGCCTTCAAATTTACCTCCTCCTTTCCTGCCTTCAACTTTACCTCCTCCTTTCCTGCCTTCAACTTTACTTCCTCTTTTCCTGCCTTTAACTTTACCTTCTCCTTTCCTGCCTTCAGCTTTAACTTCTCTTTTTCTGCCTTCAGCTCTACCTTCTCTTTTCCTGCCTTCAACTTTACCTCCTCCTTTCATGCCTTAAACTTTACCTCCTCCTTCCCTGCCTTCAACTTACCACCTCCTTTCCTGCCTTCAACTTTACCTCCTCCTTTCCTGCCTTCAACTTTACCTTCTCCTTTCCTGCCTTCAACTTACCTCCTCCTTTGATGGGTACCTCCCCCTTTGATGGGTACCTCCTCCTTTTCAGCCTTTAACTTTACCCCTTCCTTTCCTGCCTTTAACTTTACCTCTTCCTTTCCCGCCTTTAACTTTACCTCTTCCTTTCCTGCCTTCAACTTTCACTCCTCCTTTCCTGCCTTCAACTTTACCTCCTCCTTTCATGCCTTAAACTTTACCTCTTCCTTTCATGCCTTTAACTTTACCTCCTCCTTTGAAAGGTACCTCCTCCACCCTTGCCTTCATTCTTCCTTCTTGCACGCCAATCTCTTATAACTTTTTCTTCAAAATGTACCAGTAGAGTCTTCCCCAGGTTACACTTGGGAACTAAATCACCTCACAGGCTCAAGCGCTGGGTTATATCCTTAAATTAAATCCAGTCTTCCTCATAAAAAATCGAATCACAGAATTCCACGTCAATTTTTTTTTCTGTTGGTAGCAAAACAAATCGGTTTTAAGTCACCCTTACTGTCTCAGTTGGTTATGCATCGCACATTGGTTTAACAAAAGGATTAAAATCGTGTAAATTTAGATCCCTGATATTAATATCTGATTCAATTGTGATAATAAATTGCAGATATGGATTGTTGAGACTTTGTGCCGAGATATTGTTAAGATTTCCACTGCAAGGAATGAGGAATTGCTCTGCTAGTATTGAGTGAATAATGTGAGATTCTTATGGAGAACTTAGGTAGTTTATTTGCCCATTTCCCTTTAATAGATCATGTTCCAAGGTGGGTAAGGGAAGATTTTTTTTTTTTGGGGGGGGGGGGTGTCAGTGTTTTCTTAAAGTTAGACTGAAAGGATTTTAGTTACAGCTATCTTTATGTAGATGTGTACGAGTTAAGGTAGAAGGTCTTTCATTTAGAATTAGGGTGAGTTTTGGATTGTAATTTACGTGTCTTAGCTTACGGAGAAATTATACTAAACTATGTAAAAAGGTGTAAATATCCTCTATTCATTTAGCAAGTACAGCACTCAATTAGTAAGTTTGAAAATAAGCAGAACATACAGTAAATACTTTGTTTTTGAAATAGCAATCTTATAATATAAAAAATGTATTGAGTAAAAAAATCGCTCCAAAATTTAGTATTTGCCTAAATATTATAGTTTTTTTGAAATAGCTATGTATTTAACTAAAAGTTTTAAATTTTCATATGAATTTACACATTTGTTTTTGAAGAGCATATTATTTTCTCGATTTTAGTTTTGAGTTATTAATAATGTGATTTGCTGAACTATCTAAGGAGAAAACTTCAGTCATATTAGTCACCGAAAAAATGATAGAATATTATAATTTATATTTTCGTTCAGAGATTTGAGTTTGATGTTTCGCTCTTTATTGTGATATATTTTCCTGACACTAATCCTCGTGAATAGAAAGTATAATTCTTGGTCCTGTGTTTCTTTATTATGAAAAAGATTCTATTTTCATACCTATTCTAAATAAAAATACGTAATGAATTTAACATTATTAAATGTCATCATGTTTGTGAACTACTGGGTATTATAGCTAATTAAATATTCAATAATGTAAAGATATATTTGCCTTCGTTGGTAATCTTTTTTTTACAGCGGTCTTACATTGAAAAGTATTTGGGAGCTCAGAGACCCACTTGTTCCAAATGATACTAAAATATTATCTTTCATTTAATATCTGTTTATCTTGTGTCAGTTTTCAGTAGAGACTGTTATACTCGGCGAACATTATCTCCGTCTGTCTCACTTATGTCTGAGCTCATTTGGGCAACTTTATAAAGAAATTCGAAACTTCATTTCAGGTTGGGTTAATCTAGTCTACTGAGGGACAAAAGTCCAGAAAGTGTCAAATTATTTTGATAACTAAAATTAGCTTGATCATAACTATTTTGACCGTAAATTGTTGTGATATATTAAATTACACAGGACCTGCGTAAAATACGTAATTAATAAAGAATCGTCTTCTTTGATTATTGGCCGAGGATACATTAGTCAGGAAATACACGATCGTGATAGTATAGTAAGAGATTATAAGATGAGTGAATTATGAATAATTATAAGATAATGATAGTATAATAAGGGCTTGTAAGCTGAGGATAGTATATAATAGTAAGGTATTATAAGCTGAAGATAGTATATGAAAGGATCAAAAGTTAGGATAGTATGAAGTAGGGTTAACTTTATTTCATTTTATAGGTGTATAAGACATAGCCTTCTCATATTGCATATTTTGTGGGTATTGGTTTTAGGCCTAATTTTTTTTATTAGGACTTATGTCAACTGTGGATTAAAACTTAATCCACCTCAAACTGTAGGTAAATATTGAATTGGAATATGTTTCTTAAAACTGCCATCTGCACGTATAAAGCAAGCCATTTTCATAAGTTGTTTTAATAGTTTCGTTAACTTTGAGAAGTGTGTAAGGTTAAACTCGCTTTCTAGGGTTTGCATTTGAAAACTTTATTACACACTAAAGTGATTCAGGTGTCCACTTGTAAGGTGAATGCGTACTTCGGTCCGATCTGACTGTCTGCTGGGAGGAGTAGCAAGGATGGTCAGGGCAGTAGCCTTGCACGTCTTCTTCTCTTTTACCTGACTCAATCATGTGCATTAAATGGGACGAGACAGGGAGGCAAATTGGCATTTGTGAATCTTGTCTGCTTTTCAGTGAGCTTCAGGTGTCTGTAGTAATGGATCGTTCTGAAATTGCACAAAGACCTTAAAATGACTCTTTTGCTTCTTTTAGATTTTTATTTGCTTTCCATTCTAGAATTATCCTTATTTTTTCATGTCCAAGTGTATAATTTCATGTTATTATAGAATTAATGTAGCTGTAATCGCTGGAATCTGCTTTATAGAGAAGTGAATTGTGACATAAATGTTTTACCATTAACTTCAGGAGAGCTCTAAACTATTCCTGAAGTCATTAAATTACAATCCTGATATCGTTGTTATAAAATTATCAATAAAACAAGAAAAAAAAGAAGGAAAAGGAAAGCATTCAAGGGCCTAGTAACATTGCTTCCTGAAAAAGATAACTGCATCAAGTTTCTGGTTACTAGGTGGGACAGGGGATGGCCTTGGTGGGCTTTCCTTTTCCTTCTTTTTTTTTATTAATAATTTTATCTTTCTATTAGAGAAAGCACTACTTACTTACACAATCATAAAATATTTACACCCAAATGCTGAGCTTCAAATGCACCAAACAGTTGTTCATAAAAAGAAAACGGACACTGACCAGAAAACAAAGAAAACCGGACGTTTTGTCAGTCACAGAGCAATATTGGTTCAAGGGTGACTCTTCTAAGTCTTTCTTGGTCGGATTGTGAGCTTTGTTTATGACAAACGTTAAATTTTCTTTGAATCTAGGTAATTTAAAGCTTTCAGAAAATGGGGTCTCATGAATCTGATGCATATATGTCATTGACTTCATAGTGTTTGTATTTCAAATGTAAAAAAAAAAAAAAAAAAAAAAAAAAAAAACACCTGATTACACTGAAACCTGTCTCATGTTTGGCATTTGATCTTCTACAATAAAAGTCTTAAACAAATTTCTAAGTTTTTCTTCATACAGTGTTATTGGAAGCTTTAGTTACATATCTAGGTATACTTTTCTACCTACAATTTATATCACATAGCTTCAAGATTGAATGAAATTCAGAGGCTTTTGAGGAATATCAACTAATGCAAGTAAGGCCATTACTATCATGACTTTATTCAAGATGAAACCTACTTGACAGTCAGCTGGATCAAGAAGTGGACTTTAGTCCAAGAGGAAATAAGAGGCAGTTCGGCCATCTTGACTATGTACTTTATATTCATGAAACACTGGTACTGCTGCTCTCACCCCACCAGTGGGGGAGTGAATAAACTGTATATGGGGGATCAACAACAGTCCAGAAGGACAAGTGACTAGTTGAGAGAGAGGACTATTTCATGAACCTTTTAGCCCTTTTTCGGGGGGAATAAGGCATTTACTGGTGCTTGAAGGGTAGGGGGCCGCTTAGGGAGAATACTCGGTCATATGAGGTTTAATATAGGGAGAATACTCCTTGGTCATTGGATTTTCGTTTTTTTTTTTTTTTTTTTTTATTATTTTCGTTTTCTTTGTGTTGCCAGGGGGAACTAAATTAAAGAATGAGAATACTTTATGTGCATTTTATTTTAGAATTCATCAGATGTTATAAAGTTATTGTAAAATTATCTTTACAAGGTATACTAAAAAACATCATGATCAATTAGGAGGTATGTTACATATAGCAAATTAATTTGTAAATAATAAGAGCTACTTTATAAGTTCTGTTTCATAAAAAATAATTGGTATACACGAAAATGTTTAAAATATAAGAGGTAAGAGTTTTTAATGATAATTTATGACAAAAAGTGGCATACCTCTGCTAATAGTAAAACTACATACATAGAATAAGTAAAAGTAGGTGGCCCAACATTTTGACGGAAGTAATATGTGTATTACTGACTACTTTATTCATGTCCTAGGTTCATTTGGTCAGAAAGCAGGAAGAAGTTTATTAAAGATGTGAAACGGGCAGTTGGATGACTAATTAGAATTAACTTCATTCATAACAGAAATAAGACATCTTAAGCTGAGTAATTGTTTAATTCAGCAATGTGGTGTGGGCGTCAATTTATTCTTAATATCCCCTTTCATTAATGGTAAAGCCTAATATTTTCTCATTTTCAAAATTGAAATTGATAGGTAAGACCAGTCTTGTAGGATAGTGCTCGACTCTGGAAAATTTCTGCTGAGCAACCTCTTCTATTTGCCCTATAGAGGCAAGCTAAAGTCTGACAGACAGTGTCTTTAGTATTGATATTACTAACAAGGTGAGCCTATTCATATCAAATTAGGCTTTTTTTGGAAATAGTCTACTGAACAAAGGTTGATCAGAGAATCATAAGACTATTTTTATATTTTTATCTCAGTTTTGAGAAATGAACAAAACTTTAGGCTTCAACACTTCTTATGAGTGAAGCAGATTTTGTGAGTTTCTCAAAACTAAGATAGCAATTTAAGTCATGAGTCTCTGAACCTTTGTTCAGTAGACTATTTCCAAATAAACCTAGTTCTATTTGTACAAGTTCACATTCATAGTAATATTGATACCAAAGGCAACGACAGACACTTTGCTTGCCTCTTACTATAGGTCAAATGAGGTATTTCTTGGATTAGTTTACTCAGTAAACGTTTTAGAGTCAAGCTCTATTGTATATGACTGGTCTTGCCTATCATTTTTACTTTTGAAAATAAGCAAAATCTTATGCTTTACCATTAATGATGGGGGATATTGAGAATTAACAAAGCACACACCACCTTGCTAAACTCCATAATTGCTCAACTTACGATGTCTCATTTCTGTTATGAACGAGGAAGTTTATTCTAATTAGATATCCAAATATCTTTTACACAACATCATGAATAACCCTTTCCAGTTTCCTGACTATAATGATCCTAGAATAGGCATAAAGCATTCAGTAATACCCATATTACTGACGTCAAAATGCTGGGCTATCTACCTTTACTCATCCAATATACGCAGTTATACTAATGGCAGAGGGATGTAATTTTTTGGCCATAAATTATCATCAAGAACTCTGCCTCCAGTACTTTAAATATTTTCGAGTATACCAATTATTCTTAAGCAATAGAACTTAACAAGTAGATCCTATTATTTACAACAAAATATTTGAAATAATCATTCTAACAATGTACAGTTATGAGTTATAAACATCTCAGTTAAGTTTTAATGATTAATATTTGTATCTAATAAAATAGTAAATAACAAAACATAGTACTTTGTTGTACAAAGAAAGAAACTGGTTTCAAGCACTTGACATCAGCTTAATTGCCATTTTCTATTTGCATCCTATTTATAAGAAGTTATTTTCTGACTTGCAAAGCACTTTTACCTATAAAACCCCTTTGGATAAGGTTTAAATGATATAATCTACATATATATTCCATTATAAAATTTCAACCACAACATTACTCCCTAAATCTGTAAATGTTATTTTAAAAGTAATAACCTTTAAAATGCTCCTTAAAAATGCAATGACTAAAAGAATCGCGCAATCATTCATTAAATTGTTTTAAACCCATTGATTTTTTTTTTATCTTCCCTAAAGGTAATTATTCCTCTCATATTCCTAAGTAATTGATCATGTCCTAATTATTTCTGTTCCTACAAAACAGTGGCTTGGCTGCAATTCCTAGACCCCTTTAAGTTTAGCTTAAGTATCAAGAGCCAGATATGTTGGAACTTTCTCTCTACAAAATATCAATCTTAACCCTTTCATCAAGTACAACTAAATCTTTAAGCATTTCATGAATAATCTTGAAGTTTCACATTAAAGCCACTTTTAGGACATCTATTTTAAGAAATATTCCTTGAATGTTGATTTAATATAAATTGAATTCGAAAATCTAACAAACTACAACTTATTCGCTATATAGGCTATTCCTAGACTAGAGTACGAGGCAATTAATAACATCTTTTGTATAAAGAATATGCAAAAGCTTAAAACCAGTAGACGAGCTTTTATCCCTTGAATATCAATTTTGTCACTAATATTTTGAAACAAATTCCAGTTCACTACATGGACTAAAAAAATACAATCATCTGCTGCAAGCAAGAAAATAAAAACATTTTGGGAAAATTATTAATTAAGCAAATATTACTCAAAAATTGATATAAAGTTTTGAGATTAAGCTTACAAACACCTTAGGGAAAATAGTTTCAAAACATTCTAAAGTTATTTTGAAACGCGTCTATTCTTTCTATTGTGGATATAACCTTAATACAAACGAGAGAGAGAGAGAGAGAAAGAGAGAGAGAGAGAGAAAGAGAGAGAGAGAGAAAGAGAGAGAGAGAGAGAGAGAGAGAGAGAGAGAGAGAGAGAGAGAGAGAGAGAGAGAGAGAGAATTTTTCATCATTAGCTAAGCTATAACCTTAGTTGGAAAACCAGGATGGTATAGGGCCAATGGTGCCATCAGGGAATATAGCAAAGTGAGGAAATGAAGTAAGAAAACAATACTGTAGTGTGCCTGAATGTACCCTTAAGCAAGAGAACACTAACCCAAGACAGTGGAAGACCATGTTACAGAGGCTAATGTTGTTCTCCACGAAGAGCAGTGTACCATAGCTAAAGTCTCTTCTACCCTTACCAAGTGGAAAGTAACATCTGAGCAATAATGCAGTAGTTAACCCCTTCTAATGCTGAGCAATAATGCAGTAGTTAACCCCTTCTAATGCTTAGCAACACTATTTAAGGCCTTAAATACATTGATGCATTTCAGAAACATTCAAACTACTATTCATGACTTCCGTAGAGAGAAGCTAGAAACTCCTAAGCACTTTTGTAGATTAAGAGAAAGCTTATGGTTGAACACCAAGAGAAGTGTTGTTTTGGTGCTTGAGGAAGAGGGAAGTCCCAAAGCTGGTTAGAATGGTCGAGATGTACATAAGAACAAGCACAAGTAATAACAGCTGTTGGGGAAACAGAAACCTTCAAAGTTAGTGTTTCACTACACCACGGGTCAGCATTAAGCCAATGGATGGGTTAAATGAAGAGATCAGAAACGAAGAGTTGTGGAAGTTATTATATACAGACGATTTGGTGATTACTGCTGAAAATTAGGAAGATTTACAGAGAAGGGTTGTAGAGTGGCAAGAGAATTTGGAAAGGGGTAGCTTGAGAGTATTATGAGGATAAGACTGAAGCTATGGTGAGCAGTAAGGAAGGTAGGGATAGGATAGCGATACATGAAAGTAGAAGCTGGGCTATAAAACAGGTGGAACAATTTGGATATTTGGGATCCACTATAAGTCAGGAAGGATGTGACGAAGTAGAGAATAGGATGAGAGAAACTTGGGAGAAGTGAAGGGAGGTAGCAGGAGTGTTATGTGACAAGATAATGCCTATCGAGCTAGAAGACAAGATCTATAGCATAGTAATAAAACCAGTGTTGATGTATGGATTGGAAACGTGGGGTCTATGACAAAAAGAGGAAGCAAACCTTAAGAGAACAGAGATGAAAATGCTGAGATAGATAATGGAAATATCATCACTTGAAATATTGGAAAAATGTTATTTTTATAATAAAATAAATTTTTTAATATACTTACCCGGTGATTATATAAGCTGCAACTCTGTTGCTCGACAGAAAACTCTACGTTAAAAATCCGCCAGCGATCGCTATGCAGGTAGGGGGTGTACTTCAACAGCGCCATCTGTCGTGCAGGTACTCAGTACTCAATGTAAACAAAGAACTCAATTTTCTCCTCGGTCCACTGCGTCTCTATTGGGGAGGAAGGGAGGGTCCTTTAATATATAATCACCGGGTAAGTATATTCAAAAATTTATTTTATTATAAAAATAACATTTTTCAATATTTAACTTAGCCGGTGATTATATAAGCTGATTCACACCCAGGGGGGTGGGTAGAGACCAGCAATAAATGTTTACATTATTATGAGCTAAGGATTTTTTATTTCATTTTAGCAGTTATCAAAATAACAAACTTAAAATAAATAAGTACCTGGTAAGGAAGTCGACTTGAACAATTACTCTGCCTTTTTAAGTACGTCTTCCTTACGGAGCCTCGCGATCCTCTTAGGATGCTGAGCGACCCCTAGGAGCTGAAGTATCAAGGGTTGCAACCCATACAACAGGACCTCATCAAAACCTCTAATCTAGGCGCTTCTCAAGAAATGACTTTGACCACCCGCCAAATCAAGTAGGATGCGAAAGGCTTCTTAGCCTTCCGGACAACCCAAAAACAATAATAAAACATTTCAAGAGAAAGATTAAAAAGGTTATGGAATTAGGGAATTGTAGTGGTTGAGCCCTCACCCACTACTGCACTCGTTGCTACGAATGGTCCCAGTGTAGCAGTTCTCGTAAAGAGACTGGACATTCTTAAGATAAAAAGACGCGAACACTGACTTGCTTTTCCAATAGGTTGCGTCGATTATACTATGGAGAGATCTATTTTGTTTAAAGGCCACGGAAGTTGCGACAGCTCTAACTTCGTGTGTCCTTACCTTCAGCAAAGCTTGGTCTTCCTCATTCAGATGGGAATGAGCTTCTCATGTTAACAGTCTGATAAAATAGGATAAAGCATTCTTTGACATAGGCAAAGATGGTTTCTTAACTGAACACCATAAAGCTTCAGACGGGCCTCGTAAAGGTTTAGTTCGTTTTAAATAGAACTTAAGAGCTCTTACAGGGCATAAGACTCTTTCTAGTTCATTTCCAACCATACGATAAGTTTGGAATATCGAACGATATTGGCCAAGGCCGAGAAGGCAGCTCGTTTTTGGCTAGAAAACCAAGTTGTAGAACATGTAGCCGTTTCGGATGAGAATCCGATGTTCTTGCTGAAGGCATGAATCTCACTGACTCTTTTAGCTGTGGCTAAGCATACCAGGAAAAGAATCTTTAAGGTGAGATCTTTCAGGGAGGCTGATTGTAGCGGTTCGAACCTGTCTGACATAAGGAATCTTAGTACCACGTCTAAATTCCAACCAGGTGTAACCAAACGACGCTCCTTCGTGGTCTCAAAAGACTTAAGGAGGTCCTGTAGATCTTTATTGTTGGAAAGATCTAAGCCTCTGTGACGGAAGACTGATGCCAACATGCTTCTGTAACCCTTGATAGTGGGAGCTGAAAGAGATCGTTCTTTCCTCAGATATAAGAGGAAGTCAGCTATTTGAGTTACAGAGGTACTGGTCGAGGATACGGATACTGACTTGCACCAGTTTCGGAAGATTTCCCACTTCGATTGGTAGACTCTAAGGGTGGATGTTCTCCTTGCTCTAGCAATCGCTCTGGCTGCCTCCTTCGAAAAGCCTCTAGCTCTCGAGAGTCTTTCGATAGTCTGAAGGCAGTCAGACGAAGAGCGTGGAGGCCTTGGTGTACCTTCTTTACGTGTGGCTGACGTAGAAGGTCCACCCTTAGGGGAAGTGTTCTGGGAACGTCTACTAGCCATCGAAGTACCTCGGTGAACCATTCTCTCGCGGGCCAGAGGGAAGCAACTAGCGTCAACCTTGTCCCTTCGTGAGAGGCGAACTTCTGCAGTACCTTGTTGACAATCTTGAACGGAAGGAATGCATATAGATCTAGATGTGACCAATCTAGGAGAAAGGCATCTATATGAACTGCTGCTGGGTCCGGGATTGGTGAGCAAAATATTGGGAGCCTCTTGGTCATCGAGGTTGCGAAGAGATCTATGGTTGGCTGGCCCCAGGTGGCCCAAAGTCTCTTGCATACATCCTTGTGGAGGGTCCATTATGTTGGAATTATTTGTCCCTTCCGACTGAGACAATCTGCCATGACATTCAAGTTGCCTTGGATGAACCTCGTTACTAGTGATATGTCTAGACCTTTTGACCAGGTGAGGAGGTCCCTTGCGATCTCGTACAACGTCAGAGAGTAGGTCCCTCCTTGCTTGGAGATGTACGCCAAAGCAGTGGTGTTGTCCGAGTTCACCTCCACCACTTTGCCTTGAAGGAGAGACCTGAAGCTTTTCCAGGCCAGACGTACTGCCAGTAGCTCCTTGCAGTTGAAATGCATTGTCCTTTGACTCGAGTTCCATATTCCCGAGCATTCCCGACCGTCTAATGTCGCACCCCAGCCTACGTCCGATGCGTCCGAGAAGAGAACGTTGTTGGGAATCTGAACAGTCAGGGGAAGACCCTCTCTTAGGTTGATATAGTCCTTTCACCAAGTCAGACAAGACTTTATCTTTTCGGAAACCGGGATCGAGACCGCTTCTAGCGTCGTCCTTTTTCCAGTGAAAAGCTAGATGGTATAGAAGAGGACGGAGGTGTAGTCTTCCTAGTGACACAAATTGATCCACGGATGACAGCGTCCCTACCAGACTCATCCACAGCCTGACTGAGCAGCGTTCCTTCTTCAGCATCTTCTGGATGGATAGCAGGGCTGGGGGCTGATCGTCTTGTTCAGCAACGTCCTCATCAGAGGGTTCCTCATCCGAAACTGATGAGGAAACGGCAACGGAGTGGGCAACGTCTGACTCGCTGAATCCGGTCGCACTGGTGGATGCGTGACAGAGCCGGACGCAATATCATGGAACTGCTGCACAGTCTGTGAACTGTCAACAACCATGGGTGCGCGAGGAAGCACAGCGTCAACCCGAAACTGTCTAGACCGTCTGGGTTGTGCAGTCAACACCCTACCGGGTTGCTGAGGTTGACGCACTGCGTCACAACAAGTCACCTCTGCTGGTTGTTGAACGTCCTGAACGTCAACAACCACCTCCGAGCGTCGCTTAACGTCAACGTGCGGCTGGCAACCCACACTGGGTCGCATCGGTGGAGGAACCACCTCAACTGGCAGACGCGAGTAGGTTACCTCAGCGTCAACAGGGCGCACAACCGACCGGTTGGAAGGTTGTTGGCCAGAAGGTTCTTCTCCGCATTTAAGTCCTCTATCAAGGACGCAAGCTTGGACTGCATGTCTTGCAGCAAAGCCCATTTAGGGTCTACGGGAGCAGGTGTGGCAACAGACGGGGTTAGCGACTGAGGCGGAACCGTTTACCATCCCTGAAAGCCTTGTTATGCGTGACATAATAGTACAGCAAAACTTCAAAGGCTCGACAACAGCTGAGAAGTTGACCTGTAAACAACTTGGAGCGTCTCCTGGCTAGGCGCCAGGGAGAGTCTACCAGAATTGAGAAGTCTATCTGGGCAGAGGCATGAACTCCCAAGCCGAGAACTTCTCTCGTGTCATATCAGACTCTCGCTCTATAAACCAGTTTAAAAGAAGGGAAAGCAAAGGCTGTATCCCCCAAACTCCTCCTGGTGAAAAACCAGTCGCCTAGCCAACGTAACGCTCTCTAGGAGAGCGAGAGAGCACTAGCTTAAAAACAACGGCTTCGAAGTAGCTAGGCCTAGTGTAAGCTCTGACGTTTAGGCGAACGAGGAGCAGCAGTTACAAGATCCGGACGAAGATCCTTAAAAAAAATCATCATGATTTAATTAAAGTCCATAGGAGGCTAAGCAGCTTAAGGCTCCTCTCCATCTGACAGAGTCCTCAAGGGAATATCAGTAGGAGGGAGAACAGCAACTTCCTCATCTACAGGAACCTTGTCCGATAAAAGCTGAGTCTCTCACTGGTGCATTAGTAGCGGACCAGAACGCAACGTCATGTAACTGCTTGACAGTCTGTGAACTGTCAACAACTGAACTGTCAACCACAACAGGTGCGTGAGGACGCACAGCGTCCACTCGAGACTGCTTTGACTGCCTAGACTGAGCAGTCAAAACAACTCTAGAATGCGGAGGTTGACGCACAGCGTCAAAACAAGTCAACTCCGATTGTTAGTGAACGTCTTGAACGTCAACAGGAGCATCAGCAAGTGGCCTAACGTCCAAATGCGGCTGAAAAACCACACGAGACCGCATCGAGTGTGGTTCTAAACAACCTGACTGACGTGACTAAGCTACGCCAACGTCAACAGTAAGCACAAAGGAACGTTAGGTTGGCTGAAAGCCAGGATATCGATGAGATAAACGGCTAGACTCAACGGACTAATCGGCAGAATAGTCTTCCATAAGGGAGGCAAGCATATACTGCATGTTTTGCCATACAACCCCTTAAGGATCAACGGAAATGGTTGTGGTAATAGACGAGGGTAACGTCTGTGACCGCAACACTTTGCCTACAAAAAAAGACTTTCGGAGTCTGTGTTACGCTTTTGTTAGGCGGCGAGCAGTTATCCGATGACTGCATAGGGTCAGAGCTGTCCTAATGGCTGTAACCAGGACGCTGGACCTGTCCTGAAAGGACTGACTTTCGCTTAAGGGCTTCGAAACCTTGTGACAGGTTTCTTATGCGAAAAGCCTACGGATGGCGAGGAGAAACAACGTCTCTCTCGTCTTATGGTAGGGGAGATCTTGGTAAGAAACAACCGATACCATAGAGGGAAAACGTCTGTTCGTTGGTCAAGGCCTCTCGAACCCATAAGTCTTTTGACATTACTTCTCCCCTGGGCTTGGAAGCTTGCAAGAGGTCCCGGACTAGGTGAACGACAGGCACGAACAGACGAACCCTCGGACGCAACACTGTAACACTTTGCGCCTCGGACGCAACACTGTAACACTTTGCGCATATCACTTTATCACTTCGATTTTCTGTTTTGCACTTATTTCTACCTGAAACAGGCAATTCTACCCTTCATTAAAAGGTAGTAATTGCGAAATTAGTCGTATAATGCAAGCTCATAATACCAGCAAAAAACAGAAAACATATTTTAAGATAAAAAGAAAAATCAGTGGCTGGGAAAGAGACTAAACACTAGTTCATATAACTACGTTTTCAATCTCTCACCGCACATAGCCTGGGGATGAGAATAAAAACCTAAAAACGTTTTATCCTTCCTCCCCGTACAGAGACTAGGGACGAGAGTAACACGAGAACAACGTTACCCGCTTGAACGGAACGTTTTCTCTCCTCTCTCTCCCTCCGTCTCTATCTCTCTATCTCTCTCTCTCTTGATTTCGCACCTAAGAGAAGAGCCCAATTATATATCGTCAAAAAAACATGTTATTTGACTAAAGGAAAAAACTGAAAGGTTTTTCAAATAAAAAGTTCCTTTAAATTAGAATTTAAAACATTTAAGCTAAGAAAGAATGAACAAAACGTCAGAATCGATTTACTCTTACTGCAAAGTGAAACCGTGATACACTCTCTCTCTATCGTAACGATAGAGCGCATGTTGAACGTCCTGAACGTCAACAACTGCGTAGCATAAAAAACTAAACGTTAGATCATCTTTGAAAACAGTACGAAGACTATCAAAGAAATTCTTTCATAAAATATTACATTTAAAAAGTTTTAAATCCTTTAAAAGCTAAAGACGATATAAAGGGCTCAATGTTGATTAACTTCGGTTTCCAAGTTAGGACCGCCTACTCTCAGGAAAGGTCTATATAAACAAAGCATTAAAATTTATTTTATATGTTTATAAAAAATGGAAAGTTAATCGAAGAGGCCTAATAAAGGCGGAGAGATATAAAATATATAGAGGAAAATCTATAACGTGATAAGATAATTACTAAAAGCCTAAACACACTTCCGTCTAAGGGAAGGGTCGGCCATTTAAAAGTGAAAGTCCATACTCTCTTTGTCACCATAATTAAATCTATCCAAAACGAGTTCAAGTTTTGAGATGAAGATAAAACACCTGCATAGCGAAAGCTCTAAACTAGAATAGTGTACTTCACCAATAGTTGTGAAAACAAATCCAGTTAGCAACAGCGAATTAGTAGGTCTTGCCGGTAGCCCGACAGAGAGAAAATTGAGTTCTTTGTTTACATTGAGTACTGAGTACCTGCACGACAGATGGCGCTGTTGAAGTACACCCCCTACCTGCATAGCGATCGCTGGCGGATTTTTAACGTAGAGTTTTCTGTCGAGCAACAGAGTTGCAGCTTATATAATCACCGGCTAAGTTAAATATTGAAAATGATGAAATAATAAGAATAGCAGGTGATAAGCGTGTCATGACTATGGTGTGGGCACGAGTTGAGGGTGGATGGTGGGGAGGAAGTGAGGAGGACTTAGAAGGAACCTGGTAGGGGGAGAAGATCAAGAGGGAGGCAGAGAATTAGATGGTGAGATAAGGTGAAAGATGATATGGGGATGAGGTTTGGTGGGAGAGGATGCCTTTGATAGAAGGCATAGCAGTGGGTGCATCAGACCACCGACAACTTAATGTAGGGATAACGGTGGGGAAGGAGGAGTTAAGTAGAATTGCTCATTATGATAAAATGGATGGAAATATGATGGTTTTAGAATCTCATAACCAAAATCATCAATTAGTACTTTTTTTTACTTCTCTTGTATACATATATATATATATATATTACAAATACTTGAACACATGTTGATTGTTGCAATATGATGAGCTACTCTCCCTGGCACCCACAAGAAAAAAGTATGTGAACAGCATTGGCAATATGTGGCTAATTAGAGGACAAGACTTTTTTTGTCTAGTAGCTAATATCTTAGGCATATCTGCTATTCAATTTTAAGAGAACATAGGCCTACTATAGACTTCTTGTTGTGTAAAAGAAAATTCTATGGCAGTTGCTAATAATGAGACGAGTCCGGAAAGAAATGAAATGGTATACATAGACAAAGATGAATATCTTTGGAATGATATTCAGTTAAAATAATTAGTTGGAGGTTATATTCACATGGAATTAATGTACTTAAATATGCTGATTGAATGAATTTGAATCAATTGCTAAAAAGATTATTGATATCAATTTCCCTTCAGTCACTCATACAGTACTTTACTCAAATTTTAAAAATGATATGATATAGATGGTAAAGAGGCACAGATGAAATTAACATTTGATTTAACAGCTTATTACTGAAAATTAAAAACAATAGTAGCAAAATTAAAACAAAATCCTTTATCATTAACATTTGTTGATCTCTATCGATAGTTAAATTTCATAATTTTTCCATAAATTTACAATAACACATAAAAATCCAATCTATTTAACATTACCTTTAATAGTCCAGACTATTTTATGAGGTTAAAGGAATCTAATATCATTCAATATATTCCTATTTGCTATTTTATGTATGTAACAGGACTCTATTATCATTCAATATATTCATACTGTATTTGCTAACTAGTTTTCAGAACAACGTAACAAATAATTGTACGTGTTTAATATCAAATAATAATTGGGAAATTGTAATCTGAATTTTAAATAGAGTAAAAAACCCCATAAATGTAAATCTGGACAATTTTCTGGTAAGATTTTGGGTGTTTATAATTTACTAGTGAAAATAGCATCATGAATACTTTTAACAGAAATATGGATAAAATTAGCTTTATATGCACTGACTTTGTAAAGATTAAAAGTGAATAAAGTAATTGGTATTAAACTAAGTGTAAATAGCTTTAATAATTAAGTTCAAGGCTTCCAAGGATAGAAACACTTTGATAGACTTTAAATAATCTGGTAATATTGTTGTTGTAAAATTTTATATTACTGTACTTATTTACTGTAATGTAACTTTTTTTTTTTCTTTAGTTAGTGATTAATATTGAACATAAGGGATATAAATGGAGTGACCATTATAACACAACCCCCTAAATCCTCAATAACTCTGGTCAATTTAGCATTTCAGAAGATTTGCAGTACCGAATGATATTCTCATGAGAGAATTTTAATAATCCTGGCTGCTTCAGTCGAGACGATTCATCGGTGGTCCTTTTGTCTTCCTCAGAAACCTCCTGGTATTTTTCCTGTAGTTAATCCCCGATTATGCACTGCCGATCTTTAAACTGATGTCATTCGGAATGTTGCATTATAGTGCATATTTGCAGTTCAATTTCCTGTTTTGTGCAGGAAGCTATAATAGTTTGTGCTCTTTGATGATTTTAGTCTGAAAAATGAATACAAGATGTTAATTATACGGATATATGTCTTGTCCATGCACTTCAAAATCAAGACTATACTTTTAGTAAAATTATGCATGATAAACTAAAAGGAATATAAAATAGGGAAAATAATGACAAACTAGACACGTTCATGACATTCATAATAGCAAATATTACAACCAAAAGCATATCTTGTAAGTTGGAAAAGTATTACTTCTTAAATCCTAAGAAGTTATTATTTCACTACAATAATGGAATTTCCTGATAAAACATTCTACCTTACACCAAAGGGGTTACCTGGTCAAACACACACTCAATACTTCATATAAAATTTATAAAACAACAACAACAAATGCAGCTGTTTTCAGTCCACAGCAAGAAAAATGCTTTAGACATGTCTTTAAGCATGTTTGGGGTTTGGCTCGTTTTCATCACCACACTGGCCAGTACGGATTGGTGATGGTGAGAGACTTTTGTCTGATCGTTTACAAAATACCAACCCAGTATGGGTGTCTCTGGCTAGTACAGGTTTGCTGATCATGGCAAAACACAAACCCATTCACCGCATTAAGGTGTCCCCAGTCTGAGAGGGTTATAAAAAAGTGTGTATAAATTCTGAGCAAAATTAAGCTTTACCAACATGGTAACAGCTTCAGGAGTAAAATATTTAGAATACAAGAGTATAGTGCTGGCCAAATGAATAATTATTGTGTTTAGCTTTCCTAAAAACAGAAAAGAGACAGCAACTTCCTAAATTTATCAAGTAAATGTGTCATGTTCGTAATTGAAATGACATAATACATATTCATTATATATCCTATGGATCCTCCATAAACTCATTTCAGCTATCTTAGCACAATCTTTTTTAAGGTGGATTTTCTAGCTAACCTTCAATCAATGAACTAGCTTATTCTACCCATCTTCACCATCTTATTTATTTTGCCCTAAACTATGGAAACACTTATAACACACCGATTCACTAACCTAGTTTAGATTAGCTCACTGACTATCTTCTTCAATGTTGTTGTTTTTTTTTTACTTGGGTAAAGGTGTCTGGTTTCAGTTCCAGTTTCATCAGAACAGATGCTCACTAGAAAGTTAGCCAGGCAAGGCCAGCAGCCCCACTGTGGTGCCCAATCACAGCAGTGGCCTCCCCAGTAAACAGTTTAAACTTACGGTCACCAGCTGGGATCGAACTTCTGCCACGCAAATTATAGGCAAACACATTACTACTCTCTAGCCAGGGTATACGTCATCAATGAACTAACCTATGTAACACTAAAACAGACAACCCGGTCCTAATGCCTTAAACATTAATAACCAAAATAACAATATTGTATGTATTTTTTGCCACTGATTAACCAATGTTACCATAAATTAATGGAAAATCTATTCAACCTTATCCATTAACTATATAAATCCTGCCTTTACCACCAATGGGTCCAATATCCTGCCTTTGTCCCTTGACTCACCTATCATTGTCTTAAATCAATTATGATTTTGACTACTGTATTATAGTGTGTTTACATCATCAAATCATTAGCAAGAGTCAGCATGACTCTCACAATTACAAATTCCTAGTATTTAATGCTACTTTTTAATAATCTGAGTTTCATGGTGAATACTGTATCTAATGACTAAATAACAAACAATAGCTTACATTAAGCCATCTATCCAACAACCCTAAAAATTAACAAAAACTTCATTATAGGATTAAGACTTTGTCTTTCACTGTATTCCTCTTAATGAATTGGAATTTTATCTTTCACAGATTTCAGTATTTTGAGAGTACTGTATGACGATTGTAAAATAAATATTTATATAAACCTATCTGTAATAAGAAAAAAAATAATAAACTACAGTATATGATGTTGTTTGGCAGCTAAATAAACACCTATTACTATAACTATATCAAAATGAAACCATAAATTCTCAAAGACAGTGAGTCAAAATATTAAGTGAAAAATGCATGGCCTCGGCAAAACTTTATGCAAAAAACTACAGATTTTTCTTCTTATTGAAAAGTGTAAATGATTGTTAACAGGTTGAGGAGACAAACTTATCACAGTTTCCTCTTTTTAAAATCTGAATTCCTCTTTAACTTGGAGATCTAGGTTGTAGGGATCAAGGATGTGGGGACCTAGCACCACCAATAATGATACAAAACTGAACACTCACAATAGGTGTGAAAACATGACAAATTCATAGATAATTTGTATTTTTCCTAACTATACAAACCTTAGCTATTTAATAGGGGTTATTACTTTCGGCGTAGCTAAAATGACGAGCCATTAGAATTTTAACGAGGGTTTACTACCCCACCGCTAGTAAGCGAGGGATAGGGAGGGTAGCTTGCTACCCCCCCCCCCCCCCCCCCAGCACACACACCTGTGCTTGAGCTCACTTTGCTTAGAGGTAGGACTTCAAGGGGGATAGGGCTGCCGGGCAAGTTTGATTAAATAGCTAAGGTTTGTATAGTTAGGAAAAATACAAATTACCTACGAATTTGTCATTTGTTCCGTAACTGACATACAAACCACGCTATTTAATAGGGGTGACTCGCCCATTAGGAAGGGTGGAAAGTCCCGGCCAGTACTGGCTTTTGGCTTTGCCCGGGGACTCAGTATCTGAGTGTGTCAGAACTCAACAATAAGGAGTCCCTGCACGTCGCTAGAACCTTGCTACGCAAGGGCTGCGGCCTACCTAAGCTGTGTGTGAAGGTATGAAGTGTGACTCGTCCTAGGAAGTTGACCTGTAGTCCTTTAGATGGAAACTTCAGGCTAGGACTCTCCCAAATACCACCTCGTTAGGGTATGGGGACGTGACAGTATTAGCTTAATACTAGGAACACAAGGAAACATGGTTTAGGAGTTGCAGAAGGTCCGGAAACCATTCCGCGTGATGCCATAGCGGAGCTATAAAGATCATCGAAAGATTGACCGATATTCTGGTCTTGTTGAGTACCCTCCTAATCAGACAGAACGGGGGAAAGGCGTACACGTTGATGTTGTCCCACCGTTGTTGGAAGGCATCTTGCCAGAGCGCCTTGGGATCCGGGACTGGGGAGCAGTACAGCGGAAGCTTGAAGTTCAGCGCTGTAGTAAACAGATCCACAGTCGGGGAACCCCACAAAGTCAGGACTTTTTTGGCTACAAGATGATCCAAAGACCACTCGGTATTCACTATCTGTCGGCGAGCACATTCCTCTTGCCTGGAATGAAGCGTGCCGATAGTGGAATCGAGTGGACTTCGGTCTTTCTCAGTATCTCTACTGCGAGATGGGATAGCTGCTTTGAAAAGGTACCTCCTTGCTTGTTGATGTAAGCCACTACTGTGGTGTTGTCGCTCATCACCACCACAGTGTGACCCGCCAGGTATTGTTGGAACTGTTGAAGGGCCAGGAATACGGCCTTCATTTCAAGCAGATTTATATGGAGGCACTTTTCTGATTCAGACCACAGGCCTGAGGTCCTGTGTTGCAGAACGTTGGCCCCCCCACCCTTTCTTTGAGGCGTCCGAAAACAGCATCAAATCCCGGGGGAGGACGAGAAGATCCGCTCCTCTTCGTAGGTTCTCGTCTGTCACCCACCACTGGAGGTCCGTCTGTTCCGCAGGACCCATTGGGATCATTACGTACGGGGAATCGTAACCCTGATTCCACCGAGACTTGAATCGCCATTGGAGGGATCTCATCCTGAGGCGACCGTTGGGAACTAGACGAGCCAAAGATGAGAGGTGACCGAGGAGACGTAACCACGATTGGGCTGGAAGTTCTTCTCTTATGAGGAAAGGACTCGCGACCCTCCTCAACCTTGCTATCCTGTCGTCTGATGGGAAGGCTTTGTGGAGATTGAAGTCTATGATCATGCCTAGATATACCAGTCTTTGAGTAGGAAGCAGAGAGGACTTCTCGAGATTTACCATGATCCCCAGATCTTGGCAAAGTCCCAGAAGTTTGTCTCGGTGTCGAAGAAGGGCTGACTCCGAGTCTGCTAGGATCAGCCAATCGTCCAGATACCAGAGGAGACGGATGCCGATCCTGTGTGCCCACGACGATATTAGGGTGAACACTCTGGTGAAAACTTGTGGTGCTGTGGAGAGACCGAAACACAGCACCTTGAACTGGTAAACCTTGTTGTCTAGGCTGAATCTTAAGTACTTCCTTGAAGACGGATGGACTGGGATCTGGAAGTACGCGTCCTTCAGGTCCAGTGTACACATGAAGTCTTGCGGTCTTACTGCAAGTCTGACCGTGTCTGCGGTCTCCATGCTGAACGGAGTTTGATTGACAAACTTGTTCAGAGCTGAGAGGTCGATGACTGGTCTCCAGCCTCCAGACGCCTTCTTTACAAGAAATAGAGTCGATTGAAGAAGCCTGGAGACCCGTTGAGGACCTCTTGGAGAGAGCTCTTCTTCAACATGGTCTAGACTTCTGCACGAAGGGCTTGTCCCCTTGCCGATCCCATGGCAAGGAAGCTCAACGACACTGGATCCGCTGTCAGGGGAGGTAGAGATGTTGTGAACGGGACGCGGTATCCCTAACTGATTACGGAAATCGTCCAGGAATCGGCCCTGAGTTGCTGTCACCTGTTCGCGCAACTTTGTAGGCATCCCCCCACTGGTGGACATGCAGGGGAACTGCCAATCCTAATGCTTGCGGCCTCAGCCGCTCCTTCTAGGATTCTTTCCTCCCCTGGACGACTTTTTGCCTTTCTTGTCCTTGACAGGAAAGGGCTTAGACACCGTCGTCTTCGTTGCAGCTGCCGGTTTCGTGGTCTTGGTAGGACGTGGCTGCTGGGATGGTGGAGGTTTATAGGGCTTCGATGTTAGAGCCCTATGTAGGAGAGAGTCCTGGTTGGACTTCCTCCACCTCTCAGCGGCCTGCTCCACGTCCAAGGGCTCAAACAAGTTCTTCCCCATAACGGAAGAATGCCTGAGCCTGCTGATCTCGGTATTGGGGACCTTTTGATGGAACCTCTCAGACACCGCATCTCTATGTTTCAAGATGGTGTTAGCCCACAAGTTCGAGACTTGGTGGGCTAGAAACTCGATCGTGCGAGTGCCCGAGAGTAAAAAGGTCTACATAGCCTTCCTGGTACTTTCTTTGGACAAATCCTCTGAACGTAACAGGATGCCTAGGGTCCCTAGCCAGATATCCAGCCACGAAGTGGCCTGCATGGCACACTTCGCAACCTTCTGGCTAAAGGATCTCTGTAGCCGAGAACGAGACCTGCCGGTTGGAGTGTCTCTCAAGAGGGACTCCCCTGGTAAGCTCTTCCAATGAATGGTGAAGGGGAAGAGCTACACAAGTCTCCTCAACGATATCGAAGTACCTCCTCTGTTGGACACGAGGAGGTGGGAGGAGTTTGTTGCCGGCGCTGGATCGGCTGGAGGAGGCAAGCTCGGAGAGCTGGACTTCGACCTTGTCTCTGGCACTCTTGACCCCTTGAGACCAGGGCAAAGCCGCACTGGCCTTCGAGGGTTTTTGAGTCCCAAAGACTCTGTCCAAGACCGTGTCTTTGCCCTCACGAGGAGGAATTTCTGGATCAGCAAACCAATTGAGATTCCTCATAAGGGTCAGAACCTGCCAGAATGCATGTTCTGATTCCTGCAGCTCTCCTCTGAAAGGCTAGCAGCAAAGTCTCCTGTCCCCAAAGGCTCTTCTTGGGGGGACTCATGGAAGTTTTCCGAGTGCTTGGATGGCTCCGGTCTAAGCCTTGATGACGACTTCGGCACAGTCTTGGAGTCCTTCGATTCCCTCCTGGGAGGGATGCAGGACTCCAATAACGACGGTGGGAGGCTTTTCTCCACCCCTACCCGAGAAGATTTTCCAGCGCGAGGTGGGGTTTCCCTCATTGGTGCGATGGGGGAACGCCTCACCTCACGTGACTCCCCTGAGGACGGGAAGTCTTCGTCCGAAGGGGAGGGAGAGAAAGTCTGGGGGGGGGGTGAGGAGGCCTTCCTCAAGGACTTACGAGGAGTCAGCTTCGCCCTCGAAGTTACCACGTTCGAAACTCCTCTTTTCCTCTTCAGGGGAGTAGAAGCTGCCAAGGATTTGTGGCCCAGCTCAGAGAGAACAGGCTTAAACGCCTGCATGACCGCTCTGACCAGTGTCCCAAACCAAGGCTGCTGGCTGACGGCTGCGCTGTCAGATACTCCCTCTGGAGGGAAAGGGCCTAGGAGGAGTTACCAAAGGGGGGTTCGCCTGAAAAGATGATGAAGGAGAAGAAATGTCCCTGGACCTTTCTGGAACCTTCTCCCCTGCCGGCGAGCGCGCTGTTCTGCGTTTACAGGGGGGGGGACGCGACGATGATGACCTTGCGCGCGTGGGGGGGAGGTTGATGATCGCGCTGGGGAGCGTGCTGGCGCTCGCGCAATGGGAAATGCCCTGGGTCGCGCGCGGGTGACTGTTGGTACGCGCGGGCGAGCGATGGCGCGCAGGGGCACGAGCTGGAGAAAGCAGAGGGTGCGCAGAAGGAAGGTTGTGCGTGCAAAGGTGAATGTTCGCGCGCGCGTGGGGGCGCAGGATCCGGCTGAAGAGCCCATGCGGGAGATGATACCGTTGGGCGCGTGCGCGCGCAGGAGACACATCTCTTGCGCGCGGGCGCACATGAGTGCACACATCAGGCTGTGGAGATGGGCGTGCGTGGGAGACTGCGCAAGAAGGCGTGCTGGCGAGGGATGGCGCGCAGGTGGAGAACGATGGCGCGTTGGCGAACGATGGCGCGTTGGCGAACGCTGGCACGTTGGCGAGCGCTGACGAGCAGGGGAAAAAATTAACTTCCCTACTGCGCCCATATCAAAATGTCCTGGGCGCACAGGCGAGCGCTGGCGCGCAGGAGAGCACTGGCGCGTAGGTGAGCGCTGGCATGCTGGAGAACAATGGGACGCAGCAGGTTGAAGGCGCGCAGCAGTGCGCTGGCGATCAGGAGAGCGCAGGTGAGCGCTGGCGCGCAGGTGAACACTGACGCACAGGTGAGCCCTGGCGTGCTTCAACAGGAACCTCCTCTGTAGAAAAGCGCTGGTGCGCACGTGAGCGTTGGCGCGCACGTGAGCGCTGGCGCGTAAGGGACGTATGCACCAACTTGCGCATACGCCCTTGTTGCCCCGAAGGGACCGTTGCCTGTTTCACAACAGGATGCGTTGGCGCCCACAGCGCGTCAGCAGCCAGGAACGGCGACGGTAGGTCAGCAAGTCTGACGGGTGGAAGGTCGACGTGTCCTTTGTAAGGACGACCTTCCACTGAAGGGGATCGCAAATGATCTGCAAAGAGGTCCAGGGTTGTAGCTGGAAGTGTCGGAGAACGATGGCGAGGTTCCTCTGCGGCGGACTGCGGAGACTATGAACCGAAGAGGCGCCTCCTCACACCCCTGTGAGGTGAAGGAAGGCCTCTACGGCGAAGAGGAAGGCGGGCTTTACGGCTTATGTGCCCTCTGGGGGCCGTGGGGTCAGCGGGCTGACCATCAGCAGTCCTCCAAAGAGGAGTCTGTGAGTGAACTCCCCCGAGTGGGAGAATCACCAGCAGGAGAGACCGTTGGACTTAGTTCCTCCCTCGAAGGATGAGCAGTGGGAGGAACTAAGCCTTCGACTACAACAGGTTGATCAGGAGCAGAGGTCTGCAATACCGCATCTTAAGCCTCTGCCACCACTACGTCGACGATAGACAGAGGATCAACCTCTGCCAAAGTCGGCGATTGTTTGACAGCGGCCCCCAACCTGATCATGTCAAACAAAGCTTCCTTGGAGGGCGAACCCTCAAGCCTTAAGGAAGACTAAAGCTGAAATAAATCATTATTAGACATGTAAAGATTTAAACCCTCCCCCGGGGGAGGAGGAGGAGGTGCCTCGCTATGGGAGGCAACTCCCTCTCCCGAACCCCGAGATCGGGCAACAGAACTATGGCCTACGCTACCACTTGACAGTTTCTCGGAAGAAACCGATCGAGCGGGAGCTTCGGAGGAGGTTTGGGCAACGGAAGAAGAGCCCTTGGGAATTTCTCCTTTCAAAGAAACCTTCGAAGAAGAAATATCCCGTTTGGACTTCTTCTTCCGTCGCCGAGAAAACCTCTCCCACTGGGAGGTAGACCACTCCCTACACTCACCACACTTATTATTTCTATCACACCACTGGCCCCTACAATAAGGACAAAGGGTGTGAGGGTCTGTATCGACCGCTGACATAAATGTGCCACAAGGGCGGTCGGGTAATCCAGGACACTTTCGCATGATAGCAGAGGCCAACTTCAAGCACACCAGTAAAAAGAAAAGCAAAAAGCATTAAATGGCAGTCAGAAAGGCGAGGGTGAAAGCGGACACGTCCGACTACCACCCGAGCCGAGAGCAAAGTGAGCTCAAGCACAGGTGTGTGAGGGGGGGGGGGTAAGCAAGCTACCCTCCCAACACCCCGCTAACTAGCGGTGGGGTAGTAAACCCTCGTTAAAATTCTAATAGCTCGTCATTTCAGCTACGCCGAAAGTAATAACCCCTATTAAATAGCGTGGTTTGTATGTCAGTTACGGAACAAACCTATTTTGGGCACCCAGGCACCTCTTACATATGCTTACTTGCTGATATTTTTTCCTGAAAGAAATTACTATCACACTAACAGAATGCGGGTACAGCACTCTCTCCAAGGAGAGAAACGGTAGTCAGCGAACATAACCCCTATCAGTCTAACTTCCTACACCTCTCCGTCTTTGTTGTTCTCCTAGAAGTAGGAGCAAAGACTCCAGCAAAGATGAAGAGGAAGCAAGAACTTGAAGTTTGCCTCCACAGGGTCACACAGGCCAATGGCAACACACTCACAGGGAAAGACAGGAACTCTAAAGAGAGAAAGCCACCGGGTTTGTGCCTTTAGTATCTTCTTGGGATCAGGAAGACAATGAGAGAATGGGCTGAACACACCCTTTTCCATTACCCTCAGCAGTGGCTTCTTCCAATGGAAGTACATCAAAACCAAAGGGTAGACCCCTTCCAGAGGATTCGTTATTATTATCATTATACAACCATAAAATAACGAAGGAGACAGCCAAAATAATGCTGTCCAACAAGAACAATGAGGGGTCAGCAAGAGGCCCACATTGCTGTCTTACAGCTACAGTTATTGGATATAACTGCAAAAATTTCATCTTCCTTAAAATGTCTTGCACAAGACGATCTGTCAAAATTATTATATGCATAAAAGAAAAAGCAAAAACCTAAAACAAACATAAAAAGACGCTAGAAGTACATCTATACCCTCTGCTGGCTGAAAAAGTGCAAGCTCAAGTCGTCACCTGTTGGGTGGGCGGGACTTGCCAACCAACATGTAAAAGTTTTCACAGCTGTCTCCACCTTCACTGAAAGCATACTCCTATTAAAGGACGAGGGATTGTGTTCATGTAGGAACAAATTTTAATCTTACATCTACACAACTGGGCTGTGTATGATGGGTAACCATCATTACCAGAACACAATGATGCTAGAAGCAAGATCATCATAAGAAAACATCCTTATTGCCATGGTCAAATGTTTATAGTTTAAGAAAAGAAAAATAACACTAGATTCTAAAAATGTTATTTTGATAATAAAGTAAATTTTTGAATATACTTACCCGGTGATTATAATAGCTGCAACTCTGTTGCCCGACAGACAACTCTAAGGTAAAAACTCGCCAGCGATCGCTACACAGGTTGCGGGTGTGCCCAACAGCGCCATCTGTCGTCCAGATACCCAGTACTCAATGTAAACAAAGACTCAATTTTCTCCTCGTTCCACTGCGTCTCTATTGGGGAGGAAGGGAGGGTCCTTTAATTTATAATCACCGGGTAAGTATATTCAAAAATTTATTTTATTATCAAAATAAAATTTTTCAATATTTAACTTAGCCGGTGATTATAATAGCTGATTCACACCCAGGGGGGTGGGTAGAGACCAGCAATATATGTTTACATTATTATGAGCTAAGAGTTTTTATTTCATTTTAGAAGTTATCAAAATAACAAAAAACAAAATAAATAGGTACCTGGTAAGGAAGTCGACTTGAACAATTACTCTGCCTTTTAAGTACGTCTTCCTTACGGAGCCTCGCGATCCTCTTAGGATGCTGATCGACCCCTAGGATCTGAAGTATCAAGGGTTGCAACCCATACAACAGGACCTCATCAAAACCCCTAATCTAGGCGCTCACAAGAAATGACTTTGACCACCCGCCAAATCAACCAGGATGCGAAAGGCTTCTTAGCCTTCCGGACAACCCAAAAAACAACAATAAAAACATTTCAAGAGAAAGATTAAAAGGTTATGGAATTAGGGAATTGTAGTGGTTGAGCCCTCACCCACTACTGCACTCGCTGCTACGAATGGTCCCAGTGTGTAGCAGTCCTCGTAAAGAGACTGGACATCCTTAAGATAAAAAGACGCGAACACTGACTTGCTTCTCCAATAGGTTGCGTCCATTATACTTCGCAGAGATCTATTTTGTTTAAAGGCCACGGAAGTTGCGACAGCTCTAACTTCGTGTGTCCTTACCTTCAGCAATGCTTGGTCTTCCTCACTCAGATGGGAATGAGCTTCTCGTATTAACAGTCTGACAAAATAGGATAAAGCATTCTTTGACATAGGCAAAGATGGTTTCTTAACTGAACACCATAAAGCTTCAGAAAGGCCTCGTAAAGGTTTAGTTCGTTTTAAATAGAACTTAAGAGCTCTCACAGGGCATAAGACTCTTTCTAGTTCATTGCCTACCATATTCGATAAGCTGGGAATATCGAACGATTTCGGCCAAGGTCGAGAAGGCAGCTCGTTTTTGGCTAGAAAACCAAGTTGTAGTGAACATGTAGCCTTTTCTGACGAAAATCCGATGTTCTTGCTGAAGGCATGAATCTCACTGACTCTTTTAGCTGTGGCTAAGCATACCATGAAAAGAGTCTTTAAGGTGAGATCTTTCAGGGAGGCTGATTGTAGCGGCTCGAACCTGTCTGACATGAGGAATCTTAGTACCACGTCTAAATTCCAACCAGGCGTAACCAAACGACGCTCCTTCGTGGTCTCAAAAGACTTAAGGAGGTCCTGCAGATCTTTATTGTTGGAAAGATCTAAGCCTCTGTGACGGAAGACTGATGCCAACATGCTTCTGTAACCCTTGATAGTGGGAGCTGAAAGTGATCGTTCTTTCCTCAGGTATAAGAGGAAGTCAGCTATTTGAGTTACAGAGGTACTGGTCGAGGATACAGATACTGACTTGCACCAGTTTCGGAAGACTTCCCACTTCTATTGGTAGACTCTAAGGGTGGATGTTCTCCTTGCTCTAGCAATCGCCCTGGCTGCCTCCTTCGAAAAGCCTCTAGCTCTCGAGAGTCTTTCGATAGTCTGAAGGCAGTCAGACGAAGAGCGTGGAGGCTTTGGTGTACCTTCTTTACGTGTGGCTGACGTAGAAGGTCCACCCTTAGAGGAAGAGTTCTGGGAACGTCTACTAGCCATCGAAGTACCTCGGTGAACCATTCTCTCGCGGGCCAGAGGGGAGCAACTAGCGTCAACCTTGTCCCTTCGTGAGAGGCGAACTTCTGCAGTACCTTGTTGACAATCTTGAACGGTGGGAATGCGTATAGATCTAGATGTGACCAATCTAGGAGAAAGGCATCTATATGAATTGCTGCTGGGTCCGGGATTGGTGAGCAATATATTGGGAGCCTCTTGGTCATCGAGGTTGCAAAGAGATCTATGGTTGGTTGGCCCCAAGTGGCCCAAAGTCTCTTGCATACATCCTTGTGGAGGGTCCATTCTGTTGGAATTACTTGCCCCTTCCGACTGAGACAATCTGCCATGACATTCAAGTTGCCTTGGATGAACCTCGTTACTAGCGATATGTTTTGACCTTTTGACCAGATGAGCAGGTCCCTTGCGATCTCGTACAACGTCAGTGAGTGGGTCCCTCCTTGCTTGGAGATGTACGCCAAAGCAGTGGTGTTGTCCGAGTTCACCTCCACCACTTTGCCTTGAAGGAGAGACCTGAAGCTTTTCAAGGCCAGATGTACTGCCAGTAGCTCCTTGCAGTTGATATGCATTGTCCTTTGACTCGAGTTCCATATTCCCGAACATTCCCGACCGTCTAATGTCGCGCCCCAGCCTACGTCCGATGCGTCCGAGAAGAGAACGTGGTTGGGAGTCTGAACAGCCAGGGGAAGACCCTCTCTTAGGCTGAAACTGTCCTTCCACCAAGTCAGGCAAGACTTCACCTTCTCGGAAATGGGGATCGAGACCGCTTCTAGCGTCTTGTCCTTTTTCCAATGAAATGCTAGGTGGTATTGAAGAGGACGGAGGTGTAGTCTTCCTAATGACACGAACTGTTCCAGGGATGATAGCGTCCCTATCAGACTCATCCACTTCCTGACTGAACATTGTTCCTTCTTCAGCATGTTCTGGTTGCATAACTGGGCTTGGCTTGTTCTGGGGGCCGACGGAAAAGCCCGAAAAGCTAGACTGTGAATCTCCATCCCTAAATACACGATAGTTTGGGATGGGACCAGTTGTGACTTTTCCATATTGACAAGGAGACCCAATTCCTTGGTCAGATCTAGAGTCCACTTTAGATCCTTCAGACAGCGACGACTGGAAGAAGCTCTGAGAAGCCAGTCGTCCAAATAGAGGGAGCCTCGGATGTCCGCTAAATGAAGGAATTTGGCTACATTCCTCATCAGCCTCGTAAACACAAGAGGAGCTGTGCTTAGGCCAAAGCACAGGGCTTGAAACTGGTAGACAACCTTTTCGAAAACGAATCTCAGAAAAGGTTGGGAGTCCGGGTGGATGGGGACGTGGAAGTAGGCGTCCCTTAGGTCTAAAGAGACCATCCAGTCTTCCCTTCTGACCGCTGCTAGAACCGACTTTGTGGTCTCCATGGAGAACGTCTGCTTTGTGACAAAGACATTCAGAGCACTGACGTCTAGCACCGGCCTCCACCCTCCTGTCTTCTTTGACACCAAGAAGAGTCGGTTGTAGAATCCCGGGGTTTGATGGTCCGAGACTTTGACCACCGCTCCCTTCTCTAGTAAAAGACACACTTCCTGTTTCAAGGCTCGTCTCTTGTCTTCCTCTCTGTACCTGGGAGAGAGATCGATGGGAGACGTTGCTAGAGGGGGTTTCCGTACAAACGGGATCTTGTACCCCTCTCTGAGCAACTTCACAGATTGTGCATCTGCGCCTCTCTTTTCCCAGGTCTGCCAGAAGTTCTTGAGTCTGGCTCCCACTGCTGTCTGAAGAAGCTGGCAGTCAGACTCTGCCCTTAAAGGACTTGGTTCCTTTCTTCTTTCCTCGTTTCCCTTCGGCACGAGCACCTCCTCTGCTGGAGGCTCTGCCACGAAAGGGCGGAATAAAACGGGACGCTGGAGTGTCCATCCTTGGTCTAGCTGACAAGGTAGGCAAAGGGGTGGCTTTGCGAGCGGAGGACGCAACAAGATCGTGAGTGTCCTTCTGTATCAAAGAAGCGGCAATTTCCTTAATCAGGTCTTCTGGAAAAAGGCACTTGGAAAGAGGAGCAAACAGAAGTTCGGATCTCTGGCATGGTGTAACTCTAGCTGAAAGGAATGAGCATAGGTTTTCACGCTTCTTAAGGACTCCGGACACAAATGATGCAGCAAGCTCATTAGACCCATCACGTACGGCCTTGTCCATGCAGGACATAATGAGCAAGGAAGTCTCCTTCTCTGTCGGAGAGATCTTTCTGCTTAGAGCTCCTAGACACCAGTCTAAGAAGTTAAAAACTTCGAAGGCTCTAAAGATACCTTTCAAAAGGTGGTCCAGGTCCGAAGATGACCAATATATCTTTGAGCGTCTCATGGCAAGGCGGCGGGGAGAGTCTACAAGACTTGAGAAGTCGCCCTGGGCAGAGGCAGGAACTCCCAAGCCGAGAACTTCTCCCGTGGCATACCAGACGCTCGATCTAGAAGAGAGTCTAGCAGGGGGAAACGTAAAAGCTGTCTTCCCTAAACTCTTCTTGGACTGCAGCCATTCTCCTATCACCCGCAAAGCTCTCTTGGACGAGCGTGCGAGGACGAGTCTAGTAAAGGCAGGAGTGGTTGACGGCATGCCTAACACAAACTCTGACGGAGGAGAACGCGGAGCCACAGAAACAAACTGGTCCGGAAACATCTCTTTGAAAAGGGCCAAAACTTTCCTAAAGTCCAAAGAGGGTTGCGTAAACTTAGGCTCGTCCAGTTCTGAATGCGGTTCATCTACGTGTGCAGCAACATCATCATCAGAAAGTCCCTCATCCGATAACTGATGAGGGAACGGCAACGGAGTGGGTAACGGCTGGTTAGCTGAGTCCGGTCGCACGGGTGCATGCGTGACTGAGCCGGACGCAACGTCATGGAACTGTTGCCCAGTCTGTGAGCTGGCAACAACCATAGCAGCGCGGGGACGTACAGCGTCTACTCCAGACTGTCTGGACTGATGTGGGTGAGCAGAGGCAACCACACTGGGTTGCGGAGGTTGACGCACCGCGTCAAAACAAAACAACTCTGACGGTTGTTGAACCTCACGAACGTCAACGGAGACCTCCGTGCGTCGCTGAACGTCAACATGCGGCTGGCAGATCACACTGGAACGCATGGGTGGCAGAACTCTCTCAACTGGTGTGCGTGAGAAGGTTACCTCAGCGTCCACAGGACGCACAACCGATCGTGTGGGCGGTTGTAGGCAAGGAGCTGCACTAGCTGGTGCGGCAGCAACCTTCTCCGCACGAAAGTCCTGTATAAGAGACGTTAGTTTAGACTGCATGTCTTGCAGTAGAGACCACTTAGGGTCTACAGGAGCAGGTGCGGCGACAGACGGTGTAACTGTCTGAAGCGGTACCGCTTTGCCTCTCTTAGGCGGTGAGCAGTCATCGGATGACGGCAGCGAGTCCGAACTGACCCAGTGGCTACAACTGGGCCGTTGGACTTGTGCGGAAGGGACCGACTTGCGCTTTAACGGTTGTGAGACCTTGGTCCAGGGTTTCTTGCGAGAAACACCTTCCGAAGACGAGGTATAAATGGGCTCTCTCGTCTTAGTTAGGCAGGGGCAATCTTGGGTAGATACGCCCGATACCACGGAGGGAACGTCTGTTCGCTGATTAAAGCCTCTCGAACCCATTTGTCGTACGACATTGCTTCTCCCCTGGACTTGGGAGCTTGCAAGAGGTCCCGGACTAGGAGGACGACAGGCACGAACAGACGAACCCTCAAGCGCAACACTATCACTCGGCACTTTAGCACTTCCCACTGCACTTTTGCACTTAAGCTCTTTCACATCCGCCATGAGCTGATTACGGTCACTAGCAAGGGACTCAACTCTCTCACCCAGAGCCTGGATGGCACGCATCATATCAGCCATCGAAGGTTCCTGAGTGCCAGGAGGGGGGTTAGGAGCAACCACTACAGGGGAAAGAATAGGTTGTGGGGCATGAGGAGAGGATATATCAACAGAACGAGAAGAACTTCTCCTAACTCTATCTCTCTAGCCTACGTGTATACTTTTGGAATTCGATAAAATCGAATTCCGAAAGCCCAACGCACTCCTCACACCGATCTTCCAATTGACAGGTTTTATCCCGACAATTGGAACAAACAGTGTGAGGGTCGATAGAAGCCTTCGGAAGACGCCTTGAACAGTCCCTAGCATTACACTTCCTAAATTTTGGGACTTGTGAAGGGTCAGCCATTTTGAATTGGTCAAAGGGAAATTCAAAAAACTATCAAAAAGTCATCAACAAAGAATCCGTTATCAAAAAGAGTTCAAGGATCTGTGTGAAGAGAAACCCTGCACAGCGAAAGCTCAAAACTAGAATAAAGTACTTCACCAATTAGTTGTGAAAAAACTCCAGTTTAGCAACAGCGAGTAAGTACGTCTTGTCGATAGCACGACAGAGAGAAAATTGAGTCTTTGTTTACATTGAGTACTGGGTATCTGGACGACAGATGGCGCTGTTGGGCACACCCGCAACCTGTGTAGCGATCGCTGGCGAGTTTTTACCTTAGAGTTGTCTGTCGGGCAACAGAGTTGCAGCTATTATAATCACCGGCTAAGTTAAATATTGAAAAGTAACAAGTTTACCAAAAAACATATGGGTGCTTATAAATTATTTTAGTGATATGCATAACAGAATTCTCCAAGGTTATAAATGGCTATATCTCTAAATTGTAAAATTTGTTTAAAGTTTGATTCTTAGCAATATTGCAGCGTATTAAAATCTTCACACAGCTTCCCCTTCTAGTTCTAGGCAACTGTCCTTGCAATTTGTCCTTTTCTGCACTTCTTTGTGTTGACAAAGCAGAGCAACTATAATACATCAGCCTGGAGATTGCCCTTCTATATTTTCCTTTTAATCTTGTTGGAAAACATGGATTGGATTTATGATATATAGCCCAGTACTGGGGTTAGTGAGGCCATTAAATGGCAAAAGTTAACATAGAAAAACCTTACAGTTTGATGTCAAAAGAGGGGAGACAGCAAGAGATGTAGGACAGGAAGCTCTAATAGAGAGAAGGTAGAAGAAAAAATACTGCAACCACAACTATGTGCAGAATAAACATTACAGAGACCTTTAAGTAATGCCTAAAGCACCAAATGAGAGATACCCTGACGGCAATAATCTCCTACGGGTATCCTCTCCATGTCAATGATACTATACATTGGACTAAAATCTATCAAATAACTCCTCTGAGCAGAGTATGACTGAGTTTACCACTAACATACAGACACTGGTTTACAACTTTGCCTTATTAATGAGTGAGGAGACCATGGGGCAAGCACTTGTTTGTTGCTAGATTCATGCCGTTTCTTTTAGCTTTCGTGCTTCTGACATCATTGCCGCTCTCAGTGTCTGGTAACTGACTTACAAGTTGGACACTCCCTGTTCAAGTGGATACACTCCTAACTATAACCTTGATTCAATCAGATTTTTATAAAGTTCCAAAACAGTCAACCAAGTAGCTAGTGCTGCCTTATTGCAATAAAAATATAGTCATACATGAATCCTTTGACAAGGCAACTCTATTGTAATTTGAAACCATGCAAATTCTAATTTTATTCATTATATGAAAGCTCAACTAGATTTAATACTTGAATCTTAATTCATTTCATTGACTAAAAATTCAAATGGATACCAGCCAACCAGTGTAACTTTAATCTGTTGACTAGGAAATATACCTATAAGTGGCTATCCAGTCCTTCCCGAATATCACAAATTTAAAATCAATATCTGTTTTTCTTAACTATACAAACCCCAGTCCTTCAATAGAGTATGATTTCAGTTTGGCTGGATCTCAGCATTTAAAATTTAGACACGCCGGTGGAGGGGGAAACCTGCCCATTTACCTGCACACTGAGAAACCACTTTAACATTCACTTGGGGCATGCAAGGTGGTTGAGGCTTGAAGTGAAACTTGAAGAACTCAGGTTTGTAAAGTTAGGAAAAATACAAATTACTTTTAAAATCTTTGATTTGTTCCTACATGAATACACACACATTAAGAGGGAGGAAGCCTCTAAAACCCTACTGGCAGTTAAGACTCATACTACCTACTATCTTTTGAGAAATAGACTAGTAAAAGTTAGACTAAGTTAGTCTATGGACAGATGGTCACAGAAGAACCTATACCCTCGTAAGGATATGCTGTCATAATGAAGGCCTATACAGTAATGGGTTTTGCATACAAACCATCCTCCCCCAGTGAAGAGGATGGGGGAAGATATATATAACATTATATGTAGAACAGACCTCAGTGTGAAAGCTTGTATGCACCAAACATTTGATCTAGTACATAACCACTGCACCCTAAGAGAGGGGAAGAAAGAATGAAAAAGGCCCAGCACTAACTCTAATTCTAGTCTATCGACATGACAGGTTAGACTAGATGCTTCTTGTCTCGTAAGAAGCTCAGTACATTAAACAACCTGTTGAGCAGCTACCACAGGTCACAGTAAAAACATATCTTACCTGTGCCACAGGTTCTTCTTAAAGGCTAGTGTAGAACCAATTACTCTACCTTCAAGAAAACATGCCGGTAATGAATCTTCTAGGTTGTCTGCTCCTTAAGGATATGATGTCTTGATGGTGTCACAAAACCAGAAGGAAAGGGTGTTCCTTTAAACCTTCTTTAGTCCTACCAGAACTAATAAAAACATTTTGAATCTGTAGCCTGAAGGGTTGGGGGCTCTTGAAGTAGTCTAAGACCCGCAGAAGACAAAATGCAAATAATCCAAACTCAGTGATGGATAAAGATTCAAAATGTCGTCATCAATAGCAGGGTTCTATGTTTTGGCTAAAAACTCTGGAACAAAGGTAAAAGGCCTTTCTCCATTCCTCAGAATAACTTATAACCTTGGAAATACCTGTACTGTACCGTGAAGTTTGCCTATTCTTTTCACCAAGGCTATTGTTAACCCTTAACCCCCAGGCGTTTCTTTTTCAAGCACGTTTTGCAATATTTTTATTTTAGATTGCACTGACAGCCTTAATTTTCATCATAGAGAGGCCAGGTTGGTCACATTATTTAAAAAAATGCCTGAAGTTTCTCATAAAGTTATCAAAAATATGCAAAAAAAAATTCCAAATAGCAGGTTTTTGCAAGGACGTACCATTACGTCCATGGGGGTTAAGGGATGAGTTTTGTTAAACGTACCAGTACATCCATTTGGGGTAGAAAGGTTAAGATTATAAAAAAAAAAAGGTCTTCTGAGTGAGGTATAAATCCGACACCTGTCAAAACGGGCCCTTTTAAGGGACCCAAATCTGAGTTACATCCCATGCAGGTTGTCTGAGTTCTCTTGGTGACCAAGACTGCTTGAAGCTCTTCATAAGCATAGACATTTCCCATAATGAGGAAAAGTCTAAGACCTTTAGTCTTAAGACATCACTCTAGTTGAGTGATAGCCCTTCACCACCGAGATCCAGAGAATCTTCTCCTGGTAAAGATAGACAAGAAATTCCTAATTTAACTGTGGGGTGCTCTGACCAGTTCGTCACCCCTTCCCCGACAACAATCACAAAAATGGCCAACTTTGGTTGATGTACTGCTGCAATAGATTTCAAGGTATCCAGACATCTTTGCAATGACATGCAAAAAGCCTTTTGCTCAGAGATAAAAAGGGGTCTACAACCATGAACAGATAGGGATGTCAGTGAGCTATAGGGCCTCTGCAGATGGGATTGGCAAAGCAGATTGGGCTAAGGAGGGAGTTCCCTCAGAACTTTAATTCAGGAGCATCATCAGGTTTGTGTACCACTATGGTTGTGGCCATTTGAGAGGCCACAGGGTCAACCTAAGATTCAGGGTAATAGGTACCATGTAGATTACCCTTGAAATCAGACAAAACAGCAGAAAAGCATAAGGGTTGTGGTAGCCTTTCATCACAGAGAAGCATCAACTGGCAAAGATAGATCAAAATCCTCATTTAATTGCAAAGGGGCTCCAACCAGAGTTACCCCTTCTACAGCAACAATCACAGACGATGCACCCCTTCGCTTGATATACAGCTGCAAAAGACTTCTGAAGGTATCCAGACATCTTCTCAATGCTTTGTGAAAAGCCCTCTGCTTTGATATACTAGGTGGTTTACAACTGTGAAGAGAGAGGAATGTCAATGTGCTGTGGGGCCTCTACAGATGGGATTAGCCAATCAGATTAGGCCATGAGGGAAATTCCCAAAGAACTTTAATTCAGGAACATCAGCAAGACAATGCCCTAAACATTTAAACCTTTAAGCATGAAGTTCATTCCAGTGATGTTGAAACGCATCCTCTAGAGCTATTGCTGGGTCCAGGATTTATGAACCGTAGACCGGAAGCATGATGTTAAGCTTTGTGGTGAACAGAATAATTAGCCTCTCTGCTACTAGAGGATGAAATGTCCATTCTACTCATACTACTAGACACTAGTTACAGAGCATGTCAGCAATTACATACCACTTGCCTGGAATAAATCTTGTATGTCGGCAATTATATACCACTTGCCTGGAATAAATCTTGCTATAGCTCCACCAGCAGTACAGCATAATTGAGTGCAAAGAGGTGTGACATCAAGATAAGACGAGTTTGCACCTCTTGGGGAAGTACATGCTAACACAGGAGCACACAAGTACTGCTGTATGTGAAAGCTCTGTCAATTGAACGTGCGCGAATCGACATGCGTGACAGCGCAAACAGGTGAGGTAACTCAAAGGTAGAGAAAAGTTCTTATAAGCAGGTGAGATGGCACTCCCATAGGAGAACACTCTTACGTGCAGGCAAGGAAGTGCATGATTGCGAGCGGGTGAGATTATGCACGCACAATCATGAGCACGTGAGATGATATTTCCTTAGATGTGCACAATCGTGAGCAAGTGAGCTAGCACTTCCATAGATCTGTATAATCCTGAATAGCTGTGGTGAAAGGAGAGCATGTTCAAGTGTGGTAGCACTCGAATACAAGTGTGCGACTACAAAAAAGGAGGGTCCTGATTGCAAACAGGTGAGATTGCACTCCCATAGGAGCATGTGATCATACACAGGTGAGATGGCCGTGATCGTTAACAGATGAAATGGGGCTCTCTTAAAAGTTCACGAGTACTGTACATGGTATGTAATCTCTACCTCTTTTTTTCTCCCTCAGTGAAGGATTGAGCAACACTTTCTCCCATGGGGAGCAAAATAGTTTGAGTGACTTATAGGTAATGCTTATTGACTGGTCTTAATGAACTAATTTCCATAAAAGGGGAAAAAGGACAGAAGCGCTCTTTATTTTCTTTGACCGGCAGTGCGCACCAAGTCTGATGAATGCAAGGATTGGCTTTCATCACCAAGAGATAAAGTTATGGCAGATCGGTTGCAAACAGGTTAACAATCTATAATGTAGGGGCATTCAGTAACTGAAGATTGCCCTCCAGTATGAGGGTGTGAGTGTGCAGGTTGATGTACTTTCTCACAACATAAAATGATTAAGTGAGCCATCATGACAAGGTAAATGACAGAAACTAGAAGAGCCAGCCTGTAATAATGAATCCTCATCCACATTTGAATGTGTGGGGAATTGCGAGTGTCCTCTAGAGAGTGCGCCAAGTTCCCTAAGAGCGCATTGTAATAGAAGAGGAAGTGCGCATATGAGAACGTACTTTGAGAAGGGTGCTCTGCCTCAATGTTAGAGTGAAAGCAAACAGGCGCATCTAAAGAATATTGCTTGCGCACTGGGGAGTATGTAGCAAAGGATGAGTGTGTGTGTGTGTGTGCAGGAGAGGATGCGAACGATTGGAGTTCCAGAAAAGGCAAGTGCGATGGCAGAGCACATATAAGTGATCGTGATGAGTAACCGCGTAATAGGTGGGCGCTCTTTGTCCAGGGTGAGCGAGCTAACAAGTGAGGGGGCATAAAGAGATGGATGAGTGCAAAGTCTCATATATAGTGCTCTAAAGAATCTAATGAGGTGATGGCACTCCTCCTACTTGCCATCAAAGGTGGCTCTTCACAGAGGATCTATCTTTTTACCTCTGCATTAGACTAGCCCGAGGAGGAGTTATAGGTCGTTTCTTCTCCTTCCTTGAAGTTGTCGTCAGTGCTTCCATAGTCTACAGACAAGGAGGGGGGGCCCAAATTAGGAAATTTCCTCTCCCCATGTGGCAAGTGAGGAAGGTACCAGCCTGGAAGTAACTAAGACTTGCAGCAATATGACAACTTCGTAGGTAATTTGTATTTTTCCTAACTATACAAACCTTAGCTATTTAATATGGGTTATTACTTTCGGCGTAGCTGAAATGACGAGCCATTAGAATTTTAATGAGGGTTTACTACCCCACCGCTAGTTAGCGGGGGGGGGGGGGTGGGTAGCCTGCTAACCACCCCCCCCACACACACACCTGTGCTGAGCTCACTTGCTTAGAGGTAGGACTTCACGGGGGATAGGGCTAGCAGGCAAGTTTGATTAAATGGCTAAGGTTTGTATAGTTAGGAAAAATACAAATTACCTACGAATTTGTCATTTGTTCCGTAACTGAAATACAAAGCACGCTATTTAATATGGGTGACTCACCCCTTAGGAAGGGTGGTAAGTCCCAGCCAGTACTGACTTTTGGCTTTGCCCGGGGACTCAGTATCTGAAAGTGTCAGCACTCAACAATAAGGAGTCCCTACACCTCGCTAGAACCTTGCTGCGCAAGGGCTGCAGCCTACGTAAGCTGTGTGTGAAGGTCTGAAGTGTGACTCGTCCTAGGAAGTTGACCTGTAGTCCCTTAGAAGGAAACTTTAGGCTAGGACTCTCCCAATACCACCTCGTCAGGGTATGGGGACGTGACAGTATTATCTTAATATTCGGAACACAAGGAAACATGGTTTACCTGCAATGGTTTGAGGTCAGCTGTGCAGAGAACCCAGGATGCTGCTTTCCCCAAGAAAGGGGAGGATGAAGAAAAGAGTAAGGGCCAGACAAATCTTTTCATTCATGCAGACTAAGACCAGGTAACAATGCCCTCAACCTTCTGCTACTTGTCCACTAAGGAGCCTGAGGTTTTAAACCAGCTGTTGTGCAGCCACCACAGGGCCGATAGAAAACGCATCGAGCCTCCTGTGGGTCACGTCGTGCAGGTAGTGGGCTGTGAAGGTTGTCTGATGCTTCTACACCCCAGCTTGAAGGACCTGCGTCACTGAGAAATTTCTCTTGTAGGCCAGGGACGTAGCTACGCCCCTGACATCATGTGCTCTAGGGTAACATGACGGAGGAGGGTCTGGATTCAAGGACAGATGGATCACCCTACGAATCCATGCCGAGATGATGTTCTTGGTGACCCTCCTCTTAATCCTCCCAGTGCTAACAATGCTTGCACCTGGGGATGGACTGTAGCCGTTCTTCTGAGATATAACCCCAGACTCCTTACTGGGCACAGTAGGAGAAGGTCTGGGACATCTGTTACAGAACGAAGACTCGAATCCGGAAGGAGTCGAACCAAGCGCCCGGACCCCCCTGATTTTGAGTCATAGCACCAAACCCAGGGACGAGTTTAAACGTTACCTTCCCTCCATACCCTTGAATGGGCCATGTCATATGAGACCATGAAGTTCACTGACTCGCTTGGCTGAAGCCAAAGCTAGTAAGAACACCGTCTCCCAAGTTAGGTGGCGAACTGAAGCTTGGCGTAATGGTTCATAGTGAGGCCTCTTAAGAGACCTGAGAACCTGAACCACGTTCCATGGAGGTGGTCTCACATCCGACTGAGGGCAGGTAAGTTCATAAGCTCGTATGAGTAGGGAAAGTTCCAGCGAGGAAGAAAAGGTCATTCCTTTAAGCCTAAGGCTAGACCTAAGGCCGAGCAATAGCCTTTCACCGGCGAGACAGAAAGGCGCCTCTTCTTCCCACAAATACACGAGGAACTCCGCTATTGCTGGAATAGTGGCATCCAGTGGAGAGATACCCCTTCCATGATACCAACCACCCAAGACTTTCCACTTTGCCTGGTAGACAGATGCGGATGATTTTCGCAGATGTCTAGACATCCTAATCGCAACTTGTTGCGAAAATTCCTCTCTCAGTGAGGAGATGCTGGATAATCACCAGGCGCAAAGTCGTATCAAAGCTACGGCTTTGTGGAAGATGCTGGCATGTGGTTGTATGAGTAGATCGTGTCGTGGAAGGAATTCTCTCGGAAGTTCCGTTAGGAATTGCTGAAGGTCCGGAAACCATTCCGCGTGATGCCATAACGGAGCTATGAGGGTCATTGAAAAATTGACCGATATTCTGGTCTTGTTGAGTACCCTCCTCATCAGACAGAACGGGGGAAAGGCGTACAAGTTGATGTTGTCCCCCCGTTGTTGGGAGGCATCTTGCCAGAGTGCCTTGGGATCCGGGACTGGGGGGAAGTACGGTGGAATCTTGAAGATCAGCGCTGTCGCGAACAGATCCACAGTCGGGGAACCCCACAAAGTCAGGACTTTGTTTGTTACTAGATGACACAAAGACCACTCGATACTCACTATCTGAGACGCTCTGCTCAGATGGTCGGCGAGCACATTCCTCGTCTGGAATGAAACGCGCCGATAGTAGAATCGAGCGGACTCCGGTCCATCTCAGTATCTCTACTGCAAGATGGGATAGCTGCTTCGAAAAGGTACCTCCTTGCTTGCTGATGTAAGCCACTACTGTGGTGTTGTCTCTCATTACCACCACAGAGTAACCTGCCAGGTATTGCTGGAACTGCTGAAGGGCCAACAAACCGGCCTTCACCTCTAGATGATTTATATGGAGGCACTTTTCTGATTCTGACCACAGGCCTGAGGTCCTGTGATACAGAACGTGGGGGCCCCCCTTTCTTTGAGGCGTCCGAAAACAGCATTAAATCCGGGGGAAGGACGAGAAGATCCACTCCTCTTTGTAGGTTCTCGTCTGTCACCCACCACTGGAGGTCCGTCCGTTCCGCAGGACCCATAGGGATTATGACGTCCGGGGAATTGCAACCTTGATTCCACTGGGACTTGAGCCGCCACTGGAGAGATCTCATCCTGAGGCGATCTTTGGGAACTAGACAAGCCAAGGATGAAAGGTGACCAAGGAGACGTAACCACGATTGGGTTGGAAGCTCTTCTCGACTAAGGAAAGGGCTTGCGACCCTTCTCAGCCTTGCTATCCTGTCGTCTGATGGGAAGGCTTTGTGGAGATTGGAGTCTATAATCATGCCTAGGTAAACCAGTCTTTGAGTGGGAAGCAGAGAGGACTTCTCGAGATTTACCATGATCTCCAGATCATGGCAAAGTCCTAGAAGTTTGTCTCGGAGTCGAAGAAGGGATGACTCCGAGTCTGCTAGGATCAGCCAGTCATCCAGTTAACAGAGGATACGGATGCCGATCCTGTGTGCCCACGATGATATTAGGGTGAACACTTCTGGTAAAACCTTGTGGTGCTGTGGAGAGACCAAAACACAGCACCTTAAACTGTTACCCCTTGTGGTCTAGGCTGAATATTAAGTACTTCCTTGAAGACGGATTGACTGTGATCTGGAAGTACCTGTCCTTCTGATCCAGTATACACATGAAGTCTTGCGGCTTCACTGCAAGACTAACCGTGTTTGTGGTCTCCATGCTGAACGGAGTTTGCTTTAATCTGGACCTCTGCCCTAAAGGCCTGCCCCCTTGCTGATCCCATGGAAAGGGAGCTAAATGACACCAGATTCGTCCTCAGGGGAGGTAGAGATGTTATGAACGGGACGCGATATCCCTGACTGATTACGGAAATCGTCCAGGAATCGGCCCGAGTTGCTGCCACCTGTCTGCGCAACCTTGTAGGCATCCTCCCACTGCGGACATGCAGGGGGACTGCCAATCCTAGCGTTTGCGGCCTCGGCTGCTCCCTCTAGGATTCTTCCCTTCCCTGGAGGACTTCTTGCCATTCTTGTCCTTGACCGGAAAGGGCTTAGATACCACTGTCTTCGCTGCCGTTGTCTTGATGGGACGTGGCTGCTGGGGTGCTGGTTTATAGGGCTTGAATGTCAAAGCCCTATGTAGGAGAGAGTCTTGGTGACTTCCTTCACCTCTCAGCAGCCTGCTCCACGTCCTTAGGCTCAAACCGGTTCATTTCCATAACGGAAGAATGTCTGAGCCTGTAGATTCCGGTGCTAGGGGCCTCCCGGTATTGTCTTGGAGTCCTTTGACTCCCTCCTGGGAGGGATGCAGGACTCCAACAACGATGGAGGCAGGCTCTTCTCCACCCTTATTCGAGGAGACTTTACCGCCCGAGGTGGGGTTTCCCTCAATGGTGTGATGGGGGAACTTCTCACCTCACATGACTCTCCTGAGGCCGGGAAATCTTCGTCCGGAGGGGAGGGAGAAAAGTCTGAGGGGGGGAGGGTGCCTGCTTCGAAGACTTACGAGGAGACAGCTTCGTCCTCGGAGAAGTTACCACGTCCGAAACTCCTCTTTCCCTCTTCAGGGGAGTAGATGCAGCCAAGGATTTGTGGCCCAACTCAGAGAGAACAGGCTTGAAAGCCAGTGCTACCGCTCTGATTAGAACCCCAAACCAGGGTTGCCGGCTGACGGCTGCACTGTCAGACACTCCCTCTGGAGGAGTCGCCTGTAAGAAGGAGGATAAGGAAGAAATGTCCCTGAACATTTCTGGAACCTTCCCCCCTACCGGCAAGCGCGCTGTTCTGTGCTGGGGGGGGGGGGGGCGAATGCGGTGATGGCGCCCTTACCGCGCGTTGTCGGCAGCCTCGCGCGTGGGAGGGTATTGACGATTGCGCTGGGGAGCGCGCTGGCGAATATCCGGGGCTCGCGCGAGACTTCATAGTGTGTGCAGGAATCAGATTGACGTGCAGGATCTGAATAAAGAGCCTGTGCGGGCCAGAATGTTGGCGCGCGGGCGAGACTTCATAGTGTGTGCAGGAATCAGATTGACGTGCAGGATCAGAATGAAGAGCCCGTGCGGGCCAGAATGGCGCACGGCTATCGGCGCGTGCGCGCAAAAGACTATCGGAGCGCGCGTGGGAGACCATCAGTACCCGCGCGGACAAGATCGTCAGCGCTTGCGCGCCTAAGAAGATCGTCGGAGCTTGTGTGGACGATCAGGAACTGGGATGTGTCCTTAAAAAAGGGCGGGTATCCCCCGATGAGGACCGTAAGCAGGTCTGCTTTAGAGTCCAGGACCGAAGTCCTTCGTTGCAGTGCAAGGTTGCGCTGGTAGATCGGTAGGACAGCTGGCAGGACGATCAGGAACCGGGATGTGCCCTTTGGAAGGCCCAGTATCCACCGATGGGACCGTAAAGGTCCCCGCTAGAGTCCAGGACCGAAGTCCAAAGGACCACGTTGCAGCACAAGGTAGAGGTCACTGGAAGTTCTGCTTGATCCTCCGAGGCGGAGTCTCTATGAGGGACCTCTCCCGCGAACGAGAAAGGTGCCCTTCGTAGAAAAGACTTAAAGACAAACATGGTGAATCCCCTTGGGGCCGTTGGATCAGCAAGCTGATCTTATCAGGAACGATACTCCGAAGAGGAGTCTCTATGAGTGGCCTCTCTCGCGAACGAGAGAGGTGACTCTTCGTAGAAGAGACCTGAAGACACTCGTGGTGACGCCTCGTAGGACCGTTGGATCAGCAAGCTGACCTATCATGAACGATCCTCCGCAGAGGAGTCTCTATGAGTGGCCTCTCTCGTGAACGAGAGAGGTGACACTTCGTAAAAGAGACCTGTAGACACTCGTGGTGACGCCCCTTAGGGCCGTTGGATCAGTAAGCTGACCTTATCAGGAACGATCCTCCGAAGAGGAGTCTCTATGGGGGGCCTCTCTCGCGAACGAGAGAGGTGAACACTTCGTAGAAGAGACTTGCCAAGACTGTGCTCCACCCCTGAAGGAAGAGAAACTCAGCAAGGGGGGAGAAAAGTCTGGCCAAAGGGCAGCAACAGTAGTCGAAGGCGATGAATTTATTAAGATATGAGAAGTTCTCCCTCTGAAGGCAGAAAACCTCACACCTGGGGAGGAAACTTCCCTCGAAAGGGAAGTTGTCCAATCCCTGGAGGCGAACCTCCTTTAGCGTTCTAAGATGATCTGAAGTGCTGGCACGTTGTCACGGGAGTACTTCTAAGAGAAGGGATAACGCCCATGACGACGTCCTCTGAGGGAAAGCAGCGACAGCAGATTCCCCAGTCATGAACAGGACAGTTCGGCAGAGACAGCAGACTCTGCTTCGTTGGCACTCTTTAGTCGAACGAAGAAGAACTGCATAGTTAACTGGGAAAATAAAATTAAATAATTATTTTAACAGATATTCTCCAGGGAGGAACTCCGAAGAGAAACCCAGAGGGAATAGCATAAAATAAGAATTAAGTATGCACCCTCCTTCCCCAGATGACATCCACGGGAGAAGGGGGGCGGAGTAGCTGTAATAAAAGAATTATAATTATCTAAATCATCTAAGAATACACACTAAAAGTGAGAACCACTGACCCCCCGAAGAGAAGTGTTCCCCACGGAGAGGCTGATAAGTTAAAACACAATTAGATTTCACTAAAAATAATTGAGACAAACAACGGAAATAGCAACCTAACCCGCAACGGGAAAGGAGCTATCGTAATAGTACATAGTTGTAGTAAGGGGTGAACGACCTCGAGTAGAGAGAGACCGTAGTCAATCTAAAAAAAGGCCACATTCCCTTCGCTGAGAATCCAAGTTTCCCGTAGGAAAAGAGGCAAAGCGAAGATAATAGATGAATGAAGTGTGTCCAGGCGATGACGGTTCCCCTGCAACGGCCGAGTTAACAGAAATAAGCCAACGGGAAGACCGATGGACCAAAGGGAGAGGTCGTTCCCCACGAAGTGGAACTGTGGTGGCCTTGCACTACGCAAGTGTCGTTGTCGTACATCACACACACAGCACAAACACTGAAAAAAAAACTTACTACATTTCTATACACAAATATATACATAAACATAAAGAATGCTTATATATATATATTACAAGTACAGTGGAACCTCTACATACGAATGTCCTAACATATAAATTTTCCAACATCCAAAGTAAAATTCAACCAAATTTCTGTCTCGACACCCGAAGTGTTGCTCCAACATACGAAGTAAACAATACACGTACGCGTGGAATTTTCTCGAAAGCTTCAACCGTGGTTAGTTGTTGACGCCGCTAGACGGCAGCACATCGGAGGGACGCCAATCGAGCGTCACCTTGATCAGTCCTCTCATCTCGTGCGCATCGTGTGGTTGTTCTCTATTCGCTCAGTTATTAACAGTGTTTTTTATCTTCCTTTTTCACGTGTTGTTTTCTGTTTCGTAATCATGGGTCCTAAAAAGCTTAGTTTCGGTTCAGGAAGTAGTAGTAGTGGTGAGAAAAGGAAGAAGTCAATGCTTTCATTTGAACTAAATTAAGAAATAATAGAAAAGCATGAGCGAGGGGTACATGTTAGCGATCTGGCTAAACAATATGGCCGGAATATGTCTACGATCTCGACGATCATAAAACAGAAGGCCGCCATTAAAGCAGTGAAACCTTCGAAGGGGATCACGATTATTTCCAAACATCGTAGCCCTACCCTTGAAGAGATGGAATGCCTTTTGTTAATATGGATCAAGGACAAGGAGATTGTTGGCGATACGATCACTGAAACGATCATTTGTGAGAAGGCCAGCACTATCTACAGTGACTTGAAGGCGGCGGGCTCTGGGGGTGAGGCGAGGGAGAGTTCAGCCGATCCTACGACGGAGGAATTCAAGGCGTCTCGAGGTTGGTTCGAGAAATTAAAGAAACGGACCGGGATTCATTCAGTTGTTCGGCATGGAGAAGCTTCGAGTTCGGACACCATGGCTGCTAAAGACTTTGTTAAAAAGTTCGAAAGCATCGTGGCGGAGGAAGGCTACGTAGCGCAGCAGGTGTTCAACTGTGATGAAACCGGTCTGTTTTGGAAAAAGATGCCTAGTCGAACATACATTACCGCCGAAGAGAAGAAAATGCCTGGACATAAGCCAAAGAAGGATCGGTTGAATCTTGCGCTTTGTGCCAAAACCAGCGGGGACTGCAAAATTAAGCCTTTATTAGTTTACCATTCCGAAAACCCTAGGGCATTTAAAGCACACAGAATTAATAAAGACCTGCTACATGTTCTATGGCGTTCTAATTCTAAGGTTTGGGTTACTAGGCATATCTTTGTGGAATGTGTAAATGTAGTTTTCGGCCCTGCTGTCAAGAAGTACCTTCAGGAGAGGAATTTGCCTTTAAAGTGCTTGCTTTGTTTGTACAATGCACCCGCTCCCCCCCCACCCCACCCCCCGGGACTCGAAGATGATATCATCGACGAATACAAATTCATCAGTGTTGTATTTTCCACTGAATACCACCCCTATCCTCCAGCCCATGGACCAGCAAGTCATCTCTAATTTTAAGAAGCTGTACACCAAGCACTTATTTAAGCAGTGCTTTAATGTCACGCAAAGCACCAACTTAACTTTGCGTGAATTTTGGAGGAGCCACTTTAATATCGTGCACTGCTTAAAGATCATAGATCAGGCTTGGGAGGGAGTAACTCGTCAGACCCTGAATTCAGCTTGGAAGAAGCTTTGGCCTGATGCTGTTGCTCCCAGAGATTTCGAAGGTTTTGGCCCTGAGAATGAACCTGTGCTTGCTGCCGAGGAAGACGTCGAAGAGATTGTATCCCTTGGCAAATCCATGGGTCTGGAGGTGGATGAAAGTGACATCACCGAACTCGTCGATGAGCATCATGAAGAGCTCACCACCGAGGAACTCAAGGAGCTGCAAGCCATGCAGCATGATGAGTTCCAAGCGGAGTTGAGTGAGTCGGGGGAGACCGAGGAGGTAGGCCAAATCTTAGGTACGGCGGAAATAAAACAGATATTGGCATATCATCAACACGTGGTTGATTTCATCGAAAAGCATCACCCACAGAAACTTCAGGTTTGCCGTGTTGTTGCGCAGTTGGATGATGTTTGCTTAACTCATTTCAGAAAAATCCTCAAAAGCCGTACCAAGCAACTTTCACTCGATAGTTTCTTTAAAAAATCTCTAAACCGGTCTAGTGATCATGATGAAAAGAAAGAAAGTGAAGCAAAGAAAAGGAAGACCGAATCGAGTGAGTGATGAAAATTAAAAACAAGAAAAAAAACTTTATCGTACAAAGTAGCCGTCCCTACCTCCTCGCTGATCTTCCATCTCCTCCTGCGTAGCAGTCCCTACACCTGCGCTGGCCTGTCGCTAAGGTAAAGTGTTACATAAAAACACCTTTTTTTTTATTATTTCTTTATCATTATTCTTTTCTTACATAATTATTATACTGTATTGTATTAATGTTATGTGTAGCCATTATTAAGGAGTTATTATGGGTTTTTAGGCTGAGGAACGAATTAAACAAATTACCGTGTATTCTTAAGGGAATATTTGCTCCAACATACGATCTTTTTAACATACGAAGCAGTTTCTGGAGCAAATTAAGATTGTATGTAGAGGTATCACTGTATAAGAAGTAGTAAGTAAAAGAGACAAAAGCATTAATATGGCTATCAAAGAGGCGAGGGTGAGAGCTGACACGTCCGACTACCACCCGAGCCGAGAGCAAAGTGAGCTCAGCACAGGTGTGTGTGACGGGGGGGTGGTTACCAGGCTACCCTCCCTACCCCCCGCTAACTAGCGGTGGGGTAGTAAACCCTCGTTAAAATTCTAATGGCTCGTCATTTCAGCTACGCCGAAAGTAATAACCCATATTAAATAGCGTGGTTTGTATTTCAGTTACAGACCAATTATGTCTTCCAACCACAAAAGGTCAGAGTATCCTTAAGGCCATTTCCTTTAGCATTGCTGTCAACTTAAGTCTGAGGTTCATTACCAGACAGAGAGGGGAATAATCATCTCTTCTTGGGTAACCAGCTATCACTGCTTCTCTTGTAGCTTACCCATGAGGGAGATCAGAATTGTCATCAACCCACAGGAGGGTGACGGAAAATGTTCAGTCATCCGAAGGAGAAAGAACACCCACAAATTTCCTCAATTTTGAGGATGACCTTGAAGGTGAACGATCTGTATTGGCTTTTAATTTTTCTTGCTGTATATCATCTAATGCACTGATGGCCAATTCTTACGCTCATTGCAGGGAAAGCCTGAAAAAAGTCAGAAAAAAGTCATACCCCATGCCAGAGGCACACAAAGATTGGGGATCCAAACAGCTCCTGCTCATGAAGGTTGTACACTTATGACCAGCAACCCCAGGCCAAGATTGCATGTCCACATGTGGCCTCTGCATCACATAAACACACACACGCACACTTTAACTATGTAAAAGAAAGAAGAAAACCTCTTAAAACAGTCAAGACAGGAAGACACCCAGCTTACGTGCGTACAACCCGGCAGCTTTAGTCACAGTGCTTTTTCTTGTGTGCTGGTGAACAGCAATAACTACTGACACATTATAACATCAGAGTTCCAGCCAAGTTTAAATCATACTCCTATTAAAGTTGAGGTTTCGTATATGTGTAGGAACATACGTTGAAAATCTAAAACTATCCTAATCTATTAGCAATCAACTCCCACCTTAATCAATTTGTAATCCACTACTCAATTAGTGTTCTAACAAGAGCACTTAAAACCTATAACTCCCTTCATTGGGTAAAATCTACAATTAGTTCATCTAACAACTGTCATGCAGACAATCCTACAATAATCTTCTACAGTACCAAGAAAATTCTTCTTGAATAACTAATTATGAATTGAATTATTTAAAATCAGACTCAATCCATAAATATGTCCAGATGCAATCCACTGACAACCTTTAATCATCATCATCCCTAAAAGTAGTACAGTAATGCAGCTTTAATTTGGTTAAAAGTCAATTTGACTTTAACCTACTAACAAGCCATTTTTTTTACAATACAATTCAAATCTAATGTAACAAACAAATCTCTTTATTACCCTTACCTTTAAAATTACAGATAATTCAGCCATCTGTATTTTATAGATTCTATGCTCTTCATTGAAGTGCAATAAAATCATCGACCTTCAATTTTCTTGTCTCCATAGCTCCTTGCTCAAGATGCACCTGAGAAAGAACAAAAATTTCTGAAAATATTTACAAAATTCTCACGTTTTGAATAATCACATAAAATTGAACATGACGTTCTTGCTATTATAATGACCTAAAATAACCTTTCAAAAGGCAATGTTACTTATAAATTAGCATTAATAGATCCGCTATCATAAGTTTACAATTTCAATGAGCAATAGTAAATATTCACCTACTTTGTATCATTTGTAATGAAATACCTGCAGATTCTATAATATATTTTTACTCACACCTTTTAAAAACAGCCATTAACTTACTATTAGTTCTAAAAAATGGCTGGTGCATAAAATTTCTGAGACCTGTAGTGTAAAACTTTTGGAAGTTTTATTTGGTTAAAAAGGTCAGCTAGTAAATAAGTCAAGAGATTAAAAGGACAAAAGCATAAGCAAAGTTATTTACCATTGATTTCTAAAGCAGCAAAAGGATCGAGATAATAGCTCTTTGGTAAGTATATACTATATTTTCTAGGCAAATACGTGAACTATTTATTTTCCTATGCGTTACCCTGTGGTTTATCTATTTAAAACCATGTATATTGGGGCAAACCACCCATTCAAGTTTTTCCATCCCCCTCCCATGTAGTAACTGGCTTTCCCTACCCTACCACTTACCTAAATTACAGGAATGTGTAGCCTACTACCCTTAACATAACCTAGGAGGCAGGATCATTACCTAGCCTATGCAGACTAGGATGACCAGCCCACCTAATGTGACTTCCAGAGCTGTAGATGGAATCAATTTAAGATGATAGCCTACTGCTTGCCAATACATAGGAGCTTGATGTTTTTCTTTTATCGCGAGTGAAGCGAGCGCACACCGAAGCAAGAACCATTAGATTTTATTAAAAATGTTATTTTGATAATAAAATAAATTTTTGAATATACTTACCCGGTGATTATAATAGCTGCAACTCTGTTGCCCGACAGACAACTCTAAGGTAAAAACTCGCCAGCGATCGCTACACAGGTTGCGGGTGTGCCCAACAGCGCCATCTGTCGTCCAGATACCCAGTACTCAATGTAAACAAAGACTCAATTTTCTCCTCGTTCCACTGCGTCTCTATTGGGGAGGAAGGGAGGGTCCTTTAATTTATAATCACCGGGTAAGTATATTCAAAAATTTATTTTATTATCAAAATGTTATTTTCATTAGTAAAATAAATTTTTGAATATACTTACCCGATAATCATGTAGCTGTCAACTCCGTTGCCCGACAGAATTCTACGGGAGGGATACGCCAGCTATCACTATACTAGAAGGGGGTGTACTCACCAGCGCCACCTGTGGCCAGGTACTACAGTACTTCTTGTTGACACCTCCTCAATTTTTCCTCGGTCCACTGGTTCTCTATGGGGAGGAAGGGAGGGTCAATTAAATCATGATTATCGGGTAAGTATATTCAAAAATTTATTTTACTAATGAAAATAACATTTTTCAATATTAAACTTACCCGATAATCATGTAGCTGATTCACACCCAGGGGGGTGGGTGAAAACCAGTGTACATGACTAAAGGATAGCTAAGTATCCCGTATTTCATATAATCAGTTATCTCAAAATAACAATGAAATAATAAGTACCTGGTAAGGAAGTCGACTTGAACCGTTACTCTGCCTTTATTAAGTTCGTCTTCCTTACTGAGCGCAGCGTTCCTCTTAGGAGGCTGAATCAACTCTAAGGTGCTAAAGTATATAGGGCTGCAACCCCTACTATAGGACCTCTACACAACCTCTAACCCAGGCGCTTCTCAAGAATGAATTGACCACCCGCCAAATCAAAAGGATGCGGAAGGCTTCTTAGCCTACCGTAACAACCATAAAAACAACAATAAAGGCATTCAAGAGAAAGGTTAAAAAAGGTTATGGGATTAAGGGAATGTAGTGGCTGAGCCCTCACCTACTACTGCACTCGCTGCTACGAATGGTCCCAGGGTGTAGCAGTTCTCGTAAAGAGACTGGACATCTTTAAGATAAAATGATGCAAACACTGACTTGCTCCTCCAATAAGTTGCATCCATTATGCTCTGCAGAGAACGGTTCTTATTAAAGGCCATCGAAGTGGCTACGGCTCTCACTTCGTGGGTCCTTACCTTCAGCAAAGCAAGGTCTTCCTCCTTCATGTGAGAATGGGCTTCTCTAATCAGAAGCCTTATATAATACGAAACCCCGTTTTTGGACATGGGCATCGAAGGTTTCTTGATTGCACACCATAAGGCTTCTGATTGTCCTCGAATAGGTTTTGACCTATTAAGATAATATTTCAGAGCTCTGACAGGGCAAAGAACTCTTTCTAGCTCGTTACCTACCATGTTGGAAAGGCTAGGAATTTCAAACGATCTAGGCCAAGGACGTGAAGGAAGTTCATTCTTAGCTAAAAATCCGAGCTGTAAAGAACATGTTGCAGATTCGGATGTGAACCCAATGTTCTTGCTGAAGGCATGAACCTCACTGACTCTTTTAGCTGTTGCAAGGCAGACGAGGAAAAGAGTCTTGAGGGTAAGGTCCTTGAAGGAAGCTGACTGGAGAGGTTCGAACCTAGGCGACATAAGGAACCTTAAGACTACGTCTAGATTCCAGCCTGGAGTGGGTAAACGACGTTCTTTAGAAGTCTCAAAAGACTTAAGGATGTCTTGAAGGTCCTTGTTGGAAGAAAGGTCCAAACCTCTGTGGCGGAGAACTGAAGCCAACATACTCCTGTACCCTTTAATCGTAGGAGCTGAAAGGGATCTCTCATTCCTTAGATGTAATAGGAAGTCAGCTATTTGGGTTACAGAGGTATTGGTAGAGGAAACTGCATTGGCTCTACACCAGGTCCGGAAGACTTCCCACTTGGATTGGTAGACTCTACGAGTGGATACCCTCCTTGCTCTGGCAATCGCACTGGCTGCCTCCTTCGAAAAGCCTCTAGCTCTAGCGAATCTTTCGACAGTCTGAAGGCAGTCAGCCGAAGAGCGTGGAGGTTTGGGTGCAACTTGTCTACGTGAGGTTGACGTAGAAGGTCCACTCTTAGAGGGAGAGTCCTGGGGACGTCGACCAGCCATTGTAGTACCTCTGTGAACCATTCTCTTGCAGGCCAAAGGGGAGCAACCAGCGTCAGCCGTGTCCCTTCGTGCGAGATGAACTTCTGAATGACTTTGTTTATGATCTTGAACGGTGGGAATGCGTAAAGGTCGAGATGGGACCAATTCAGCAGAAAAGCATCCACATGAACTGCTGCTGGGTCTGGAACTGGGGAACAGTACAAAGGAAGCCTCTTGGTCATGGAGGTGGCAAACAGATCTATTGTCGGCTGACCCCACAAGGTCCAAAGTCTGTTGCACACGCTCTTGTGAAGGGTCCATTCCGTGGGGATGACCTGATCTTTTCTGCTTAGGCGATCTGCTGAGACGTTCATGTTGCCCTGAATGAACCTCGTAACTAGGGTGAGGTTTAGACTTCTTGACCAAATGAGGAGGTCCCTTGCTATCTCGTACAGGCTCCTCGAATGGGTCCCTCCCTGCTTGGAGATGTAAGCCAAGGCTGTGGTGTTGTCGGAGTTCACCTCCACCACTTTGCCTAGCAGGAGGGACTTGAAGTTCAATAGGGCCAAATGAACTGCCAGTAGCTCCTTGCAGTTGATGTGGAGCGTTTCCTGTTCCTTGTTCCACGTTCCCGAGCATTCCTGTCCGTTCAAGGTCGCGCCCCAGCCCGAGTCTGATGCATCCGAGAAGAGATGAAGATTGGGGGTCTGAATCGCTAACGATAGGCCCTCCTTGAGAAGGAGGTTGGTCTTCCACCACAAGAGAGTGGTCTTCATCTCTTTGGTGACCGGGATAGAGACTGCTTCGAGCGTCAAATCCTTGTCCCAATGAGCTGCTAGATGGAATTGGAGAGGGCGGAGGTGGAGTCTCCCTAGCTCGACGAACAGAGCTAACGAAGAAAGGGTCCCTGTGAGACTCATCCACTGTCTCACCGAGCAACTGCTCCTCTTCAGCATGCTCAGGATGCAATCTAGGGCTTGGCTTATCCTTGGGGCCGATGGAAAAGCCCGAAAATCCTGACTCCGAATCTCCATTCCCAGGTAAACAATGGATTGGGAGGGAATGAGCTGGGACTTTTCTAAATTGACTAACAGACCCAGTTCCTTGATCAAGTCTAAAGTCCAGTTGAGACTCTCCAGACAGCGACGACTCGTGGAGGCTCTCAACAGCCAGTCGTCTAAGTAAAGGGAGGCTCTGATGTCCGATAAGTGGAGGAATTTTGCAATATTCCTCATCAGATGCGTAAACACCATAGGAGCTGTGCTTAGGCCAAAACACAGGGCTTGGAATTGGTACACAACCTTTCCAAAAACGAATCTCAGGAAAGGTTGGGAGTCTGGATGAATAGGAACGTGAAAGTAAGCATCTTTCAGATCCAACGAGACCATCCAGTCCTCCTGCCTGACCGCTGCTAGGACCGACTTCGTCGTCTCCATCGTGAACGTCTGCTTGGTGACATAAGCATTGAGCGCGCTGACGTCCAGCACCGGTCTCCAACCTCCTGTCTTCTTGGCCACCAGAAAGAGACGGTTGTAGAAGCCCGGGGATTGATGGTCCCGGACTATAACCACTGCCTTCTTCTGTAACAGGAGCGACACCTCCTGGTGCAACGCTAGCCTCTTGTCCTTTTCCTTGTAGTTGGGAGAGAGGTTGATGGGAGAAGTGGTCAGAGGGGGTTTGCGGCAGAATGGTATCCTGTAACCCTCCCTCAGCCACCTGACAGACTGGGCGTCTGCACCTCTCTTTTCCCAGGCTTGCCAGAAGATCTTGAGTCTGGCTCCTACTGCTGTCTGGAGAGGAGGAGAGTCAGTGTTTGCCTTTTGAAGTCTTGGAACCTTTCCTAGACTTGCTCCTGGAAGAGTCTGGACGGGAGCTTCCTCGGCTGGGGGCTCTACCACGAAAGGGCGGAATAAACCTTGTAGCAGGAGTATCAGGCACTGGGGTGCGATAAGTCCTGGGGACTGAGGGAGCAACCTTAGTCTTACGAGCTGAAGAGGCCACAAGATCATGAGTGTCCTTTTGGATCAGGGCCGCAGACAAGTCCTTGATAAGCTCTTTGGGAAACAAGAACTTAGAGAGCGGAGCGAAAAGGAGTTGAGACCTTTGACAAGGTGTGATGCTGGAAGAAAGAAAGGTGCAAAGCTGCTCCCTTTTCTTAAGAACTCCTGACACAAACATTGAAGCAAGCTCGCCAGATCCATCCCTAATTGCTTTATCCATGCAGGACATTAAAAGCATGGCTGAGTCCTTGTCCGCAGGGGAGGTCTTCTTGCTAAGGGCCCCCAAGCCCCAGTCTAGAAAATTGAACATCTCAAAGGCCCGAAATACACCCTTAAGGAAGTGGTCTAGATCGGAGAAGGTCCAGCAAACCTTAGAGCGCCTCATTGCTGTTCTACGAGGAGAGTCGACCAAACTTGAGAAGTCAGCCTGGGCAGAGGCAGGTACTCCCAAGCCTGGTTCCTCTCCTGTGGCATACCATACGCCCGCTTTAGAAGTGAGCTTAGAAGGTGGGAACATAAAGGAAGTCTTCCCTAGTTGCTGTTTAGACTGCAACCACTCTCCTAAAATTCTTAAAGCTCTCTTAGAGGACCTAGCAGGCTGCATGCCCAGCGAAAACTCAGATGGAGGAGAGCGGGGGGTAGCAGAGATAAAATGGTCTGGGTATACCTCTCTGAAAAGAGCCAGGACCTTACGAAAGTCAATGGGTAGAGGAGAAGACTTGGTTTCTTCCACGTCTGATGAGGGATCCAAGTGCGCAGCTTCCTCCTCAGAAACCTCATCACCAGAGTGTAGCGAAGTGAGAGGTAATGTAACAGTGGTATGCTGAACAGCAGAATCAGAACAAGCGGGTACATAAACGCTTGTAGTTTCATCCTCAAGTCTCTGTTGCTGAGTTAAAACCTGAGGTTCAGGCTGCAAAGACTGGTCAGGAAGAATAGAGGAAGGTAGGCGCATGGGTTGAGGTGGCTGACTCCTGGCATGAGTGTCTTGTCTCAAGAGTTGCGCTTGCTGTAAGGGTTGCGGATGCGTAATAGCAGGTTCCTGAGGAACGAGTTGAGGTTCCTGAGGTGTGAGCTGCGAGAGTTGAGGTAGCGGCTGCGCAGAACGCAGTTCTTGTCTCGCGAGTTGAGGTTCCTGAGGAGCTAGGCTAAGGTGTTGAGGTTCTCGCCTTGAGGAGGGTTGAGGTCGCTGCAGCGAGTGCTGAGGTGGCTGCCTCATGGATGGAAGAGGTTGTCGTACCTCAAGAGATTGTTGCCTCGCTGGTGGAACCGCAAGCGGAAGCGGAGGAAGTAAGGCATAAGCTTCCTGCTCCCATTGCTGAGGTTGCCTTAAGGAAGGCGGAGGTTGCTGCACACCGCTGGAAACTGGCAACTCAGTACGTGGTAAGGTATCCTGAGGAGCCTCAACTTCGTACGCCTGGCAGACTGGACTGCGGTTAGGCGGAGCGATCGCAGGAGGAGGCGTAACCTTCTCAGCCTGACACTCACGCATTAAGACCGCAAGCTGTGACTGCATGGACTGCAGCAAAGTCAACTTGGGGTCGACAGACGCTAAGGTCTGCTGAGGCAAAGCCTTAACAGAAGATGAGGTCTGTTGCGGCATCACCTTACCCCTCTTAGGAGGAGTGCAGTCACCTGATGACTGCGGAGAGTCAGAGCTAATCCAATGACTGCAACCAGGCTGTAGAGCTCTTGAGGTCTGGACTTTGCGTTTGAGAGGTCTAGAGACCTGAGTCCAGCGTTTTCTCCCTGACATAGCTTCAGCAGACGAGTAAAAGACGGGCTCAATCGTCTGCGGGTGGAGGTGACGGTCTCTGTAAGACACGCCCGCAACCACCGAGGATACTTCTGTGCGCCGATCAAGGCCTGTCGAACCCTTTTGCCCTTCGACATTGCTTCTCCCCTGGGCTTGGGAGCTTGCAAGAGGTCCCGGACTGGGAGGACGACTGGCACGCACAGAAGTACCCTCACGCACCACACTGACACTGACACTAGCACTTGGCACCGCACTGACACTAGCACTTGTCACAGCACTGGCCCTATCACCTCTCACTGCACCTTTGACCTTAAGTTCTTTGACTTCTGCCATAAGAGACTTATGATCACTGACCACCGATTCTACTTTGTCACCTAAAGCCTGAATGGCACGCAAAACAACGGACATATCAGGTTGAGTACTAATAGTAGGTTCGGGGGTAGCCACTACAGGGGGAGGAAAAGGTTGAGGATCATGAGGTGAGGAAAAAAGTGAAGAGCGAGAAGAACTCCTCCTAACTCTCTCTCTCTCTAACTTGGTTGAATATTTCAGGAATCGAACAAATTCAAGTTCCGAAAGACCGGCGCATTCCTCACATCGATCTTCCAACTGACAGGGTCTTTCCCTACAGTCAGAACAAGCGGTGTGAGGATCTACCGAGGCCTTCGGAATACGCCTATTACAAGACCTACATCGTCTATGGGGTGGGGCTTGTGAAAGGTCAGACATCTTGAATCAAAGAGTTAGTCAAGGGGGATTCCAAATCAAGCAAAAAGATCGTTAACCATTAAACAGAACTAAATAAAAGCTATCTAAGCTAATATAGAAGTTTTCCAGTATAGCGACAGCCGAAATCTGAGAGAAATACTTCACCAAAAGCCGTGAACAATACTCCAGATTATAAAGCGTATCCCAGAACGTCTTGCCGGAAGCACGACAGAGGAAAAATTGAGGAGGTGTCAACAAGAAGTACTGTAGTACCTGGCCACAGGTGGCGCTGGTGAGTACACCCCCTTCTTGTATAGTGATAGCTGGCGTATCCCTCCCGTAGAATTCTGTCGGGCAACGGAGTTGACAGCTATATGATTATCGGGTAAGTTTAATATTGAAAAATAAAATTTTTCAATATTTAACTTAGCCGGTGATTATAATAGCTGATTCACACCCAGGGGGGTGGGTAGAGACCAGCAATATATGTTTACATTATTATGAGCTAAGAGTTTTTATTTCATTTTAGAAGTTATCAAAATAACAAAAAACAAAATAAATAGGTACCTGGTAAGGAAGTCGACTTGAACAATTACTCTGCCTTTTTAAGTACGTCTTCCTTACGGAGCCTCGCGATCCTCTTAGGATGCTGATCGACCCCTAGGATCTGAAGTATCAAGGGTTGCAACCCATACAACAGGATCTCATCAAAACCCCTAATCTAGGCGCTCTCAAGAAATGACTTTGACCACCCGCCAAATCAACCAGGATGCGAAAGGCTTCTTAGCCTTCCGGACAACCCAAAAAACAACAATAAAAACATTTCAAGAGAAAGATTAAAAGGTTATGGAATTAGGGAATTGTAGTGGTTGAGCCCTCACCCACTACTGCACTCGCTGCTACGAATGGTCCCAGTGTGTAGCAGTCCTCGTAAAGAAACTGGACATCCTTAAGATAAAAAGACGCGAACACTGACTTGCTTCTCCAATAGGTTGCGTCCATTATACTTCGCAGAGATCTATTTTGTTTAAAGGCCACGGAAGTTGCGACAGCTCTAACTTCGTGTGTCCTTACCTTCAGCAATGCTTGGTCTTCCTCACTCAGATGGGAATGAGCTTCTCGTATTAACAGTCTGACAAAATAGGATAAAGCATTCTTTGACATAGGCAAAGATGGTTTCTTAACTGAACACCATAAAGCTTCAGAAAGGCCTCGTAAAGGTTTAGTTCGTTTTAAATAGAACTTAAGAGCTCTCACAGGGCATAAGACTCTTTCTAGTTCATTGCCTACCATATTCGATAAGCTGGGAATATCGAACGATTTCGGCCAAGGTCGAGAAGGCAGCTCGTTTTTGGCTAGAAAACCAAGTTGTAGTGAACATGTAGCCTTTTCTGACGAAAATCCGATGTTCTTGCTGAAGGCATGAATCTCACTGACTCTTTTAGCTGTGGCTAAGCATACCAGGAAAAGAGTCTTTAAGGTGAGATCTTTCAGGGAGGCTGATTGTAGCGGCTCGAACCTGTCTGACATGAGGAATCTTAGTACCACGTCTAAATTCCAACCAGGCGTAACCAAACGACGCTCCTTCGTGGTCTCAAAAGACTTAAGGAGGTCCTGTAGATCTTTATTGTTGGAAAGATCTAAGCCTCTGTGACGGAAGACTGATGCCAACATGCTTCTGTAACCCTTGATAGTGGGAGCTGAAAGTGATCGTTCTTTCCTCAGGTATAAGAGGAAGTCAGCTATTTGAGTTACAGAGGTACTGGTCGAGGATACAGATACTGACTTGCACCAGTTTCGGAAGACTTCCCACTTCTATTGGTAGACTCTAAGGGTGGATGTTCTCCTTGCTCTAGCAATCGCCCTGGCTGCCTCCCTCGAAAAGCCTCTAGCTCTCGAGAGTCTTTCGATAGTCTGAAGGCAGTCAGACGAAGAGCGTGGAGGCTTTGGTGTACCTTCTTTACGTGTGGCTGACGTAGAAGGTTCACCATTAGAGGAAGAGTTCTGGGAACGTCTACTAGCCATCGAAGTACCTTGGTGAACCATTCTCTCGCGGGCCAGAGGGGAGCAACTAGCGTCAACCTTGTCCCTTCGTGAGAGGCGAACTTCTGCAGTACCTTGTTGACAATCTTGAACGGTGGGAATGCGTATAGATCTAGATGTGACCAATCTAGGAGAAAGGCATCTATATGAATTGCTGCTGGGTCCGGGATTGGTGAGCAATATATTGGGAGCCTCTTGGTCATCGAGGTTGCAAAGAGATCTATGGTTGGTTAGCCCCAAGTGGCCCAAAGTCTCTTGCATACATCCTTGTGGAGGGTCCATTCTGTTGGAATTACTTGCCCCTTCCGACTGAGACAATCTGCCATGACATTCAAGTTGCCTTGGATGAACCTCGTTACTAGCGATATGTTTTGACCTTTTGACCAGATGAGCAGGTCCCTTGCGATCTCGTACAACGTCAGTGAGTGGGTCCCTCCTTGCTTGGAGATGTACGCCAAAGCAGTGGTGTTGTCCGAGTTCACCTCCACCACTTTGCCTTGAAGGAGAGACCTGAAGCTTTTCAAGGCCAGATGTACTGCCAGTAGCTCCTTGCAGTTGATATGCATTGTCCTTTGACTCGAGTTCCATATTCCCGAACATTCCCGACCGTCTAATGTCGCGCCCCAGCCTACGTCCGATGCGTCCGAGAAGAGAACGTGGTTGGGAGTCTGAACAGCCAGGGGAAGACCCTCTCTTAGGCTGAAACTGTCCTTCCACCAAGTCAGGCAAGACTTCACCTTCTCGGAAATGGGGATCGAGACCGCTTCTAGCGTCTTGTCCTTTTTCCAATGAAATGCTAGGTGGTATTGAAGAGGACGGAGGTGTAGTCTTCCTAATGACACGAACTGTTCCAGGGATGATAGCGTCCCTATCAGACTCATCCACTTCCTGACTGAACATTGTTCCTTCTTCAGCATGTTCTGGATGCATAACTGGGCTTGGCTTGTTCTGGGGGCCGACGGAAAAGCCCGAAAAGCTAGACTGTGAATCTCCATCCCTAAATACACGATAGTTTGGGATGGGACCAGTTGTGACTTTTCCATATTGACAAGGAGACCCAATTCCTTGGTCAGATCTAGAGTCCACTTTAGATCCTTCAGACAGCGACGACTGGAAGAAGCTCTGAGAAGCCAGTCGTCCAAATAGAGGGAGCCTCGGATGTCCGCTAAATGAAGGAATTTGGCTACATTCCTCATCAGCCTCGTAAACACAAGAGGAGCTGTGCTTAGGCCAAAGCACAGGGCTTGAAACTGGTAGACAACCTTTTCGAAAACGAATCTCAGAAAAGGTTGGGAGTCCGGGTGGATGGGGACGTGGAAGTAGGCGTCCCTTAGGTCTAAAGAGACCATCCAGTCTTCCCTTCTGACCGCTGCTAGAACCGACTTTGTGGTCTCCATGGAGAACGTCTGCTTTGTGACAAAGACATTCAGAGCACTGACGTCTAGCACCGGCCTCCACCCTCCTGTCTTCTTTGACACCAAGAAGAGTCGGTTGTAGAATCCCGGGGTTTGATGGTCCGAGACTTTGACCACCGCTCCCTTCTCTAGTAAAAGACACACTTCCTGTTTCAAGGCTCGTCTCTTGTCTTCCTCTCTGTACCTGGGAGAGAGATCGATGGGAGACGTTGCTAGAGGGGGTTTCCGTACAAACGGGATCTTGTACCCCTCTCTGAGCAACTTCACAGATTGTGCATCTGCGCCTCTCTTTTCCCAGGTCTGCCAGAAGTTCTTGAGTCTGGCTCCCACTGCTGTCTGAAGAAGTTGGCAGTCAGACTCTGCCCTTAAAGGACTTGGTTCCTTTCTTCTTTCCTCGTTTCCCTTCGGCACGAGCACCTCCTCTGCTGGAGGCTCTGCCACGAAAGGGCGGAATAAAACGGGACGCTGGAGTGTCCATCCTTGGTCTAGCTGACAAGGTAGGCAAAGGGGTGGCTTTGCGAGCGGAGGACGCAACAAGATCGTGAGTGTCCTTCTGTATCAAAGAAGCGGCAATTTCCTTAATCAGGTCTTCTGGAAAAAGGCACTTGGAAAGAGGAGCAAACAGAAGTTCGGATCTCTGGCATGGTGTAACTCCAGCTGAAAGGAATGAGCATAGGTTTTCACGCTTCTTAAGGACTCCGGACACAAATGATGCAGCAAGCTCATTAGACCCATCACGTACGGCCTTGTCCATGCAGGACATAATGAGCAAGGAAGTCTCCTTCTCTGTCGGAGAGATCTTTCTGCTTAGAGCTCCTAGACACCAGTCTAAGAAGTTAAAAACTTCGAAGGCTCTAAAGATACCTTTCAAAAGGTGGTCCAGGTCCGAAGATGACCAACATATCTTTGAGCGTCTCATGGCAAGGCGGCGGGGAGAGTCTACAAGACTTGAGAAGTCGCCCTGGGCAGAGGCAGGAACTCCCAAGCCGAGAACTTCTCCCGTGGCATACCAGACGCTCGATCTAGAAGAGAGTCTAGCAGGGGGAAACGTAAAAGCTGTCTTCCCTAAACTCTTCTTGGACTGCAGCCATTCTCCTATCACCCGCAAAGCTCTCTTGGACGAGCGTGCGAGGACGAGTCTAGTAAAGGCAGGAGTGGTTGACGGCATGCCTAACACAAACTCTGACGGAGGAGAACGCGGAGCCACAGAAACAAACTGGTCCGGAAACATCTCTTTGAAAAGGGCCAAAACTTTCCTAAAGTCCAAAGAGGGTTGCGTAGACTTAGGCTCGTCCAGTTCTGAATGCGGTTCATCTACGTGTGCAGCAACATCATCATCAGAAAGTCCCTCATCCGATAACTGATGAGGGAACGGCAACGGAGTGGGTAACGGCTGGTTAGCTGAGTCCGGTCGCACGGGTGCATGCGTGACTGAGCCGGACGCAACGTCATGGAACTGTTGCCCAGTCTGTGAGCTGGCAACAACCATAGCAGCGCGGGGACGTACAGCGTCTACTCCAGACTGTCTGGACTGATGTGGGTGAGCAGAGGCAACCACACTGGGTTGCGGAGGTTGACGCACCGCGTCAAAACAAAACAACTCTGACGGTTGTTGAACCTCACGAACGTCAACGGAGACCTCCGTGCGTCGCTGAACGTCAACATGCGGCTGGCAGATCACACTGGAACGCATGGGTGGCGGAACTCTCTCAACTGGTGTGCGTGAGAAGGTTACCTCAGCGTCCACAGGACGCATAACCGATCGTGTGGGCGGTTGTAGGCAAGGAGCTGCACTAGCTGGTGCGGCAGCAACCTTCTCCGCACGAAAGTCCTGCATAAGAGACGTTAGTTTAGACTGCATGTCTTGCAGTAGAGACCACTTAGGGTCTACAGGAGCAGGTGCGGCGACAGACGGTGTAACTGTCTGAAGCGGTACCGCTTTGCCTCTCTTAGGCGGTGAGCAGTCATCGGATGACGGCAGCGAGTCCGAACTGACCCAGTGGCTACAACTGGGCCGTTGGACTTGTGCGGAAGGGACCGACTTGCGCTTTAACGGTCGTGAGACCTTGGTCCAGGGTTTCTTGTGAGAAACACCTTCCGAAGACGAGGTATAAATGGGCTCTCTCGTCTTAGTTAGGCAGGGGCGATCTTGGGTAGATACGCCCGATACCACGGAGGGAACGTCTGTTCGCTGATTAAAGCCTCTCGAACCCATTTGTCGTACGACATTGCTTCTCCCCTGGACTTGGGAGCTTGCAAGAGGTCCCGGACTAGGAGGACGACAGGCACGAACAGACGAACCCTCAAGCGCAACACTATCCACAACACTATCACTCGGCACTTTAGCACTTCCCACTGCACTTTTGCACTTAAGCTCTTTCACATCCGCCATGAGCTGATTACGGTCTCTAGCAAGGGACTCAACTCTCTCACCCAGAGCCTGGATGGCACGCATCATATCAGCCATCGAAGGTTCCTGAGTGCCAGGAGGGGGGTTAGGAGCAACCACTACAGGGGAAGGAATAGGTTGTGGGGCATGAGGAGAGGATATATCAACAGAACGAGAAGAACTTCTCCTAACTCTATCTCTCTCTAGCCTACGTGTATACTTTTGGAATTCGATAAAATCGAATTCCGAAAGCCCAACGCACTCCTCACACCGATCTTCCAATTGACAGGTTTTATCCCGACAATTGGAACAAACAGTGTGAGGGTCGATAGAAGCCTTCGGAAGACGCCTTGAACAGTCCCTAGCATTACACTTCCTAATTTTGGGACTTGTGAAGGGTCAGCCATTTTGAATTGGTCAAAGGGAAATTCAAAAAACTATCAAAAAGTCATCAACAAAGAATCCGTTATCAAAAAGAGTTCAAGGATCTGTGTGAAGAGAAACCCTGCACAGCGAAAGCTCAAAACTAGAATAAAGTACTTCACCAATTAGTTGTGAAAAAACTCCAGTTTAGCAACAGCGAGTAAGTACGTCTTGTCGATAGCACGACAGAGAGAAAATTGAGTCTTTGTTTACATTGAGTACTGGGTATCTGGACGACAGATGGCGCTGTTGGGCACACCCGCAACCTGTGTAGCGATCGCTGGCGAGTTTTTACCTTAGAGTTGTCTGTCGGGCAACAGAGTTGCAGCTATTATAATCACCGGCTAAGTTAAATATTGAAAAAATATACCTGGATTAATTATCTAAGAAATAATAATCAATGATTTTAGCACGCGGCATTACCCCTTGCCAGTACATAGGAGCTTGATGTTTTTCTTTTTCCCCGAGCGAAGCGAATGCACGGTAGAGCAAAAACCATTGTATTTAAGATAGAACATTTTGAACAGAAAATGTTATTTTTATTAATAAAATAAATTTTTGAATATACTTACCCGATAATCATGTAGCTGTCAACTCCGTTGCCCGACAGAATTCTATGGAGGGATACGCCAGCTATCACAATACTAGAAGGGGGTGTACTTACCAGCGCCACCTGTGGCCAGGTACTCAATCATTTGTTGTTGACACCTCCTCAATTATTCCTCGGTCCACTGGTTCTCTCTGGGGAGGAAAGGGAGGGTCGATTAAATCATGATTATCGGGTAAGTATATTCAAAAATTTATTTTATTAATAAAAATAACATTTTTCAATATTAAACTTACCCGATAATCATGTAGCTGATTCACACCCAGGGAGGTGGGTGAAAACCAGTGTACAAGATTAAAGGATAGCTAAGTATCCCGTATTTCATATAACAGTTATCTCAAATAACAATGAAATAATAAGTACCTAGTAAGGAAGTCGAATAGAACCGTTACTCTGCCTCTTTATTTAAAGTTCGTCTTCCTTACTGAGCGCAGCGTTCTTCTTGGAGGCTGAATCAACCCAAAGGTGCCAAAGTACACGGGGTTGCAACCCCTACTAAAGGACCTCTACCAAACCTTTAACCCAGGCGCTTCTCAAGAATGAATAGACCACCCGCCAAATCCAAGGATGCGGAAGGCTTCTTAGCCTACCGTAACAACCATAAAAAACAACAATAAAAGTATTCAAGAGAAAGGTTAAAAAAGGTTATGGGATTAAGGGAATGTAGTGGCTGAGCCCTCACCTACTACTGCACTCGCTGCTACGAATGGTCCCAGGGAGTAGCAGTTCTCGTAAAGAGACTGGACATCTTTCAGATAAAATGATGCAAACACTGACTTGCTCCTCCAATAGGTTGCATCCATTATGCTCTGCAGAGAACGGTTTTTATTAAAGGCCAACGAAGTAGCTACAGCTCTTACTTCGTGGGTCCTTACCTTCAGCAATGCAAGGTCTTCCTCCTTTAAGTGAGAATGTGCTTCTCTGATCAGAAGCCTTATATAGTACGAAAGCCCATTCTTGGACATGGGTCTCGAGGGTTTCTTGATGGCACACCATAAGGCTTCTGACTGTCCTCGAATAGGTTTAGACCTCTTCAGATAATATTTGAGAGCTCTGACAGGGCAAAGAACTCTCTCTAGTTCGTTACCTACCATGTTGGAAAGGCTAGGTATTTCGAACGATCTAGGCCAAGGACGTGAAGGAAGCTCGTTCTTTGCTAGGAATCCAAGCTGAAAAGAACATGTTGCAGATTCGGTTGTGAAACCAATGTTCTTGCTGAAGGCATGAACCTCACTGACTCTCTTAGCTGTTGCAAGGCAAACGAGAAAAGTAGTCTTGAGGGTAAGATCCTTGAAGGAAGCTGACTGGAGAGGTTCGAACCTAGATGTCATAAGGAACCTTAAGACTACGTCTAGATTCCAGCCTGGAGTGGAAAGACGACGTTCTTTAGACGTCTCAAAAGACTTGAGAATGTCTTGAAGGTCCTTGTTGGAAGACAGGTCCAAACCTCTGTGGCGGAGAACTGAGGCCAACATGCTCCTATATCCTTTAATCGTAGGTGTTGAAAGGGATCTCTCATTCCTAAGATGTAGAAGGAAGTCAGCTATTTGGATCACAGAGGTATTGGTAGAGGATATTGAATTGGCTCTACACCAGCTTCGGAAGACCTCCCACTTAGACTGGTAGACTCTACGAGTGGAAACTCTTCTAGCTCTGGCAATCGCACTGGCTGCCTCCTTCGAAAAGCCTCTAGCTCTAGCGAATCTTTCGACAGTCTGAAGGCAGTCAGCCGAAGAGCGTGGAGGTTTGGGTGCAACCTGTCTACGTGTGGTTGACGTAGAAGGTCCACTCTTAGAGGTAGAGTCCTGGGGAAGTCGACTAGCCATTGAAGTACCTCTGTGTACCATTCTCTTTGCAGGCCAAAGGGGAGCAACCAGCGTCAGCCGTGTCCCTTCGTGCGAGACGAATTTCTGCAGAACTTTGTTTATTATCTTGAACGGAGGGAATGCGTACAGGTCGAGATGGGACCAGTTCAGAAGAAAAGCATCCACATGAACCGCTGCAGGGTCTGGAACAGGGGAACAATAAAGCGGAAGTCTCTTGGTTATGGAGGTGGCAAACAGATCTATGGTAGGTTGACCCCACAAGGTCCAAAGTCTGTTGCACACACTCTTGTGGAGGGTCCATTCCGTGGGAATGACCTGATTCCTTCTGCTGAGGCGATCCGCTGAAACATTCATATCGCCCTGGATGAACCTCGTGACCAGAGTGAGGTTTAGACCTCTTGACCAAATGAGGAGGTCCCTTGCGATCTCGTAAAGGCTCCTCGAATGGGTCCCTCCTTGCTTGGAGATGTAAGCCAAGGCTGTGGTGTTGTCTGAATTCACCTCCACCACTTTGCCTAGCAGGAGGGACTTGAAGTTCAACAGGGCTAGATGAACTGCTAACAGTTCCTTGCAGTTGATGTGGAGTAATCCTTGTTCCTTGTTCCATACTCCTGAGCATTCCCGTCCGTCCAAGGTCGCACCCCAGCCCGAGTCCGATGCATCTGAGAAGAGATGAAGATTGGGGGTCTGGATGGCCAATGATAGACCCTCCTTGAGAAGGAGATTGTGCTTCCACCACAGGAGAGTGGTCTTCATCTCTTGGTTGATAGGGATAGAGACTGCTTCTAGAGTCGAGCCCTTGTCCCAATGAGCAGCAAGATGGAATTGAAGAGGGCGGAGGTGGAGTCTTCCTAGCTCGACAAACAGGGCCAGTGATGAGAGGGTCCCTGTGAGACTCATCCACTGTCTCACTGAGCAATTGCTCCTCTTCAGCATGCTCATGATGCACTCTAGGGCTTGGTTTATCCTGGGGGCCGATGGAAAAGCCCGAAAATCCTGACTCTGAATCTCCATTCCCAGGTACACAATGGATTGGGAGGGAATGAGTTGAGATTTCTCTATATTGACTAATAGACCTAGGTCTCTGATTAAGTCTAAAGTCCAATTGAGGTTCTCCAGACAACGACGACTCGTGGAGGCTCTCAACAGCCAGTCGTCTAGGTAGAGGGAGGCTCTGATGTTCGATAAGTGTAGGAATTTCGCTACATTCCTCATCAGATGAGTAAAGACCATAGGAGCTGTGCTTAGGCCAAAACACAGGGCTTGGAACTGATAGACAACCTTTCCGAAAACGAATCTCAGGAAAGGTTGGGAGTCTGGATGAATGGGAACGTGAAAGTATGCATCTTTCAAGTCCAACGAGACCATCCAGTCCTCCTGTCTGACCGCTGCTAAGACCGACTTGGTCGTCTCCATCGTGAACGTCTGCTTGGTGACATACTCGTTGAGAGAGCTGACGTCCAGCACCGGTCTCCAACCTCCTGTCTTCTTGGCCACAAGAAAGAGACGGTTGTAGAAGCCCGGGGATTGATGGTCCCGGACTATAACCACTGCCTTCTTCTGCACAAGTAGCGACACCTCCTGTTGCAATGCTAGCCTCTTGTCCTCTTCTTTGTAGTTGGGAGAGAGGTTGATGGGCGATGTGGTCAGAGGTGGTTTGAGGCAGAATGGAATCCTGTAACCGTACCTCAGCCAACTGACAGACTGTGCGTCTGCACCTCTCTTCTCCCAGGCTCGCCAGAAGATCTTGAGTCTGGCTCCTACTGTTGTCTGGAGAATCTGAGAGTCAGTTCTTTCCCTTAGATGTCCTGGATCCTTTCCTAGACTTGCTCCTGTGAGAGTCTGGACGGGAGCTTCCTCGGCTGGGGGCTCTACCACGAAAGGGCGGTATGAACCTCGTAGCCGGGGTATCAGCCACTGGGGAGCGATAAGTCTTGGGGACTGAGGTGGCAACCTTAGACTTACGAGCCGATGAGGCTACAAGATCGTGCGTGTCCTTTTGTATCAGGGCAGCAGACAAGTCCTTAACTAGCTCCTCGGGAAAGAGGAACTTTGAGAGTGGAGCAAAAAGGAGTTGTGACCGTTGGCAAGGTGTAATGCTGGCGGAAAGGAAGGTACACAGTTGTTCCCTTTTCTTCAACACCCCTGATACAAATAACGACGCTAGCTCACCCGATCCATCTCTGATGGCCTTATCCATGCAGGACATTAATAGCATGGCAGAATCTTTGTCCGCAGGAGAGGTTTTCTTGCTGAGGGCCCCCAGGCACCAGTCGAGAAAGTTGAACATTTCAAATGCTCTGAACAACCCTTTTAGTAAATGATCCAGGTCTGAGAAGGTCCAACAAACCTTCGAGCGTCTCATAGCAGTTCTCCGAGGCGAGTCCACCAGACTTGAGAAGTCAGCCTGGGCAGAGGCAGGTACTCCTAAGCCTGGTGCTTCCCCTGTGGCATACCAAACGCTAGCTTTCGAAGCGAGCTTCGTTGGAGGGAACACGAAGGAAGTCTTGCCAAGGTGTTGTTTAGACTGCAGCCACTCCCCTAAGATCCTTAAAGCCCTCTTGGAGGATCTAGCTAGGACAAGCTTAGTATAGTTGGACTTAGCTTGTTGTACGCCCAGCGAAAACTCAGATGGTGGAGAGCGGGGAATAGCAGAGACGAAGTGGTCTGGGTAAATCTCCCTGAGTAGAGCCAAGACCTTACGAAAATCAATCGACGGTGGAGAAAGCTTAGATTCGTCCACGTCTGATGAGGGATCAAGGTGTGCCTCCTCATCATCCGACACCTCATCAGCAGAGGGTAGCGAAGCGATCGGACCAGAATGCTGAACCGCAGAGTCAGAACGGGTAGGAACAATAACAGTGGTTTCCTCTTCCAGTGATTGTTGAGGGAAAACCTGAGGCTCAGACTGCAAAGGCTGAACAACAGACGAAGCAGAAGGCAGGCGCATGGGTGAAGGAGGTTGACTCCTAGCAAGAGAGGTTGAACCCAAGGATTGCACAAGCTGAGCGGAGGACGGAGGCGGAGTAGTCCGTTCCTGTTCCTGTGAGATGAGCGGAGCATGATGAGGTTGAGGCTGCGCAGAACAAGGTAAAGTTCTCGCAAGCTGAGGCTCCTGAGGCGCAAGTCCAGGGTGTAGAGGAGCTTGCCTTGAGGAGGGTTGAGCTCGCTGCAGCGATGGCTGAGCAGACAGACTCACGGAGGGGAGAGGTTGTTGTACCCCAACCGAGAGTTGCACCACTGGTGGAGCAGCAAGGGGAGGCGGAGGAAGAGTGGAATAACTCTCCTGATCCCAAAGCAAGGGTTGCCTTAAAGAAGGCTGAGGCTGAACACCACTGGGAACAGCGAACTCCGAAAGTGGCTCAACATCGTACGCCTGGCAGATGGTGCTGCGACCAGGCGGAGCAAGTGCAGGCGGGGCGAGCACAGGCGGAGCGAGAACAGGCGGAGGGAGTGTAGGCGGAGGAGGAGGTGCAACACTCTCAGCCCGACACTCACGCATCAAGTCCGAAAGCTGAGCTTGCATGGACTGAAGCAGGGTCCACTTGGGATCGGCAGAAACGATAACAGACTGAGGTAAAGTCTTAACAGTCGGGCTCTGTTTTGGCAGAACCTTACTCCTCTTGGGCGGAGTACAGTCGACAGATGACTGAGGCGAGTCAGAGCTGAGCCAATGACTGCAACCTGGCTGAGCACTCGCGGACTGGACTCTACGTTTAAGCGGTCTCGAGACCTGAGACCAACGTTTCTTCCCTGCTAGTTGATCAGCGGACGAGAATAAGACGGGCTCAATCGTCTGCAGGTGGGAGTGACGGTCTAAGGAAGACACGCCCGCAACCACCGAGGATAGTTCTGTGCGCCTAACAAGGCCTGTCGAACCCTTAAGCCCTTCGACATTGCTTCTCCCCTGGGCATGGGAGCTTGCAAGAGGTCCCGGACTGGGAGGACGACTGGCTCGCACAGAAAAATCCTCACGCACCACACTGGCACCACTAGCACTTGGCACTGCACCGACACTAGCACTCGTCACAGCACTGGCACTAATTCCACCCACTGCACTCTTGACCTTCAGTTCTTTAACTTCGGCCATCAGAGACTTATGGTCACTTACCACTGATTCTACTTTATCGCCTAAAGCCTGAATAGCACGCAAAACAACTGACATATCAGGCGGAGGGCACACAGTAGGTTCGGGGGTAGCCACTACAGGGGTAGGAAAAGGTAGGGGATCATGAGGTGAGGAAAACATAGAAGAGTGAGAAGAACTTCTCCTAACTCTACCTCTCTCTAACTTAGATGAATATTTTAAAAGACGGACAAATTCCAATTCCGAAAGTCCGGCGCATTCCTCACATCGATTTTCTAATAGACAGGGCCTGTCCCTACAGTCAGAACAAGCGGTGTGAGGATCTACCGAGGCCTTCGGAATACGCCTATTGCAAGACCTACATCGTCTATGGGAGGGGGCTTGCGAAACGTCAGACATCTTGTATTCAAAGAGTTAGCCAAAGGGTGATCCAAAAACAAGCAAAATTCGTTAACCGTTATATCAGTATTATATAAAAGCTATCTAGCTAATATAAGAAGGATTCCAGTAAAGCGACAGCCGTTAATCTGAGAGAATACTTCACCAAATATCCGTGAATAAACTCGAAGACCATAAGCGTATCCCAGAACGTCTAGCCGGAAGCACGACAGAGGAATAATTGAGGAGGTGTCAACAACAAATGATTGAGTACCTGGCCACAGGTGGCGCTGGTAAGTACACCCCCTTCTAGTATTGTGATAGCTGGCGTATCCCTCCATAGAATTCTGTCGGGCAACGGAGTTGACAGCTACATGATTATCGGGTAAGTTTAATATTGAAAAATATGTTTTCCTGTAGTAAATAATGTGATTTCACCGAATTTGACTTCATTTCAATTATAATAAAACCAGATTTAGTGAGTCTGCAGTAGGGAAGCAAGTAGTTGAACTGGTCGTTCTGTTTGTTTGCCATTGAAGTGAAGGTCAAATTTGGTTATATCATGTTATGTGCTGGGTTTTATTATAGTTACAGATGGAGAAAGCTTTCCTACTAAAAAATGTGTTTCCTTCAAAAATCAAACTTATTTACAAGGTAAGTAAATACTTCGTGAAATAAAGGGCAATCCCCAGTAGGAACCCAGGGTTTTGGGTGGGGAAAACACACTCGGGAAAAGGGCACTGTATTCATAGGTAAAACAAACCTTTTCTTCTCTATACATTAATTTCTTGGAGGTATAATAAAACCATGGAAAACTGCACAAACGACTGGAAGGTTTGTGACCTGGGAAGGGGGTCCGGTGTGACGGTCTGAACGAATCCCCAGTCTCAGAATTCTCCTTGATAATCTGCGCATGCACGAACATTACCGTTTGCCAGTGCATACGAGGTTGATGTTTTATTTTCATGTAATGTTAGCGTGCGCAGCTCAACATTACCGCTTGCCAGTACATACGAGCTTGATGTTTTATTTTCATGCGAGCGAAGCGAGCTAATGGCGGAAAAGAACCATTATACAATGTCAAGGAGAATTCTGAGACCGGGGGATCGTTCAGACCGTCACACTGGGGCTTGCCCCCGGCTAAGGGTTGTGACCTGGGAAGGGGTTCTGGGAGCTTGCCCCGGGCTAGGGGTTGTGACCTGGGAACTACTAGGTTAGGTTAGGTGGGTT
>NC_090746.1:104807207-104814707 GCF_036898095.1 Palaemon carinicauda | reverse complement strand
TATATATATATATATATATATATATATATATATATATATATACACACAGACACACACACACACACACACACACATATATATATATATATATATATATATATATATATATATATATATATATATATATATACTATTTGAAAGTTAATAATATGCGATTGAGCTGGAGATTATTAAAACGTAAATACCAAAACTGCTTACATAGAAGATATGTCATGGACAGGATCGCATCTGTATAGCACCAGACCTTCATTGAAAATTGCTTAGATATATAAAAATGAAACAAAAACTGGTAAAATATGAAATTTAAAACAGAATTTATATAATCACTAACATACTCCTCTGTCCATGTGCAGATCTCAAGTAAGATAATAAGTTATTTTTATAAAATGCAAATATATTCAAAGGTACCTGAGATAGTAATTTCTTTGATGCCCAAACCTTTTGAAAATTATTATTTTTTGGCATGATCTTGAAATATGTTTCTAACATTCATTATAAACGTTTGGCGTCGGGTTTAATTATCTAGTTGTCATAGATGTGTAACGTATTTAACTTTATCTCACTATATCTACTCATTTTTCTTTTATAATTTGGTAAACCAGATGATACATTTCAAATTGAAATTTCTGGCTCATCAACCCCTTTATTACCTCTGTCAAGGAGGTTATAAAATCGAGACGGTTTATTTTTTTGTCTGTGTGACTATCTGTGGACATAATTGTTTGTCTGTGTGTCTGTCTGTGAACAGGATTATTTGTTTGTCTGTGAACAAGATTACTTGTCTGTGTGTCTGTCTGTCGACAGGATTGTTTGTCTGTGTTTCTGTCTATTGACAGGATTTTTTGTCTGTGTGTCTGTCTGTGGATAGGATAATTTGTCTATGTCTGTCTGTGGACAGGATTACGTCAAAACTACTCGACAGAATTTGATGAAATTTTCATCACAGATAGATCTTAGGTCATGGACGACCCCATTAACCTTCAGAGGAAGTTACAAATCTTTCCTTATTCTTGTTGTTATAGCTTCCCTTCCTTTGAATATATTTATATTCTTATCATTATGGCTATGACCAGCTGCCCAAATATATTAACCTCCAGCTCCAGCTGGCTCATCTCACAGGAAAAGGTTAAAGTGTAAAATGTGCACAATAAAACGAATAACATCTGTGGTTGATGTGGCTAGTAAGCGCAAAAAGACTATGGTTCGTTGCCTGCCCTCACTCGGGAAAAAAGTTATGCTGGGAATGGAATCGTTTAGCAGAAGGGTCGCAACGAGATTCCAAATCCGCTTCGTTTAACGAGAGAGAGAGAGAGAGAGAGAGAGAGAGAGAGAGAGAGAGAGAGAGGTCTCGATCTTTTCCAACACAAGGGCCATAATAACAGAGATTTATAAAATAATTTCCTTAGAATTTAAAATACGTTAGAGCGTCTCTAAATATGAAAAAAATGGAAGTAAGTTCTCCTAGAACTTGAAAAATGTTACAGCGTGTCCAAGTGAATAGATTATGCTGTAATTATTCTCTCATGTATGAAAAATGTTACAATGTCTTCCAAAGCACGGAATGCATTGTAAAGAGGATAGGACATGCAATCGCTTTATCTGAATTACGTATCTCGAGTGCCTGAAGTGCTTTCATTACTGCTGAAGTTTTGACAGAATCAAAAGCATTTTTCATAGTTTATAAATGCCATACATAGGTTTTATCCCCTAATAATAATACACTGTAGCGCCCGATCATATAGCTAGAGGCTAGAGTTTGGGTGCTTTCGTTACTGCTGAAGATTTGTCAGAATCAAAAGCTTTCACATAGTTTATAAATGCCATACATAGGTTTTGTCCCCTAATAACAATGTACCGTAGAGCCCGATCATATAGATAGAGGCTAGAGTTTGAGTGCTTTCATTACTGCTGAAGTTTTGACAGGATCAAAAGCTTTCCCATAGTTTATAAATGCCATACATAGGTTTTGTCCCCTAATAACAATATACTGTAGTGCCCGATCATATAGCTACAGGCTAGAGTTTGAGGGCGATGTCAATTTAGATGTGGGTTACGAATTGAGTCATGGCTACAAGATAACAGTAAGGTACATTTAAAGGGTTTTAAAGGTCGTTCATGAATGGCATAGGTAAGGGACAGTGGCACTGCCGTATAAAGCAGGACAATGCTAGGACAAAGGAGGGCCAGGCAATGGCTGCTGATGAATCAGCAGATAGACGTATAGGTTCCCCCAAAATCCTCATCCTTAGCTCACAAGGATGGTGAGGTTGCAGTAACCAAAGGAACTAACGAGTTTGAGCGGAATTCAAACTCCAGTCTGGCGTTCACCAGCCAGGGACGTTACTACATAGGCCACCAAAACCCTTACATCCCTAGATAGAATTCTGCAGGAATAGACGAAGATTACGAAAAATAGCAATTGAAATAGAGTAGCTGATAGATCGTATCCGATTTTTTAATAAATATAATAATATTCACAATATTGTGAACTTGAATTTCTATCTTAGTTCTCTTCTTTTGTTCTCTGAAGTCTTTATTGTTTATAAAAGAAAGATCTATTTTTATGTTGTTGCTGTTCATAAAATATACTGTTTTAATTTTTCATTACATCTTTTATAGTACATTTATTTCCTAATTTCCATAACTAACTGGACTGATTTTCCTTATTGGAGCCCTTGGGCTTATAGCATCCTGCTTTTCCAACTAGGGTTGTAGCTTAGCTAATAATAATAATAATAATAATAATAATAATAATAATATTCCTTCAAGAAGAGAACTCCTCACATAAACAAACGAACATAGATTATAACTGGAGTTCATAATTGGTTGAAGCATTGAACGGAATCCATCCACACCTGAATAAGCGATCCTGGAGACAAAGTTGAAAGAGGCTTCGATACTGACCTTCCCTAAGGACCCAAAGGAGATGAACAGGTAGTGGAAGAGGCACAAGAGCTCGGTAGAAAGGTCACAAAGTTCACAAAAGAGATACTAAGGGTCGTAGAGTGGATGGAAGCCAATAGATGTTAAAGTCAGAGCTTCCGGAGTGGATAGCATAGCGAATAGGGAGAGCGGAGGGATAACAAGGCAAACAAACAATTTTCGGTGATTCGTCTATTTTTTGTCAGGTATTTTGTAAATAAATCTCTATAGACTGCATAGCAATATCTACAGCATTCATTCTTTCATTTAATAGACATAATTCCATATACTGTATGATAATCCTAATCACATTCTAATATAGGGATAGGAAACTTCCTAACAAGAATTTCATGGTTATCTTTTTCGTAAACAACCCAAGGATAGTAATTAGATAAATATCTAAAAATTTATCTGCGTATTTCATGTTTATGATAAGAAAAGATTATTTTACCTTTAAAAAGAAGAATAAGTTTACTCAAAGAATTATCATAAGATTTTTTTTCAGCAGCCATTGCCTGGCCCTCCTTGGTCCTACCCTGGGTGGAGAGGGGCTTAGGCGCTGATCATATGTGTATATGGTCAATCTCTAGGGCATTACCCTGCTTGACAGGGCAATGTCACTGTTCCTTGCCTCTGTCATTCATGAGCGGCCTTTAAACCTTTGAACAGTAATGTGAATGGTATTATATGATCCCATGTTAAAGATCATACCAGATTGATAAAATATGTACGTGTATAAGGCTGAGTAAATATTAAAAGAAAAAAAAAATAATGTGAAATTATGGAAAGAATAAATAATCAAGGCTTGATCTGGACAAACACACACACACACACATATATATATATATATATATATATATATATATATATATATATATATATATATATATATATATATATATATATACATATTTGTTTGTTTGTAGGACATAATGATAAATAAAAGGCCATAAGCGTGTTTTTCAGTAAAGAAAGAAGCGCCTAGCTTATACAAAACTTTTAATCATTAACAAAAAACAAGAACTGAAATTTATTTAGGTGCTGAGAAACAGAAGTATTTTCTTTCATCTTCTGTCATTCTGTTTTATTCATATGAATGTGCTTCTTTTCTTTTTCTATTTCACTTTTCTATACAAGATCAGGAGATTTCAATTTCTTATGGAATAAATTTAGACTTCAATCTGGACGATTGCTTTAAAACTATAAACTTGTTGAGATAAACTGAGTCACTGTTGAAAAATGTTAGTGAATCTCATTCAATTAGGTTTTCAAATTTTGCATTTTTCACGGTAAGCGAAAATATCAACTAATGATATTTTTCATGCAAATGTATGACACATCTCAAAAATTTTCAAGTCCATATATTAACTAAAGCGTTTTGAACGCTTAAAGGCCACTCATGAATGGCAGAGGCAAGGGAGAGTGATATTGCCCTAGCAAGCAGGACAATGCCCTAGAGACTGACCATATATACTGTACATATGATCAGCACCCAAGCCCCCTCTCCACCCAAGCTAGGACCAGGGAAGGCCAGACAATGGCTACTCACGACTCAGAAGGTAAAGATATAGGCTACCCCAAACCCCCTATCCTTAGCTCACGAGGATGGTGAGGTTGCAGACACTAAAGAAACTATGAAGTTGAGCGGAACTCCACCCTCAGTCCACCTCTCCGCCCAAGCTAAGGCCCAAGGAGGGCCAGGCAATGGATACTGATAACTCAGTAGATAGATTTATAGACTCCCCAAACCCCCTATCCTTAGCTCACAAGGATGGTTAGGTTGCAGACACTAATGAAACTATCGAGTTTGAGCAGAACTCGAACCTCAGTCTGCCTTTCCACCCAAGCTTAGGCACAGGGAGTGCCAGGCAATTGTGGCTGATGACTTGGCATGTAGACCTATAGGATCCCTCAAGGAACCCATCCTTAGCTCACAAGGATGATGAGGTAGCAGACACTAAAGAAACTATCGAGTTTGAGCGTTATTCGAACCCTAGTCCGGAATATCACCAGCCACGGTCGCTTTCAATAGGCCACCACAGCCTTAATGACATTAAGAGATTAAAAATGATTTGGTGAAATTTCTCTAGGGATAGTAATCTTCCTATTTGATGTTTTTCCCTTTTCTCACGTAATCAACCTCGACAAACACTTTGAACTTTCTTTTCTTTTACCTGGAATCCGGCCAACCTTGAACTTCCTCGCTTCGTCTGCCACAAAAGAAGGCCTTCGTGAGCCGCCATGAGACGGAAATTGTTTGCGCCTCTTTGCTTGGCCGTTTCGCAATAAAGCTCTTAAGAGTTCCTTCATCAGACTGTCCATTGCTGCAGCAATCTCGTAATTAATTTCTGCTTTTGAGAGAACTTTCCCCCGACCAGTCCCACACTGTCTCCTACCTCCCCTACCTTTGTTGCTTGCAACATTTATTGGTTCCAGGAAAGACTTTAGCGGGCTAATTACTTCTTTTATGTTTGACGTCAAGAATAATTGCCATCGTTTATTAAGTAATTGGTTATTTCGTCCTTCTGACTCGTCTTAATAGTTATAAAGAATAGTTTATTAAAATATTTTATCTCTCTCTCTCTCTCTCTCTCTCTCTCTCTCTCTCTCTCTCTCTCTCTCTCTCTCTCTCTCTCTCTCTTTTTATATCAAAAATTTTAATAATTTCAATAAAATTAATAAAGTTATTGAAGTTACTGATATTATCAAAATCATAAAAATGGTTGAAATAATTTGTGAGGAAAAAATACCCTCTTATTTTTCATTATGAAAATAGAAGGCTGTTCCCTGTCTCTCCATCTGCTGTATGTTAGCAAAACATCTTTAAAAAAAAAACACATCAGCTGGATGAGGCACAGCAGCTGTGAGATTTATTTCTTTACTTCCCCTATTTCTAGATCAGAATTTGTTTTACGGCTTCCTCCTTTCTATAAATAATAAGGATTCTTCTTTCTTTCTTATAAATTGCGTCTTTACCTAAAGTTATTACAATACACTTTCCAATCCAGAGACTTATCATTATCTAGACTCTTTAAAGCATCAACGTTGTGCAGAAATATTTGAGTCACAAAAAAATTGCATTTGAAGGCAAAGTTATTTTTTTTATGAAATGTAATAACTAGAAATATTTTTTTCCTCCTCAGTATATCAACGTATAAATTCCAAATTTTGAACTACATTAATACTTGGCTAATACAGTGGTATCGGGGTCGCCTAGCATTCGCATGGCAGCAGATCGATCCAAGTACTGGAATGCAAATATATATATATATATATATATATATATATATATATATATATATATATATATATAGCAAAAGAAGCAGGGGAAGGAAGAGAAGACGATGGATTGACAAACTAAGAAAGTTTGTGGACGAGGACTATTATAGAAAGACCCTAAACAAACGCAATTGGAAGGACATGTCTGAGGTCTTTGTTCTGCAGTGGACTAGTAACGGATGATGATTTATACATACAGCATTTCACCACGATAAGGTAGCCCCACTTAAAAAGATTTATGGAGGCGGAGTGGAGCTCGAGTCTAAAATTAACCACAACATTGAATATGCAAATCTTGGAATATATGGCACCTTCACAAAATTTCATTAGCAAGTGATCGTTTCCTTTTTTTTTTCTTTTTGTCGGGCTATAGCATATTAGATTTTTTTTTTTTTTTGGTATATTCGCGTTATATCAAAATAAACATATTTTAATTCTTTATTTCATGAAGGTGATTTCAATAACATTTATGGGGAAACTAAGTATCATATAATATCTTAAATGGAAGACCAAAGGAAGATGGTACCTAAAATTCAATGGTTGTATAAAGAACTTTCTTATCATAACAGTTTAAGTAAAGGTGTCTGGTTTCAGTTCCAGTTTCATCAGAATAGATGCTCACCAGAACGTCAGATGGGCAAGCCCAACCCACTAACTGCGGTGTCCAACCACAGCAGTGGCCTCCCAAGTAAACAGCTTAAACTCACGGTCCAGGTGGGGATCGATCTGCAGGCGTGCGAATGCTAGGCGAACACGTTACCACTGTACTAGCCAGGAGGCTAGTAACTAAACTACTTGTTGCAGTTTAAACTTCCTTTGTTTTGAGTTAGATTCAAAAGTCCTATGCGCCATGAGCAGCCTTTTTATTTCAAAATATCACGAAAAGTCAATAGCATAAAAATTTGCCTAGAAGACTGATGGAGAAATAGTATCAGTAAGATTTTTTTTTTGTATGTGAAAAAAAGATTCAGTTTTCGAATTGTTAACTAGGCAGTTCTTGTTTTCCACAGGTAACAGCTTCCCTTCGCAGTCAGTGTTATTAATTCCCATTTCATCATGATATTTGAAGAGAGAGAGAGAGAGCGAGAGAGAGAGAGAGAGAGAGAGAGAGAGAGAGAGAGAGAGAGAGAGAGAGAGAGAGAGAGAGAGAGAGTGCGTTTGGTGGATTAGGCGTTATTAAATAAGTTATCCTCAATGATATTTAAAACCTCATAAAATCCTGTTATGGAAACGAATGACATATAATGAGAATGAGAGATAATAAATGGACATTAAGGATAACAGAATGGGTCCCTAGAG
>NC_090746.1:104802330-104806707 GCF_036898095.1 Palaemon carinicauda | reverse complement strand
AAAACTGAATTTTTTTTTTTTCACATACAAAAAAAAAAAAAAAAAAATCTTACTGATACTATTTCTCCATCAGTCTTTTAGGCAAATTTTTATGCTATTGACTTTTCCTGAGATTTTCAAATAAAAAGGCTGCTCATGGCGCATAGGACTAACAGAAAACAAAGTAAGTTTAAACTGCAACAAGTACTTTAGTTACTAGCCTCCTGGCTAGTACAGTGGTAACGTGTTCGCCTAGCATTCGCACGCCTGCAGATCGATCCCCACCTGGACCGTGAGTTTAAGCTGTTTACTTGGGACGCCACTGCTGTGGTTGGACACCGCAGTTAGTGAGTTGAGCTCGCCCTTCTGGCGTGCTGATGAACATCTATTCTGATGGAAACTGGAACTGAAACCAGACACCTTTACTTAAACTGTTATGATGAGGAAGTTCTTTATACAACTATTGAATTTTAGCTACCATCTTCCTTGGTCTTCCATTCAAGATATTATATGATACTTAGTTTCCCCATAAATGTTATTGTAATCACCTTCATAAAATAAAGAATTAAACTATGTTTATTTTGATATAAAGTGAATATACAAAAAAAAAAAAATCTAATATGCTATAGTCCGACAAAAAGAAAAAAGAAAAAAAAAAGGAAACGATCACTTGCTAATGAAATTTTGTGAAGGTGCCATATATTCCAAGATTTGCATATTCAATCTTGCGGTTAATTTTAGGCTCGAGCTCCACTCCGCCTCCATAACTCTTTTCAAGTGGGGCTACCTCATCGTGGTGAAATGCTGAATGTATAAATCATCAGCCGTTACTAGTAAACTGCAGAACAAAGACCTCAGACATGTCCTTCCAATTGCGTTTGTTTAGGGTCTTTCTATGATAGTCCTCGTCCACAAACTTTCTTAGTTTGTCATTCCATCGTCTTCGCTTCCTTCCCCTGCTTCTTTTGCTATATATATATATATATATATATATATATATATATATATAATATATATATATATATGTATGTATATATATATATATATATATATATATATATATATATATATATATATATATATATATATATAGATAGATAGATAGATAGATATATGTATATATGTATATATATATGTATATGTATATATATATATATATATATATATATATATATATATAGATAGATAGATAGATATATGTATATATATATATATATATATATATATATATATATATATATATATATATTATTTTTATTTCGACCTTATTAGTCTCACAGTATCTCAGATTCTGCTGTTATGTGAATACAAAAGTGATTCATAAATGAATATTAAAGATGTCTGGTTTCAGTTCCAGTTTCATCAGAATAGATACTCACAAGAACGTCAGCCGGGCAAGCCCACCCACAGCAGTGGCCTCCCCAGTAAACAGCTTAAACTTGCATTCCAGTGCTTGGATCGATCTGCTGCCATGCGAATGCTAGGCGATCCCGATACCACTGTATTAGCCAAGTATTAAGGTAATTCATAGTTTGGAATTTATACGTTGATATACTAAGGAGGTAAAAATATTTTTAGGCAATTACATTTCATAAAAAAAAAAGTAACTTTGCCTTCAAATGCAATTTTTTTTATGACTCAAATATTTCTGCACAACTTTGATGCTTTAGAGTCTAGATAATGATAAGTCTCTGGATTGGAAAGTGTATTGTAATAACTAAAGGTAAAGACACAAATTATTAGAAAGAAAGAATAATTTTTATTATTTATAGAAAGGAGGAAGCCGTGAAACAAATTCTGATCTAGAAATGGGGGAAGTAAAGAAAAATATCTCACAGCTGCTCTGCCTCATCCAGCTAATATGATTTTTTTAAAGATGTTTTGCTAACATACGGCAGATGGAGAGACAAGGAACAGCCTTCTATTTTCATAATGAAATATAAGAGGGTATTTTTTTCCTCACAAATTATTTTAACAATTTCTATGATTTTAATAATATTAATCACTTCAATAATTTTATTAATTTATTGAAAGTATTAAAATTGTTGATATAAAGAGAGAGAGAGAGAGAGAGAGAGAGAGAGAGAGAGAGAGAGAGGAGAGATAGAGAGAGAGAGAGAGGAGAGAGAGAGAGAGAATGTAAAAGTTTAATAAACTATTCTTTATAAGTATTAAGACGAGTCAGAAGGGCGAAATAGCCAATTACTTAATAAACGATTGCAATTATTCTTGACGTCAAACATAAAAGAAGTAATTAGGCCGCTAAAGTCTTTCATGGAACCAATAAATGTTTGCAAGAGACAAAGGTAGGGGAGGCAGGTGGGAGCCAGTGTGTGACTGGTCGGGGGAAAGTTCTCTCAAAAGCAGAAATTAATTACGAGATTGCTGCAGCAATGGACAGTCTGATGAAGGAACTCTTAAGAGCTTTATTGCGAAACGGCCAAGCAAAGAGGCGCAAACAATTTCCGTCTCATGGCGGCTCACGAAGGCCTTCTTTTGTGGCAGACGAAGCGAGGAAGTTCAAGGTTGGCCGGATTCCAGGTAAAAGAAAAGAAAGTTCAAAGTGTTTGTCGAGGTTGATTGCGTGAGCAAAGGGAAAAACATCGAGTAGCAAGATTACTATCCCCAGAGAAATTATACAAAATCATTTTCATCTTCTTGGTGTCATTAAGATTATGGTGGCCTAATGAAAGCGTCCCTACCTGGTGATCTACCGGACTAGGGTTCGAATAACGCTCAAACTCAATGGTTTCTTTAGTGTCTGTAACCTCACCATACTTGTGACCTGAGGATGAGTGGTTTAGAGGGAGCTTATGGATCCACTTGCCTAGTCACCAGAAACCATTGCCTGGCTCTCCATGGGCCTTAGTTTGGGTGGAGAGCCGGACTGGGGTTCGAGTTCCGCTCAGACTATATAGTTTCTTTAGTGTCTGCAACCTCGCCATCCTTGTGAGCTAAGGATAAGGGGTTAGGGGTACCCTATAGGTCTACTTACTTAGTCATCAGTAGCAATTGCCTGCCCTCCCTGGTCCTATCTTGGGTGGAGAGGGGGCTTAGGCGCTGATCATATGTATATAACACCATTCACATTACTTTTTTAATTATAATGATTTTATGTGTAAGCTTATTTGTCTATTCAAATGATCAATAATCTTTTGATATCATAAACAATGCAATACGCATATAATATTTTAGATATTAATCCAATTACTATCTGTGCTTTGTTAACGAAAAAGATAACCATGAAATTCTTGTTAGGGAGTCTCCTACTTATATATTAAAATGTGACCGGGATTATCATGCAATATATAGAATGTAGGAGATATTGCTATGCAGTCTGTTGAGATTTGTTTGCAAAATACCTTACAAAAAATAGACGAATCATCAAAAATTGTCTGTTTGCCTTGTTATCCCTTCGCTGTCCCTGTTTGCTCTGCTATCCACTCCGGAAGCTCTGGCTTTAACATCTATTGGCTTCCATCCACTCTATGACCCTTAGACCTTAGTGTCTCTCTTTCGTGAACTTTGTGACCTTTCTACCGACCTCTTGTGCCTCTTCCACTACCTGTTCATCTCCTTTGGGTCCTTAGGGAAGGTCAGTATCGAAGCCTCTTTCCAATTGGTCTCCAGGATCGTTTATTCTGGTGTGGATGGATTCCGTTTTACGCTTCAACCAATTTTGAACTCCAGATATAATCTATGTTGGTTTGTTTATATGAGGAGTTCTCTTCTTGAAGAAGTATTATTATGATTATTATTATCATTATTATTATTATTATTATTATTATTATTATTATTTAAGCTACAGGTCTACTTCGAAAATCAGTATGCTATAAGCCGAAGGCCTCCAAAAGAGAAAAATAGCCCAGTAAGGAAAGGAAATAAGAAAATAAATGAACTACAAAAGATGTAATGAAAAATTGAAATAAAATTTTTCAAGAACACCAATATTAAAATAGATCTTTCTTGTATAAATTATATAAAAAAAAAAAAAAAGAATAGAGCTAAGATAGAAATTCGAGTTCACAATATTAGGAATTTTAATATCTTTATTAACAAATCGTATACGATCTATCATCCGCTTGATTTAAATTGCCATTGTTCGTAATCTTCGTCTATTCCTGCAGAATTTTATCTAGCGATGTAAGGGTTCTGGTGGCCTATGTGGTAACGTCCCTGGCTGGTGAACGCCAGACTGGAATTTGAGGCCCGCTCAAAGTCATTAGTTCCTTTGGTCGCTGCAACCTCACCATCCTTGTGAGCTAAGGATGAGGATTTTGGGGGAACCTATAGGTCTATCTACTGATTCATCAGCAGCCATAGCCTGGCCCTCCTTTGCCCTAGCTTGGCGGAGAGGGGGCTTGGGTGCTGATCATATGTAATATGGTTAGTCCCGAG
>NC_090746.1:104722330-104794830 GCF_036898095.1 Palaemon carinicauda | reverse complement strand
TTGCCCGACAGAATTCTACGGGAGGGATACGCCAGCTATCACTATACTAGAAGGGGGTGTACTCACAAGCGCCACCTGTGGCCAGGTACTCAAGTACTTCTTGTTGACACCTCCTCAATTATTCCTCTGTCGTGCTTCCGGCAAGACGTTCTGGGATACGCTTATGTTCTTGGAGTATTTTCACGACTTTGGTGAAGTATTTCTCTTTGATTTCGGCTGTCGCTTTACTGGAAACTTCTATTTTAGCTTAGTTAGCTTTTAGAATTAATTTGATTAATTTTGGTGACGAAGAGAGTATGAACTCTCGTTCACCTTTCAATGGCCGACCCTTCCCTTAGACGGAAGTGTTGGTGTCTAAGAGAGTATAGACTCTCTTTCTTAATTTTGCTTAACAAAAGTTATAGATTTATTTTATATCTCTCCGCCTCTTATAGGCCTCTTCGATTAACTTCCTTTTATTATAAACTTATTAAAATTAATTTTTATATTTGTTTATATTCGACCTTCCTAATAGTAGGCGGTCTTTTCTTGGTACCGAAGTTAATTATCGTGAGCCCGTCATTTCGGTTTTACCTGTTAACATATTATGCTATTTTAAGGTCTTTGAAAGAATTTCTTTGATAGTCTCGTACTTTTTCAAAGTTGAACTAACGTTTTGTTTGTCTCGGCAGTTGTAAACGTTTCAACTTGCACTCTATCGTTACGATAGAGAAAGAATGTTCACGGTTTCACATTGCAGTAAGAGTAACCGTGTCTAGCGTTTTGTTCATTCTTTCTTAACTTAATGGTTTTGATCCTAATAAGGAACTTTTCTTTTTGGGAAATATTTCAGTTTTTTTCCTTTAACAATAATATGTTTTAACGATATATATGATTGGGCTCTTCTCTCAGGTTCTAAGTCAAGAGAGAGAGAGAGAGAGAGAGATAGAGACGGAGGGAGAAAGAGAATCACGTTTCCCTCAAGCCTGCCAGGCGTACGAGTAACGTCGTTATCGTTTTGCTCTTTTCCCTAGTCTCTTTAGGGGAAGAAACTAAACGTTTCTAGAGTGATCTAGTGTTTAGTCTCTTTCCAGCCACTGAATTTTCTTTCATTAGATTTTTCTGTTACATTGTAATTCTGTTTTCGCAATTACTAACTTTTGAGAAGGATAGAATTGCGTGTTTCAGGTACAAACCACTTAAAGTTTCGAGTTCAGTGAAATAAGTGCAAACAGAAATCAAAGTGATAAGTGATTAGTGCAAAATATGTCAGTGTTATGCGTGAGGGTACTTTTGTGCGCGCCAGTCGTCCTCCCAGTCCGGGACCTCTTGCAAGCTCCCAAGCCCAGGGGAGAAGCAATGTCGAAGGGCATAAGGGTTCGGCAGGCCTTGATCGGCGCACAGAAGTATCCTCGGTGGTTGTGGGCGTGTCTTACCGAGACCGTCACTCCCACCCGCAGACGATTGAGCCCTTATTTTGCTCGTCTGCAGAAGAGATTTAGAGGAGATAATAAAGGCAGAGTTACGCTGGTCTCAGGTCTCAAGACCTCTTAAACGTAAAGTCCAGACCTATGCCAGACGTACGAAGTAAAGTTCAACAACCCGGATGCAGTCATTGGGTTAGCTCTGACTCTCCTCAGTCATCAGTTTGTCGGGCTGAGAGTGCGCCTACACTCCCCCCCCCTATGCTCGCTCCGCCTGATCGCAGTACCACCTGCCAGGCGTACGATGTTGTGGACTCTACTACAGTCCATGCAAGCACAGCTTTCGGACCTGATGCGTGAGTGTCGTGCTGAGAGTGTTGCACCTCCTCCTCCTCCTGCACCGGTGGTGCACCAACCGCCTGCACCCGTTCAGCCTGTGCTGCACCCGCCTGCACCGGTGGTGCACCAACCGGCTGCACCCGTTCAGCCTGTGCTGCACCCGCCTGCACCGGTGGTGCACCAACCGGCTGCACCCGTTCAGCCTGTGCTGCACCCGCCTGCACTCGCTGCACCCAGGCACAGCACCTTCTGCCAGGCGTACGATGTTGTGGACTCTACTACAGTCCATGCAAGCACAGCTTTCGGACCTGTTGTGTGAGTGTCGGGCTGAGAGTGTTGCACCTCCCCTGCACCCGTTCAGCCTGTGCTCTACCCGCCTGCACTCGCTGCACCCAGTCGCAGCACCATCTGCCAGGCGTACGATGTTGAACCTCTTTCTGTGTTCGCTGTTCCCAGTGTTGTTCAGCCTCAGCCTTCTTTAAGGCAACCTTCGGTTTGGGATCAGGAGGATTACCACACTCTTCCTCCTCCTCCCCTGGCTGCTCCACCGGTGGTGCAACTCTCGGTGGAGGTACAACCTCTTCCACCTGTGAGTCAGTCTCCTCAGCTGCTGCACCGAACTCAACCCGTGCACCCTGATCCTGCGCCTCAGACACCTCTGCTTGCGGGAACTTGACCTTGTTCTGCACAACCTCGGTCTCTTCACGCTCCACTCATACCACAGGAACAGGAACTTTCTGCACCTTCCACTGTTGTTGTTCCAGCTCGTTCTGACTCTGCTGTTCAGCATACCTTACCTCCATTTTCAAACCATGGCAAAAATATGAATCATGAGTTATGAATGTAAGGTAAACATTATGTTGATTTTTAAACCCCATGCAAGCATGCATAAAGCACTCTAGCACTGGTCATGGAATTTCTGAGAAATGTTAAACGCCATGCACACGTTCTGCTTTCCTTACAGCAGGCTCTGCTTTCTACATGCTCAGCATTCAGCATGCTCTGCATTCAGCATGCTCTGCATACAGCATGCTCTGCATTCAGCATGCTCTGCATACAACATGCTCTACTTACAGCATGCTCTGCATACAGCATACTCTGCATTCATCATGCTCTGCATACCTTACCGCATGCTTCTCAACATATCTTGGGTTGTTGCCAACTCACTAGACTGTCAAGCAGTTTCATAACGTTGCCTTCTAGTCTGCTGCTTTTGCACCAGTGAACCCTCACTCAGAGAACTTAGCTTTTCTAGGATAAGGTCCCTGTAGATGAGAAAGTTCTTTTCTCCCTCCTTCTGATATTCCCTTGAGGACTCTGTCATTTGGAGGGAGCCTTTAGCTGCATAACCTCTTATGGACTTTTATTTAAGCATAACATGCTTACAGGGAAGGTAATGGTTCCACTTCAGCCGCTAATCCCGTCTGTTACCACACCTGCTCCCATAGACCTTGAGCTGTGTTGCATGACATGCAGTCCAAGCTTAGTCCTTGTTAGAGGATTTTTGTTTACGGAGTCAATGTGTCACGGGGAAGACGTTCAACAACCAACAGAAGGGACTTGTTGTGACGCAGTGCGGCAACCTCAGCAACCCGTTAAGGAGTTGTCTGTACGACCCAGATAGTCTAGACAGATTCGGGTTGTCACTGTACTTCCTCGCTTGCCCATGATTGTCAGTTTACAGACTGTGCAGCAGTATCATGATCTTGTGTCCGGCTCCGTCAGACGACTGGCTTTTAAGAGCTCCCACAAGTCGTCGCTGTCTGGAGATTTTCAAATGGACTATGGATCTGACCAAGGAACTGGGCCTCCTGGTCAATTTTGAGGAGTCTCAGCTCGTTCCATCCCAGACCATTGTTTCCTTGGGTATGGATCTTCAGAGTCGAGTTTTTCGGACTTGTCCGTCGGCCCCAAGGATCTTCCAAGCCCTAGAATGCATCCAGAGCATGCTGAGAAGGAACCGATGCTTAGTCAGGCAGGGGATGAGTCTAACAGGGACACTTTCATCGCTGGCCCTGTTCATCGAGTTAGGGAGACTCCACCTCCGCCCCCTTCAGTATCATCTAGCTGCTCACTGGATAAAGGACATGACGCTAGAGACGGGCTCAGTTCCTGTTTCCGAAGAGATGAGGTCTACTCTAACGTGGTGGAAGAACAGCATTCTTCTCAAGGAAGGTCTACCTTTGGCTGTTCAGACCCCCGACCACCGTCTCTTCTCGGACGCATCGGACACGGGCTGGGGTGCGACACTGGACGGACAGGAATGCTCGGGAACATGGAATCAGGAGCAAAGGACACTTCACATCTATTGCAAGGAGTTGTTGGCAGTTCATCTGGCCTTGATAAACTTCAAGTCCCTCCAGCTTAACAAGGTGGTGGAGGTGAACTCCGACTACACCACAGCCTTGGCTTACATCTCCAAGCAGAGAGGGACTCATTCGAGGAAGTTGTTCAAGATCGCAAGGGACCTCCTCATTTGGTCAAAGATCGAAAGCTCACGCTGGTAACGAGGCTCATTCAGGGCGATATGAATGTCTTGGCAGATCGCCTCAGCCGTAAGGGTCAGGTCTTCCCCACAGAGTGGACCCTTCACAAGATTGTTTGCAGCAGACTTTGGGCCCTGTGGGGTCTGCCAACCATAGTTCTATTCGCTACCTCGATGACCAAGAAGCTCCTCTTGTATTGTTCTCCGATTCCAGACCCAGCAGCAGTTCGCGTGGATGCCTTTCTGCTGGATTGGTCCCATCTCAACCTGTATGCATTCCCGCCGTTCAAGATTGTCAACAGGGTACTTCAGAAGTTCGCCTCTCACAAAGGGACACGGTTGACGTTGGTTGCTCCCCTCTGACCCGCGAGAGAAGGGTTCACCGAGGTACTGCAATGGCTGGTCGACGTTCCCAGGACTCTTCCTCCTAGAGTGGACCTTCTGCGTCAACCTCACGTAAAGAAGGTACACCCAAACCTCCACGCTCTTCGTCTGACTGCCTTCAGACTATCGAAAGTCTCTCAAGAACTAGAGGCTTTTCGAAGGAGGCAGCCAGAACGATTGCCAGAGCAAGGACGACATCCACTCTCAGAGTCTATCAGTCTTAATGGGAAGTCTTCCGAAGCTGGTGCAAGGCCAATGCAGTTTTCCTCAACCAGTACCACTGTAACCCAGATTGCTGACTTCCTGTTACATCTAAGGAACGTAAAATCCCTATCAGCTCCTACGATCAAGGGTTACAGAAGTATGTTGGCAGCGGTTTTCCGCCACAGAGGCTTGGATCTTTCCTCCAACAAAGATCTACAGGACCTCCTTAGGTCTTTTGAGACCTCAAAGGAACGTCGGTTGTCCACTCCAGGCTGGAATCTAGACGTGGTCCTAAGGTTCCTAATGTCATCAGGATTTGAACCGTTCCAATCAGCCTCTTTTAAGGACCTCACATTAGAAACTCTTTTCCTCGTGTGCTTAGCAACAGGTAAAAGAGTAAGTGAGATCCACACCTTCAGCAGGAACATAGGTTTCACATCTGAAACGGCTACATGTTCCTTGCGGCTCGGTTTTTTTGGCTAAAACGAGCTTCCTTCCCGTCCTTGCCCTAAGTCGTTCGAGATCCCAAGCCTGTCCAACATGGTGGGGAACGAACTAGAGAGAGTACTTTGCCCTGTTAGAGCTCTTAAGTACTATTTAAGAAGGTCAAAACCATTACGAGGACAATCAGAAGCCTTATGGTGTGCTATCAAGAAGCCTTCTCTACCAATGTCTAAGAACTCAGTTTCTTACTTCATCAGGCTTCTGATTAGAGAAGCAAATTCTCATCTGAAGGAAGAAGACCTTGCTTTGCTGAAGGTAAGGACACATGAAGTGAGAGCTGTGGCTACTTCAGTGGCCTTCAAACAGAACCGTTCTCTGCAGAGTGTTATGGATGCAACCTATTGGAGAAGCAAGTCAGTGTTCGCATCATTCTATCTCAAAGATGTCCAGTCTCTTTACGAGTACTGCTACACCCTGGGTCCATTCGTAGCAACGAATGCAGTAGTAGGCGAGGGCTCAGCCACTACATTCCCATAATTCCATAACTTTTTAACCTTTCTCTTGAATACTTTTTATGGGTTGTTCGGTCGGCTAAGAAGCCTTCCACATCCTTGTTGATTTGGCGGGTGGTCAATTCTTTCTTGAGAAGCGCCGAGGTTAAAGGTTGTGATGAGGTCCTTTAGTATGGGTTGCAGCCCTGTATACTTTAGCACCTTTGGGTTGATTCAGCCTCCAAGAGGAACGCTGCGCTCAGTAAGGAAGACGAACTTAAAAAAGAGACAGAGTAACGGTTCAATTCGACTTCCTTACCAGGTACTTATTATTTCATTGTTATTTGAGATAACTGTTATATGAAATATGGGATACTTAGCTATCCTTTAATCTTGTACACTGGTTTTCACCCACCCCCCTGGGTGTGAATCAGCTACATGATTATCGGGTAAGTTTAATATTGAAAAATGTTATTTTCATTAGTAAAATAAATTTTTGAATATACTTACCCGATAATCATGATTTAATTGACCCTCCCTTCCTCCCCATAGAGAACCAGTGGGACCGAGGAATAATTGAGGAGGTGTCAACAAGAAGTACTTGAGTACCTGGCCACAGGTGGCGCTTGTGAGTACACCCCCTTCTAGTATAGTGATAGCTGGCGTATCCCTCCCGTAGAATTCTGTCGGGCAACGGAGTTGACAGCTACATGATTATCGGGTAAGTATATTCAAAAATTTATTTTACTAATGAAAATAACATTTTAGTAGGAAAGCTTTCTCCATCTGTAACTATAATAAAACCCAGCACATAACATGATATAACCAAATTTGACCTTCACTTCAATGGCAAACAAACAGAACGACCAGTTCAACTACTTGCTTCCCTACTGCAGACTCACTAAATCTGGTTTTATTATAATTGAAATGAAGTCAAATTCGGTGAAATCACATTATTTACTACAGGAAAACATTTTCTGTTCAAAATGTTCTATCTTAAATACAATGGTTTTTGCTCTACCGTGCATTCGCTTCGCTCGGGGAAAAAGAAAAACATCAAGCTCCTATGTACTGGCAAGTGGTAATGCCGCGTGCTAAAATCATTGATTATTATTCCTTAGATAATTAATCCAGGTATATTTTTTAATAAAATCTAATGGTTCTTGCTTCGGTGTGCGCTCGCTTCACTCGCGATAAAAGAAAAACATCAAGCTCCTATGTATTGGTAAGCAGTAGGCTATCATCTTAAATTGATTCCATCTACAGCTCTGGAAGTCACATTAGGTGGGCTGGTCATCCTAGTTTGCATAGGCTAGGTAATGATCCTGCCTCCTAGGTTAGGTTAAGGGTAGTAGGCTACACATTCCTGTAATTTAGGTAAGTGGTAGGGTAGGGAAAGCCAGTTACTACATGGGAGGGGGATGGAAAAACTTGAATGGGTGGTTTGCCCCAATATACATGGTTTTAAATAGATAAACCACAGGGTAACGCATAGGGAAATAAATAGTTCACGTATTTGCCTAGAAAATATAGCATATACTTACCAAAGAGCTATTATCTCGATCCTTTTGCTGCTTTAGAAATCAATGGTAAATAACTTTGCTTATGCTTTTGTCCTTTTAATCTGTTGACTTATTTACTAGCTGACCTTTTTAACCAAATAAAACTTCCAAAAGTTTTACACTACAGGTCTCAGAAATTTTATGCACCAGCCATTTTTTAGAACTAATAGTAAGTTAATGGCTGTTTTTAAAAAGTGTGAGTAAAAATATATTATAGAATCTGCAGGTATTTCATTACAAAGGATACAAAGTAGGTGAATATTTACTATTGCTCATTGAAATTGTAAACTTATGATAGCGGATCTATTAATGCTAATTTATAAGTAACATTGCCTTTTGAAAGGTTATTTTAGATCATTATAATAGCAAGAACGTCATGTTCAATTTTATGTGATTATTCAAAACGTGAGAATTTTGTAAATATTTTCAGAAATTTTTGTTCTTTCTCAGGTGCATCTTGAGCAAGGAGCTATGGAGACAAGAAAATTGAAGGTCGATGATTTTATTGCACTTCAATGAAGAGCATAGAATCTATAAAATACAGATGGCTGAATTATCTGTAATTTTAAAGGTAAGGGTAATAAAGAGATTTGTTTGTTACATTAGATTTGAATTGTATTGTAAAAAAAATGGCTTGTTAGTAGGTTAAAGTCAAATTGACTTTTAACCAAATTAAAGCTGCATTACTGTACTACTTTTAGGGATGATGATGATTAAAGGTTGTCAGTGGATTGCATCTGGACATATTTATGGATTGAGTCTGATTTTATATAATTCAATTCATAATTAGTTATTCAAGAAGAATTTTTTGGTACTGTAGAAGATTATTGTAGGATTGTCTGCATGACAGTTGTTAGATGAACTAATTGTAGATTTTACCCAATGAAGGGAGTTATAGGTTTTAAGTGCTCTTGTTAGAACACTAATTGAGTAGTGGATTACGAATTGATTAAGGTGGGAGTTGATTGCTAATAGATTAGGATAGTGTTAGATTTTCAACGTATGTTCCTACACATATACGAAACCTCAACTTTAATAGGAGTATGATTTAAACTTGGCTGGAACTCTGATGTTATAATGTGTCAGTAGTTATTGCTGTTCACCATCACACAAGAAAAAGCACTGTGACTAAAGCTGCCGGGTTGTACGCACGTAAGCTCGGTGTCTTCCTGTCTTGACTGTTTTAAGAGGTTTTCTTCTTTCTTTTACATAGTTGAAGTGTGCGTGTGTGTTTGTGTGATGCAGAGGCCACATGTGGACATGCAATCTTGGCCTGGGGTTGCTGGTCATAAGTGTACAACCTTCATGAGCAGGAGCTGTTTGGATCCCCAATCTTTGTGTGCTTCTGGCATGGGGTATGACTTTTTTCAGGCTTTCCCTGCAATGAGCATAAGAATTGGCCATCAGTGCATTAGATATACAGCAAGAAAAATTAAAAGCCAATACAGATCATTCACCTTCAAGGTCATCTTCAAAATTGAGGAAATTTGTGGGCGTTCTTTCTTCTTCGGATAACTGAACATTTTCCGTCACCCTCCTGTGGGTTGATGACAATTCTGATCTCCCTTATGGATAAACTACAAGAGAAGCAGTGATAGCTGGTTACCCAAGAAGAGATGGCTATTCCCCTCTCTGTCTGGTAATGAACCTCAGACTTAACTTGACAGAAATGCTAAGGAAATGGCCTTAAGGTTACTCTGACCTTTTGTGCTTGGAAGACATAAATTGCTGCAAGTATTAGTTACTCCCAGGCTGGTATCTTCCTCACTTGCCACATGGGGAGAGGAAATCTCCTAATTTGGACCCCTTCTCCTTGTCTGTAGACCATGGAAGCACTGACGACAACTTCAAGGAAGGAGAAGAAACGACCTATAACTCCTCCTCGGGCTAGTCTAATTTAATCAACCTTACCCTCCGCTGATCCCTGCACTCCTTGCAGAGGTAAAAAGATAGATGCTCTGTGAAAAGCCACCTTTGATGGCAAGTAGGAGGAGTGCCATCACCTCATTAGATTCCTTAGAGCACTATATATGAGACCTTGCACTCGTCCATCTCTTTATGCCCCCTCACTTATTAGCTCGCACACCCTGGACAAAGAGCGCCCACCTATTACACGGTTACCCATCATGATCACTTATTTGTGCTCTCCCATCGCACTTACCTTTTCTTGAGCTCCAATCGCTTGCATCCTCTCTTGCACACACACACACTCATCCCTTGCTACATACTCCCCAGTGGGCAAGCAATATTCTTTAGATGCACATGTTTGCTTTCACTCTAACATTGAGGCAGAGCACCCTTCTCGAAGTACGTTCTCCAATGCGCACTTCCTCTTCTATTACAATGCACTCTTAGGGAACTTGTAGCACTCTCTAGAGGGCACCCACAATTCCCTACACATTCAAATGTGGATGAGGATTCATTAGTACAGGCTGGCTCTTCTAGTTTCTGTCATTTACCCTGTCATGATGGCTCACTTAATCATTTTATGGTGTGAGAAAGTACATCAGCCTGCACACTCACACCCTCATACTGGAGGGCAATCTTCAGTTACTGAATGCCCCTACGTTATAGATTGTTAACCTGTTCGCAACCAATCTGCCATAACTTTATCTCTTGGTGCTGACAGCCAATCCTTGCATTCATCAGACTTGGTGCACTGCCGGTCAAAGAAAATAAAGAGCACTTCTGTCCTTTTTCCCCAATTATGGAAATTAGTCCATTAAGACCACTCAATAAGCATTACCCATAAGTCACTCAAACTATTTTTCTCCCCATGGGAGAAAGTGTTGCTCAATCTTTCACTGAGGATGAAAAAAAAGAGGTAGAGATTACATACCATGTACTCGTGAACTTTTAAGAGAGCCCCATTCCATCTGTTAACGATCATGGCCATCTCACCTGTGTATGATCACATGCTCCTATGAGAGCGCAATCTCACCTGTTTGCAATCGTGACCCTCCTTTTTTGCAGTCGCGCACTTGTATTCGAGTGCTACCACATTTGATCATGCTCTCGTTTCACCTCAGCTATTCACGATCATACAGATCTATGGAAGTGCCACCTCACTTCCTCACGATTGTGCATATCTAAGGAAATGTCATCTCGTGCGCTCATGATTGTGCGTGCATAATCTCACCCGCTCGCAACTATGCACTTCCTTGCCTGCACGTAAGAGTGTTCTCCTATTGGAGTGCCATCTCACCCGCTTTTAAGAACTTTTCTCTACCTTTGAGTTACCTCACCTGTTTGTGCTGTCACGCATGTCGCACGTTCAGTTGACAGAGCTTTCACATACAGTACTTGTGTGCTCCTGTGTTAGCATGTACTTCCCCAAGAGGTGCAAACTCATCTTATCTTGATGTCACACCTCTTTGCACTCGATTATGCTGTACTGTTGGTGGAGCTATAGCAAGATTTATTCCAGGCAAGTGGTATATAATTGTCAACATACAAGATTTATTCCAGGCAAGTGGTATTTAATTGCTGACATGCTCTGTAACTAGTGTCTAGTAGTATGATTAGAATGGGCATTTCATCCTCTAGTAGCAGAGAGGCTAATTACTCTGTTCACCACAAAGCTCAACAACATGCTTCCGGTCTACGGTTCATAAATCCTGGACCTAGCAATAGCTCTAGAGGATGCGTTTCAACATCACTGAAATGAACTTCATGCTTAAAGGTTTAAATGTTTAGGGCATTGTCCTGCTGATGTTCCTGAATTAAAGTTCTTCGGGAATTCCCCTCATGGCCTAATCTGATTGGCTAATCCCATCTGCAGAGGCCCCACAGCACATTGACATTCCTCTCCCTTCACAGTTGTAAACCACCTAGTATGTCTAAGCAGAGGGCTTTTCACAAAGCATTGAGAAGATGTGTGGATAACTTCAGAAGTCTTTTGCAGCTGTATATCAAGCGAAGTGGTGCATCGTCTGTGATTGTTGCTGTAGAAGGGGTAACTCTGGTTGGAGCCCCTTTGCAATTAAATGAGGATTTTGATCTATGTTTGGCAGTTGATGCTTTTCTGTGGTGAAAGGCTACCACAACCCTTATGCTTTTCTGCTGTTTTGTCTGATATCAAGGGTAATCTACATGGTACCTATTACCCTGAATCTTAGGTTGACCTTGTGGCCTCTCAAATGGCCACAACCATAGTGGTACTCAAACCTGATGATGCTCCTGAATTAAAGTTCTAAGGGAACTCCCTCCTTAGCCCAATCTGCCTTGCTAATCTCATCTGCAGAGGCCCTACAGCTCACTGACATCCCTATCTGTTCATGGTTGTAGACCCCTCTTTATCTCTGAGCAAAAGGCTTTTTGCATGGCATTGCAAAGATGTCTGGATACCTTGAAGTCTATTGCAGTTGTACATCAACCAAAGTGGGCCATTGTTGTGATTGTTGTCGGGGAAGGGGTGACGAACTGGTCAGAGCACCCCCACACTTAAATTAGGAATTCCTTGTCTATCTTTACCGGGAGAAGATTCTCTGGGTCTCGGTTGTGAAGGGCTATCACTCAACTAGAGTGATGTCTTAAGACTAAAAGTCTTAGACCTTTCCTCATTGTGGGAAATGTCTATGCTTATGCAGAGCTTCAAGCAGTCTTGGTCACCAAGAGAACTCGAACAACCTGCATGAGATGTAACTCACATTTGGGTCCCTTAAAAGGGCCCGTTTTGACAGGTGTCGGATTTATACCTCACTCGGAAGACTTTTTTTTTTTTTTTTTTTCAATCTTAACCTTTCTACCTCAAATGGATGTACTGGTACGTTTCACAAAACTCATCCCTTAACCCCCATGGACGTAATGGTACGTCCTTGCAAAAAACTGCTATTTGCATTCTTTTTTGCATATTTTTTATAATTTTGAGAAACTTCAGGCATTTTTTTTAAATAATGAGACCAACCTGACCTCTCTATGACGAAAATTAAGGCTGTCAGCGCAATCTAAAAAAAAAAATATTGCAAAACGTGCTTGAAAAAGAAAAACGCCTGGGGGTTAAGGGTTAACAATAGCCTTGGTGAAGAGAATAGAGAAACTTCACGGTACAGTACAGGTATTTCCAAGGTTATAAGTTATTCTGAGGAATGGAGAAAGGCCTTTTACCTTTGTTCCCGAGTTTTTAGCCAAAACATAGAACCCTGCTATTGATGACGACATTTTGAATCTTTATCCATCTCTGAGTTTGGATTATTTGCATTTTGTCTTCTGAGGGTCTCAGACTACTTCAAGAGCCCCCAACCCTTCAGGCTACAAATTCAAAATGTTTTTATTAGTTCTGACAGGACTAAAAAAGGTTTAAAGGAACACCCTTTCCTTCTGGTTTTGTGACACCATGAAGACGTCATATCCTTAAGGAGCAGACAACCTAGAAGATTCATTACCGGCATGTTTTCTTGAAGTTAGAGTAATTGGTTCTACTCTAGCCTTGAAGAAGAACCTGTGGCACAGGTAAGATATGTTTTTACTGTGACCTGTGGTAGCTGCTCAACAGGTTGTTTGATGTACTGAGCTCCTTACGAGACAAGAAGCATCTAGTCTAACCTGTCATGTCGATAGACTAGAGTAAGAGTTAGTGCCGGGCCTTTTTCATTCTTTCTTCCCCTCTCTTAGGGTGCAGTGGTTATGTACTAGATCAGATGTTTGGTGCATACAAGCTTTCACACTGAGGTCTGTTCTACATATAATGTTATATATATCTTCCCCCATCCTCTTCACTGGGGGAGGATGGCTTGTATGCAAAACCCATTACTCTATAGGCCCTTCATTATGACAGCATATCCTTACGAGGGTATAGGTTCTTCTGTGACCATCTGTCCTTAAACTAACTTAGTCTAACTTTTTATAGTCTATTTCTCAAAAGTTAGTAGGTAGTATAAGTCTTAACTGCCAGTAGGGTTTTAGAGGCTTCCTCCCTCTTAATGTGTTTGTATTCATGTAGGAACAAATCAAAGGTTTTAAAAGTAATTTGTATTTTTCCTAACTTTACAAACCTGATTTCTTCAAGTTTCACTTCAAGCCTCAACCACCTTGCATGCCCCAAGTGAATGTTAAAGTGGTTTCTCAGTGTGCAGGTAAATGGGCAGGTTTCCCCCTCCACCGACGTGTGTGTAAATTTTAAATCCTGAGATCCAGCCAAACTGAAATTATACTCTATTGAATGACTGGGGTTTGTATAGTTAAGGAAAATAGATATTGATTTTAAATTTGTGATATTCGGGAAGGACTGGATAGCCACTTATAGGTATATTTCCTGGTCAACAGATTAAAGTTACACTGGTTGGCTGCTAGCCATTTGAATTTTTAGTCAATGAAATGAATTAAGATTCAAGTATTAAATCTAGTTGAGGTTTCATATAATGAATAAAATTAGAATTTGCATGGTTTCAAATTACAATAGAGTTGTCTTGTCAAAGAATTCATGTATGACTATATTTTTATTGCAATAAGGCAAGACTAGCTACTTGGTTGACTGTTTTGGAACTGGTAAAAAATCTGATTGAATCAAGGTTATAGTTATTAGTGTATCCACTTGAACAGGGAGTGTCCAACTTGTAAGTCAGTTACCAGACACTGAGAGCGGCAATGATGTCAGAAGCACGAAAGTTAAAAGAAAGGGCATGAATCTAGCAACAAACAAGTGCTTGCCCCATGGTCTCCTCACTCATTAATAAGGCAAAGTTGTAAACCAGTGTCTGTATGTTAGTAGTAAACTCAGTCATACTTTGCTCAGAGGACTTATTTGATAGATTTTAGTCCAATGTATAGTATCATTGTCATGGAGAGGATACCCGTAGGAGATTATTGCCTTCAGGGTATCTCTCATTTTGTGCTTTAGGCAATACTTAAAGGTCTCTGTAATGTTTATTCTGCACATAGTTGTGGTTGCAGTATTTTTTCTTCTACCTTCTCTCTGTTGGAGCTTCCTGTCCTACATCTTGCTGTCTCCCCTCTTTTGACATCAAACTGTAAGGTTTTTCTATGTTAACTTTTGTCATTTAATGGCCTCACTAACCCCAGTACCCAGTATTGGGCTATATATCATAAATCCAATCCATGTTTTCCAGCAAGATTAAAAGGAAAATATAGAAGGGCAATCTCCAGGCTGATGCATTTTAGTTGCTCTGCTTTGTCAACACAAAGAAGTACAGAAAAGAACAGTTGCCTAGAAGTAGAAGGGGAAGCTGTGTGGAGATTTTAATACGCTGCAATATTGCTAAGAATCAAATTTTAAACAAATTTTACAATTTAGAGATATAGCCATTTATAACCTTGGAGAATTCTGTGATGCATAACACTAAAATATTAGCACCCATATGTTTTTGGTAAACTTTTTACTTTTAGAATCTAGTGTTATTTTTCTTTGCTTAAACTATAAACATTTGACCATGTCAGTAAGGCTGTTTTCTTATGATGATCTTGCTTCTAGCATCATTGTGTTCTGGTAATGTTGGTTACCCATCATACACAGCCCAGTTGTGTAGATGTAAAATTAAAATTTGTACCTACATGAACACAATCCCTCGTCCTTTAATAGGAGTATGTTTCAGTGAAGGTGGAGACAGCTGTGTAAACTTTTACAGTTGGTTGGCAAGTCCCGCCCACCCAACAGGTGACGACTTGAGCATGCACTTTTTCAGCCAGCAGAGGGTATAGATGTACTTCCAACGTCTTTTTATGTTTGTTTTAGGTTTTTGCTTTGTCTTTTATGCATATAATAGTTTTGACAGATCGTCTTGTGCAAGACATTGTAAGGAAGATGAAATTTTTGCAGTTATATCCAATAACTGTAGCTGTAAGACCGCAATCTGGGCCTCTTGCTGACCCCTCCTTGTTCTCGTTGGACGGCATTATTTTGGCTGTCTCCTTAGTTATTTTATGGCTGTATAACGACAATAATAAAGAATCCTCAGGAAGGGGTCTACCCTTTGGTTTCAATGTACTTCCATCGGAAGAAGCATCTGCTGAGGGTAATGGAAAAGGGTGTGTTCAGCCCGTTCTCTCATTGTCTTCCTGATCCCAAGAAGATACTAAAGGCATAAACCCGGTGGCTTTCTCTCTTTAGAATTCCTGTCTTTCCCTGTGAGTGTGTTGCCATTGGCCTGTGTGACCCTGTGAAGGCAAACTTCAAGTTCTTGCTTCCTCCCCATTTTTGCTGGAGTCTTTGCTCCTACTTCCGGGAGAAGAACAAAGACGGAGAGGTGTAGGAAGTTAGACTGATAGGGGTTACGTTCGCTGACTACCGTTTCTCTCCTTCTTGGAGAGTGTGCTGTACCCGCATTTTGCTAGTGTGATAGTAATTTCTTTCAGGAAAAAACAACAGCAAGTAAGCATATATAAGAGGTGCCTGGGTGCCCAAAATAGGTGCTTTCACACCTATTGTGAGTGTTCAGTTTTGTATCATTATTGGTGGTGCTAGGTCCCCACATGCTTGATCCCTACAACCTAGATCTCCAAGTTAAAGAGGAATGCAGATTTTAAAGAGAGGAAACTGTGATAAGTTTGTCTCCTCAACCTGTTAACAATCATTTACACTTTTCAATAAGAAGAAAAATCTGTAGTTTTTTGCATAACGTTTTGCGGAGGCCATGCACTTTTCACTTAATATTTTGACTATCTCTCTCACTGTCTTTGAGAATTTATGGTTTCATTTTGATATAGTTATAGTAATAGGTGTTTATTTAGCTGCCAAACAACATCATATACTGTAGTTTATTAATTTTTTTTCTTATTACAGGTAGTTTTTTTTTTTTTCTTATTACAGGTAGTTTTTTTTTCTTATTACAGATAGGTTTATATAAATAGGCCTACTTATTTTACAATCCTCATACAGTACTCTCAAAATACAGAAATTTGTGAAAGGTAAAATTCCAATTCATTAAGAGAAATACAGTGAAAGACAAAGTCCTAATCCTATAATGAAGTTTTTGTTAATTTTTAGGGTGGTTGGATAGATGGCTAAATGTAAGCTATTGTTTGCTATTTAATCATTAGATACAGTATTCACCATGAAACTTAGATTGTTAAAAAGTAGCATTAAATACTAGGAATTTATAATTGTGAGAGTCATGCTGACTCTTGCTAATGATCTGGTGATGTAAACACTCGATAATAGTCAAAATCATAATTGTAAAATAAGATTAGTAATTAAGTTACACAATGATAGGTGAGTCAAGGGATAAAGGCAGGATATTGGAGCCATCGGGGATAAGGGCAAGCTTTATATAGTTAATGGAAAGGTTGAATAGATTTTCCATTAATTTAAGGTAACATTGGTTAATCAGTGGCAAAAGATACATACAGTATTGTTATTTTGGTTATTAAAGACGTTAGGACCTGGTTGTCCGTTTTATTGTTGCATAGGTTAGTTCATTGATGAATTATACCCAGGCTTGTAGTGGTAATGTATTCGCCTAGCACCCGCAAGGTAGAAGATCGATCCCAGCTCATGACCAGGAGTTTAAACTGTTTACTAAGGAGGCCACTGCTGTGATTTGGCCTTGCCTGCTAACTTTCTAGTGGGCATCTGTTCTGATAAAACTGGAACTGAAACCAGACACCTTTACCTAAGTAAAGAAAAAAAAAACATTGAAGAAGCTAGTCAGTGAGCTAATCTAAACTGGTTAATGATTCGGTGTATTATAAGTGTTTCCATAGTTTAGGGCAAAATAGATAAGATGGTGAAGATGAGTAGTGTAAGCTAGTTCATTGATTGAAGGTTAACTAGAAAATCCACCTAAAAAAAGATTGATTAATGTGTTAGGAGAGCTGAAATGAGTTTCTGTAGGATCTATAGGATATATAATGAATATGTAGTATGTCATTTAAATTACGAAAATGATACATGTACTTGATAAATAGAGGAAGTTGCACTCTCTTTTCTGTTTTTAGAAAAGCTAAAGACCACAATAATTATTTATTTAGCCAGCACTACTCATGTATACTAGATATTCTACTCCTTAAACTGTCACCTTGTCGGTAAAGCTTAATTTTGCTCAGAATTTATACATATTTTATAACTCTTTCTGAACGGGGATACCTTAATGCAGTGAAATGGTGTGTGTATCGCCATGATCAGCAAAAAATGTAGCCAGAGACACTCATACTAGGTTGGTATGTTGTAAACCATCAGACAAAAGCCTCTCACCATCACCAATCTGTACTGGCCAGTGTGGTAATGAAAACTAACCAAACCCCAGACATGCATAAAGACTTGTCTAAGACCTTTGTCTTGTATGAGACTAAAAACAGCTGTAGTTTTATAAATACATGTATTATATTAAGTGCTGTGTGTGTTTGACCAGGTATCCCTTGTGGTGTAAGGTAGAATGTTTTATTCTGGGACTTATGGTTTATTGATCATGTTTTGAAGAAAATTGAAGGATTAGTTTAGCCAGTGGATTGCCAGAGCCTAGTCATTCAATTATTGTTGTGAAGTATTTCCTTTTCAGGACTTTAGTGCTAATACTTTTCCAATACAAAAGATATGCTTTCGGTTGTAATATTTGCTATTATAAAGGTCATGGCCATGCCTAGTTTGACATTGTTTTTCCAATTTTATACTTATTACATTAGAATATTTTGTATTCTTGTTAGTTTATCATGCAGAATTTTAATAAGAGTATAGTCTTGATATTGAAGCTCATGAACAAGACATATATCTGTATAATTAACATCTTGTATTTATTTTTTCAGAATCAAAAGAGAAGGAAATATTATAGCCTCCTGCACAAAACAGGAAATTAAATTGCAAATATGCACTAGAATTAGACACTCCGTATGACATCAGAATGAAGATTGTCAGTGAATACTCGAGAATTTACTATAGAAAAAGTAACAGGAGTTTTCCGAGGAAGACAAAATAGATTGATTTTATTCATCTCTAATATCAAAAGGAGCACCGATGAATTGTCTCATCTGAAGCAGCCCAGATTATTAAAATTCTCTCATGAGAATATAATTCGGTACTGCAAATCTTTTGAAATGCTAAATTGACCAGAGTTATTGAGGTTTTAGGCAGTTGTGTTACAATGGTCACTCCATTTATATCCCCTAGGTTTAATAGCAATCACTAACTAAAGAAAAAAAATAAGTTAAATTACAGTAAATAAGTACAGTAATATAAAATTTTACAACAGCAATATTAGCAAATTATTTAAAGTTTATCAAAGTGTTTCTATTTTGGGAAGCCTTGAACTTAATTATTAAAGCTATTTACACTTAGTCTAATAGCAAGTACTTTATTCACTTTTAATCTTTACAAAGTCAGAATATATAAAGCTAATTTTATCCATATTTCTGTTAAAAGTATTCCTGATGTTATTTTTACCAGTAAATTCTAAACACCCAAAATCTTGCTAGAATATTGTCCAGATTTACATTTATGAGCTTTTTTACTCTATTTAAAATTCAGATTGCAATTCCCTAATTATTATTTGATATTAAACAGGTACAATTATTTGTTATTTTTCCTGAAAGCTAGTTAGCAAATACAGTATGAATATATTTTATGATAATAGATTCCTGTTACATACATAAAATAACAAATAGGAATATATTGAATGATATTAAATTCCTTTAACCTCATGAAATAGTCTGAATTATTATAAGTAATGTTAAATAGATTGTATTTCTATGTATTATTGTAAATTTATGGAAAAATTATGAAATTTAACATTGAATAGCAGAGATCAACAAATGTTAATGGAAAAGGATTTTGTTAGAAATTTGCTACTAATGTTTTTAATTTTTAGTAATTAGCTGTTAAATCAAATGTTAATTTCCTCTGGACCTCTTTACCATCTATATCATATCATTTTTAAAATTGAGTAAATTACTGTATGAGTGACTGAAGGGAAATTGATATCAATCTTTTTAGCAATTGATTCAAATTCATTCAATCAGTATATTTAAGTACATTAATTCCATGTGAATATAACCTCCAACTACTGTAATTATTTTAACTGAATATCATTCCAAAGATATTCATCTTTGTCTATGTATACCATTTCATCTCTTTCGAGACTCTTCTCATTATTAGCAACTGCCATAGAATTTTCTTTTACACAACAAGAAGTCTATAGTAGGCCTATGTTCTCTTAGAATTGAATAGCAGATATGCCTAAGATATTAGCTACTAGACAAAAAAAAAGTCTTGTCCTCTAATTAGCCACATATTGCCAATGCTGTTCACATACTTTTTTCTTGTGGGTACCAGGGAGAGTAGCTCATCATATTGCAACAATCAACATGTGTTCAAGTATTTGTAATATATATATATATACAGTATATATATGTATACAAGAGAAGTAAAAAACACTAATTGATGAATTTGGTTATGAGATTCTAAAACCATCATATTTCCATCCATGTTATCATAACCAATTCTATTTAACTCCTCCTTCCCAACCGTTATCTCTACATTAAGTTGTCGGTAGTCTGATACACCCACTGCTATGCCTTCTATCAAAGGCATCCTCTCCCACCAAACCTCATCCCCATATCATCTTTCACCTTATCTCACCATCTAATTCTCTGCCTCCCTCTTGATCTTCTCCCCCTAGCAGGTTCCTTCTAAGTCCTCCTCACTTCCTCCCCACCATCCACCCTCAACTCGTGCCCACACCATAGTCATGACACACTTATCACCTGCTATTCTTATGATTTCATCATTTTCCTATATTTCAAGTGACGATATTTCCATTATCCATCTCAGCATTTTCATCTCTGTTCTCTCAAGGTTTGCTTCCTCTTTTTGTCATAGACCCCACGTTTCCAATCCATACATCAACACAGGTTTTATTACTATGCTATAGATCTTGTCTTTCAGCTCGATAGGCGTTATCTTGTCACATAACACTCCCGCTACCTCCCTTCACTTCTCCCAAGTTTCTCTCATCCTATTCTCTACTTCATCGTCACATCCTTCCTGACTTATAGTAGATCCCAAATATCCAAATTGTTCCACCTGTTATATAGCCCAGCTTTTACTTTCATGTATAGCTATCCTATCCCTACCTTCCTTACTGCTCACCATAGCTTCAGTCTTATCCTCATAATACTCTCAAGCTACCCTTTTCCAAATTCTCTTGCCACTCTACAACCCTTCTCTGTAAATCTTCCTAATTTTCAGCAGTAATCACCAAATCGTCTGTACTGTATATAATAACATCCACAACTCTTCGTTTCTGATCTCTTCATTTAACCCATCCATTGGCTTAATGCTGACATGTGGTGTAGTCAAACACTAACTTCGAAGGTTTTTGTTTCCCCAACAGCTGTTATTACTTGTCCTTGTTCTTTTGTACATCTCGACCATTCTAACCAGCTTTGGGACTCCCCTCTTCCTCAAGAACCAAAACAAAACTTCTCGTGGTGTTCTACCATAAGCCTTCTCTAAATCTACTAAAGTGCACAAGAGCTTCTAGCTTCTCTCTACGGAAGTCATGAATAGAATAAGTTTGAATGTTTCTGAAATGAATCACTGTGTTTAAGGCCTTAAATAGTGTTGCTAAGCACTAGAAGGAGTTAACTACTGCATTATTGTTCAGATGTTACTTTCCACTTGGTAAGGGTAGAAGAGACTTTAGCTATGGTACACTGGTCTTCTTGGAGAACAACATTAGGCTCTGTAACATGGTCTTCCACTGTCTTGGGTTAGTGTTCTCTTGCTTAAGGGTACATTCAGGCACACTACAGTATTGTGTTTTCCTACTTCATTTCCTCACTTTGCTATTTTCCCTGATGGCACCATTGGCCTTATAGCATCCTGTTTTTCCAACTAGGGTTATAGCTTAGCTAATGATGAAAAATTCTCTCTCTCTCTCTCTCTCTCTCTCTCTCTCTCTCTCTCTCTCTCTCTCTCTCTCTCTCTCTCTCTCTCTCTCTCATGTTTGAATTAAGGTTATATCCACAATAGAAAGATTGATGTGTTTCAAAATAACTTTAGAATGTTTTGAAACTATTTTCCGTAAGGTGTTTGTGAGCTTAATCTCAAAACTTTATATCAATTTTTTAGTAATATTTGTTTTTTTCAATATTAAACTTACCCGATAATCATGTAGCTGTCAACTCCGTTGCCCGACAGAATTCTATGGAGGGATACGCCAGCTATCACAATACTAGAAGGGGGTGTACTTACCAGCGCCACCTGTGGCCAGGTACTCAAGTACTTCTTGTTGACACCTCCTCAATTATTCCTCTGTCGTGCTTCCGGCAAGACGTTCTGGGATACGCTTATGGTCTTCGAGTTTATTCACGGATATTTGGTGAAGTATTCTCTCAGATTAACGGCTGTCGCTTTACTGGAAACCTTCTTATATTAGCTAGATAGCTTTTATATAGTCCTGATATAACGGTTAACGATTTTTGCTTGTTTTTGGAACCCCCTTTGGCTAACTCTTTGGATTACAAGATGTCTGACATTTCGCAAGCCCCCTCCCATAGACGATGTAGGTCTTGCAATAGGCGTATTCCGAAGGCCTCGGTAGATCCTCACACCGCTTGTTCTGACTGTAGGGACAGGCCCTGTCAGTTAGAAAATCGATGTGAGGAATGCGCCGGACTTTCGGAATTGGAATTTGTCCGTCTTTTAAAATATTCATACGGTAGGCTAAGACCAGGATAAGCCAAGCCCTAGAGTGCATCATGAGCATGCTGAAGAGGAGCAATTGCTCAGTGAGACAGTGGATGAGTCTCACAGGGACCCTCTCATCACTGGCCCTGTTTGTCGAGCTAGGAAGACTCCACCTCCGCCCTCTTCAATTCCATCTTGCAGCTCATTGGGACAAGGGTTCGACTCTAGAAGCAGTCTCTATCCCTATCAACCAAGAGATGAAGACCACTCTCCTGTGGTGGAAGCACAACCTCCTTCTCAAGGAGGGTCTATCATTGGCCATTCAGACCCCCAATCTTCATCTCTTCTCAGATGCATCGGACTCGGGCTGGGGTGCAACCTTGGACGGACGGGAATGCTCGGGAGTGTGGAACGAGGAACAAGGATTACTCCACATCAACTGCAAGGAACTGCTAGCAGTTCATCTAGCCCTGTTGAACTTCAAGTCCCTCCTGCTAGGCAAAGTGGTGGAGGTGAACTCAGACAACACCACAGCCTTGGCTTACATCTCCAAGCAAGGAGGGACCCATTCGAGGAGCCTTTACGAGATCGCAAGGGACCTCCTCATTTGGTCAAGAGGTCTAAACCTCACTCTGGTCACGAGGTTCATCCAGGGCGATATGAACGTTTCAGCGGATCGCCTAAGCAGAAGGAATCAGGTCATTCCCACGGAATGGACCCTCCACAAGAGTGTGTGCAACAGACTTTGGACCTTGTGGGGTCAACCTACCATAGATCTGTTTGCCACCTCCATAACCAAGAGACTTCCGCTGTATTGTTCCCCTGTTCCAGACCCTGCAGCAGTTCATGTGGATGCTTTTCTACTGAACTGGTCCCATCTCGACCTGTACGCATTCCCTCCGTTCAAGATAATAAACAAAGTTCTGCAGAAATTCGTCTCGCACGAAGGGACACGGCTGACGCTGGTTGCTCCCCTTTGGCCTGCAAGAGAATGGTTCACAGAGGTACTTCAATGGCTAGTCGACTTCCCCAGGACTCTACCTCTAAGAGTGGACCTTCTACGTCAACCTCACGTAGACAGGTTGCACCCAAACCTCCACGCTCTTCGGCTGACTGCCTTCAGACTGTCGAAAGATTCGCTAGAGCTAGAGGCTTTTCGAAGGAGGCAGCCAGTGCGATTGCCAGAGCTAGAAGAGTTTCCACTCGTAGAGTCTACCAGTCTAAGTGGGAGGTCTTCCGAAGCTGGTGTAGAGCCAATTCAATATCCTCTATCAATACCTCTGTGATCCAAATAGCTGACTTCCTTCTACATCTTAGGAATGAGAGATCCCTTTCAGCACCTACGATTAAAGGATATAGGAGCATGTTGGCTTCAGTTCTCCGCCACAGAGGTTTGGACCTGTCTTCCAACAAGGACCTTCAAGACATTCTCAAGTCTTTTGAGACGTCTAAAGAACGTCGTCTTTCCACTCCAGGCTGGAATCTAGACGTAGTCTTAAGGTTCCTGATGACATCTAGGTTCGAACCTCTCCAGTCAGCTTCCTTCAAGGACCTTACCCTCAAGACTCTTTTTCTCGTTTGCCTTGCAACAGCTAAGAGAGTCAGTGAGGTTCATGCCTTCAGCAAGAACATTGGTTTTACAACCGAATCTGCAACATGTTCTTTTCAGCTTGGATTCCTAGCAAAGAACGAGCTTCCTTCACGTCCTTGGCCTAGATCGTTCGAAATACCTAGCCTCTCCAACATGGTAGGTAACGAACTAGAGAGAGTTCTTTGCCCTGTCAGAGCTCTCAAATATTATCTTAAGAGGTCTAAACCTATTCGAGGACAGTCAGAAGCCTTATGGTGTGCCATCAAGAAACCCTCAAGACCCATGTCCAAGAATGGGCTTTCGTATTATATAAGGCTTCTGATCAGAGAAGCACATTCTCACTTAAAGGAGGAAGACCTTGCATTGCTGAAGGTAAGGACCCACGAAGTAAGAGCTGTAGCTACTTCGATGGCCTTTAATAAAAACCGTTCTCTGCAGAGCATAATGGATGCAACCTATTGGAGGAGCAAGTCAGTGTTTGCATCATTTTATCTGAAAGATGTCCAGTCTCTTTACGAGAACTGCTACACCCTGGGACCATTCGTAGCAGCGAGTGCAGTAGTAGGTGAGGGCTCAGCCACTACATTCCCTTAATCCCATAACCTTTTTTAACCTTTCTCTTGAATACTTTTATTGTTGTTTTTATGGTTGTTACGGTAGGCTAAGAAGCCTTCCGCATCCTTGGATTTGGCGGGTGGTCTATTCATTCTTGAGAAGCGCCTGGGTTAAAGGTTTGGTAAAGGTCCTTTAGTAGGGGTTGCAACCCCGTGTACTTTGGCACCTTTGGGTTGATTCAGCCTCCAAGAGGAACGCTGCGCTCAGTAAGGAAGACGAACTTTAAATAAAGAGGCAGAGTAACGGTTCTATTCGACTTCCTTACCAGGTACTTATTATTTCATTGTTATTTGAGATAACTGTTATATGAAATATGGGATACTTAGCTATCCTTTAATCTTGTACACTGGTTTTCACCCACCTCCCTGGGTGTGAATCAGCTACATGATTATCGGGTAAGTTTAATATTGAAAAATGTTATTTTTATTAATAAAATAAATTTTTGAATATACTTACCCGATAATCATGATTTAATCGACCCTCCCTTCCTCCCCAGAGAGAACCAGTGGACCGAGGAATAATTGAGGAGGTGTCAACAAGAAGTACTTGAGTACCTGGCCACAGGTGGCGCTGGTAAGTACACCCCCTTCTAGTATTGTGATAGCTGGCGTATCCCTCCATAGAATTCTGTCGGGCAACGGAGTTGACAGCTACATGATTATCGGGTAAGTATATTCAAAAATTTATTTTATTAATAAAAATAACATAATTAATAATTTTCCCAAAATGTTTTAATTTTCTTGTTTGCAGTAGATAATTGTATTTTTTTAGTCCATGTAGTGAACTGGAATTTGTTTCAAAACGTTAGTGACAAAATTGATATTCAAAGGATAAAAGCTCTTGTCTACTGGTTTTAAGCTTTGCATATTCTTTATACAAAAGATGTTATTAATTGCCTCGTACTCTAGTCTAGGATATAGCCTATATAGCGAATAAGTTGTAGTTTGTTAGATTTACGAATTCAATTTATATTAAATGTTGTGATGATAGGAATAGTAATCTGATTTGAGTTATGGTAGTTGTAATAGAAGGAATCTATCAGTGAAGTAGTTTTAAATTAACATTCAAGTAATATTTCTTAAATAGATGTTCTAAAAGTGGCTCTAATGTGAAACTTCAAGATTATTCATGAAAAGCTTAAAGATTTAGTTGTACTTGATGAAAAGGTTTAAGATTGATATTTTGTAGAGAGAATGTTCGGACATATCTGGCTCTTGATACTTAAGCTAAACTTAAAGGGGTTTAGGAATTTCAGCCAAGGCACTGTTTTGTAGGAACAGAAATGATTAGGACATGATGAATTACTTAGGAATATGAGAGGAATAATTACCTTTAGGGAAGATAAAAAATCAATGGGTTTAAAACAATTTAATGAATGATTGCGCGATTCTTTTAATCATTGCATTTTTAAGGAGCATTTTAAAGGTTATTACTTTTAAAATAACATTCACAGAATTAGGGAGTAATGTTGTGGTTGAAATTTTATAATGGAATATATATGTAGATTATATCATTTAAACTTATCCAAAGGGGTTTTATAGGTAAAAGTGCTTTGCAAGTCAGAAAATAACTTCTTATAAATAGGATGCAAATAGAAAATGTCAATTAAGCTGATGTCAAATGCTTGAAACCAGTTGCTTTCTTTGTACAACAAAGTACTATGTTTTGTTATTTACTATTTTATTAGATACAAATATTAATCATTAAAATTTAACTGAGATGTTTATAACTCATAGCTGTACATTGTTAGAATGTTTATTTCAAATCTGTGGTTGTAAATAATAGGATCTACTTGTTAAGTTCTATTGCTTAAGAATAATTGGTATACTCGAAAATATTTAAAGTACAGGAGGCAGAGTTTTTGATGATAATTTATGGCCAAAAAATTACATCCCTCTGTCATTAGTATAACTATGTATATTGGATAAGTAAAGGTAGATAGCCCAACATTTTGACGTCAGTAATATGGGTATTACTGAATACTTTATGCTTATCTTAGGATCATTATAGTCGGGAAACTGGAAAGGTTTATTCATGATGTTGTGTAAAAGATATTAGGATATCTAATTAGAATAATCTTCCTCGCTCATAACAGAAATGAGACGTCGTAAGTTGAGCAATTATGGAGTTTAGCAAGGTGGTGTGTGCTTTATTAGATTTCAATATCCCCCATCATTAATGGTAAAGTATAAGGTTTTGGTTATTTTCAAAAGTAAAAAGATAGGTAAGACAAGACATATACAATAGAGCTTGACTAAAACTTTTACTGAGTAAACTAATCCAAGAAATACCTCATTTGACCTATAGAGGCAAGCAAAGTGTCTGTCGTTGCCTTTGGTATCAATATTATTATGAATGTGAACTTGTACAAATGGAACTAGGTTTATTTGGAAATAGCCTACTGAACAAAGGTTCAGAGACTCGTGACTTATATTTCTATCTTAGTTTTGAGAAACGCACAAAATCTGCTTCACTCATAAGAAGTGTTGAAGCCTAAGGTTTTGTTCATTTCTCAAAGCTGAGATAAAAATATAGTCTTATGATTCTCTGAACAACTTTTGTTTAGTAGACTATTTCCAAAAAAGGGTAATTTGATGTGCTTAGGCTCACCTTGTTAGTAATATCAATACTAGAGACACTGTCTGTCAGACTTTTGCTTGCCTTTATTGGGCAAATAGAATAGTTTGCTCAGCAGAAATTTTCCAGAGTCGAGCTCTATCGTACAAGACTGGTCTTACCTATCAATTTCAATTTTGAAAATAAGAAAAATAGGCTTTACCATTAATGAAAGGATATTCAGAATAGATTGACGCCCACACCACCTTGCTGAATAAAACAATTACCTGTACTCAGCTTAAGATGTCTTATTTCTGTTGTGAATGAAGTTAATTCTAATTAGTCATATAACTGCCTGTTTCACAATATCTTTAATAAACTTCTTCCTGCTTTCTGACCAAATGAACCTAGGATATGAATAAAGTAGTCAGTAATACACACATTACTTCCGTCAAAATGTTGGGCCACTTACTTTTACTTATCCCATATATGTAGTTATACTATTAGCAGAGTATGTCACTTTTTGCGATAAATTATCATTAAAAACTCTTACCTCTTGTGTTTTAAACATTTTCGTGTATACCAATTATTTTTTTATGAAACAGAACTCATAAAGTAGCTCTTATTATTTACAAATTAATTTGCTATATGTAACAACTTTTAATTGATCATTGTTTTTAGCATACCTTGTAAAGATAATAATTTTACAATAACTTTGTAACATCAGAGGAATTATAAAATAAAATGCATATAAAGTATTCTCATTCTTTAATTTAGTTTCCCCTGGTAACACAAAGAAAACGAAAAAAAAAACGAAAATCCAATGACTAGGAGTATTCTCCCTATATTAAACCTCATATGACCGAGTATTCTCTCTAAGCGGCCCCCTACAACTTCAAGCACCAGCAAATGCCTTATTCCCCCCCCCCCCCCCGAAAAACGGCTAAAAGGTTCATGAAATAGTCCTCTCCCCCAACAGGTCACGTGTCCTGGACTGTTGTTGATCCCCCATGTACAAAGTTTATTCACTCCCCAACTGGTGGGGTGAGAGCAGCAGTAACAGTACCAGTGTTTCATGAATATAAAGTACATAGTCAAGATGGCCGAACTGCCTCTTATTCCCTCGTGGACCAAAGTCCACTTCTTGATCCAGCTGACTGTCAAGTAGGTTTCATCTTTAATAAAGTCTTGATAGTAATGGTCTTGCTTGCATTAGTTAATATTCCTCAAAAGCCTCTGAATTTCATTCAATCTTGAAGCTATTAGATATAAATTGTAGGTAGAAAAGTATACCTAAATATGTAACTAAGCTTCCAATTAACACTGTATGAAGAAAAACTTAGAAATTTGTTTAAGACTTTTATTGTAGAAGATCAAATGCCAAACATGAGAAAGGTTTCAGTGTAATCATTTTTTTTTCTTTTTTACATTTGAAATACAAACACTATGAAGTCAATGACATATATGCATCAGATTCATGAAACCCCATTTTCTGAAAGCTTTAAATGCCCTAGATTCAAAGAAAATGTAACATTTGTCATACACAAAGCTCACAATCCGACCAAGAAAGACTTAGAAGAGTCACCCTTGAACCAATATGGTGCTGTGACTGACAAAACGTCCGGTTTTCTTTGTTTTCTGGTCAGTGTCCGTTTACTTTTTATGAACAACTGTTTGGTGCATTTGAAGCTCAGCATTTGGGTTTAAATATTTTATGATTGTGTAAGTAAGTAGTGCTTTCTCTAATAGTGAGATAAAATTATTAATAAAAAAAAAAGGAAAAGGAAAGCCCACCAAGGCCATCCCCTGTCCCACCTAGTAACCAGAAACTTAATGCAATTATCTTTTTCAGGAAGCAGTTACTAGGCCCTTGAATGCTTTCCTTTTCCTTCTTTTTTTCTGTTTTTTATTGATAATTTTACAACAACGATATCAGGATTGTAATTTAATGACTTCAGGAATAGTTTTGAGCTCTCCTGAAGTTAATGGTAAAATATTTATGTCACAATTCACTTCTCTATAAAGCAGATTCCAGCGATTACAGCTACATTAATTCTATAATGACATGAAATTATACACTTGGACATGAAAAAATAAGGATAATTCTAGAATGGAAAGCAAATAAAAATCTAAAAGAAGCAAAAGAGTCATTTTAAGGTCTTTATGCAATTTCAGAACGATCCATTACTACAGACACCTGAAGCTCAGTGAATAGCAGACAAGATTCACAAATGCCAATTAGCCTCCCTGTCTCGTCCCATTTAATGCACATGATTGAGTCAGGTAAAAGAGAAGAAGACGTGCAAGGCTACTGCCCTGACCATCCTTGCTACTCCTCCCAGCAGACAGTCAGATCGGACCGAAGTACGCATTCACCTTACACGTGGACACCTGAATCACTTTAGCTGTGTAATAAAGTTTTTGAATGCAAACCCTAGAAAGCGAGTTCAACCTGAAACACTTCTCGAAGTTAACGAAACTATTAAGACAACTTATGAAAATGGCTTGCTTTATACGTGCAGATGGCAGTTTTAAGAAACATATTCCAATTCAATATTTACCTACAGTTTGAGGTGGATTAAGTTTTAATCCACAGTTGACATAAGTCCTAATAAAAAAAAATTAGGCCTAAAACCAATACCCACAAAATATGCAATTTAAGTAGGTTGTCTTATACACCTATAAAATGAAATAAAGTTAACCCTACTTCATACTATCCTTAGCTTTTGATCCTTTCATATACTATCTTCAGCTTATAATACCTTACTATTATATACTATCCTCAGCTTATAAGCCCTTAATATACTATCATTATCTTATAATTATTCATAATTCACTCATCTTATAATCTCTTACTATACTATCACGAGCGTGTATTTCCTGACTAATGTATCCTCGGCCAATAATTAATCAAAGACGATGATTCTTTATTAATTACGTATTTTACGCAGGTCCTGTGTAATTTAATATATCACAACAATTTACGGTCAAAATAGTTATGATCAAGCTAATTTTAGTAATCAAAATAATTTGATACTTTCTGGACTTTTGTCCCTCAGTAGACTAGATTAACCCAACCTGAAATGAACTTTTGAATTTCTTTATAAAGTTGCCAAAATGAGCTCAGACATAAGTGAGACAGACGGAGATAATGTTCGCCGAGTATAACAGTCTCTACTGAAAACTGACACAAGATAAACAGATATTAAATGAAAGATAACATTTTAGTATCATTTGGAACAAGTGGGTCTCTGAGCTCCCAAATACTTTTCAATGTAAGACCGCTGAAAAAAAAAAAAGATTACCAACGAAGGAAAATATATCTTTACGTTATTAAATATTTAATTATCTATAATACCCAATAGTTCACAAACATGATGACATTTAATAATATTAAATTCATTACGTATTTTTATTTAGAATAGGTATGAAAATAGAATCTTTTTCATAATAAAGAAACACAGGACCAAGAATTATACTTTCTATTCACGAAGATTAGTGTTAGGAAAATATATAATAATAAAGAGCGAAGCATCAAACTCAAATCTCTGAACGAAAATATAAATTATAATATTCTATCATTTTTTCGGTGACTAAGATAACTGAAGTTTTCTCCTTAGATAGTTCAGCAAATCACATTATTAATAACTCAAAACTAAAGTCGAGAAAATAATATGCTCTTCAAAAACAAATGTGTAAATGCATATAAAAATTTAAAACTTCTAGTTAAATACATAGCTATCTCAAAAAATCTATAATATTTAGGTAAATACTAAATTTTGGAGCGACTTTTGTACTCAATACATTTTTTTTACATTATAAGATTACTATTTCAAAAAACAAAGTATTTACTATATGTTCTGCATATTCAAGCTGAGGATTCTACTCTCTTAATTTTTTTTTTTTTTAAACTGACTAACTGAGTGCTGTACTCGCTAGATGAATAGAGGATAATTACACCTTTTCACATAGTTTAGTATAATTTCTCCATAAGCTAAGACACGTAAATTACAATCCAAAACTCACCCTAATTCTAAATGAAAGGCCTTCTATCTTAATTCCTATACATCTACATAAAGATAGCTGTAACTAAAATCCTTTCAGTCTAACTTTAAGAAACCCCCCCCCCCAAAAAAAAAAAAAAATAAATAAACTTCCCTTACCTACCTTGGGACATGATCTATTAAAGGGAAATGGGCAAATAATCTACCTAAGTTCTCCATAAGAATCTCGCATCATTCACTCAATAATAGCAGAACAATTCCTCATTCCTTGCAGTGGAAATCTTAACAATATCTCGGCACAAAGTCTCAATAATCCGTATCTGCAATTTATCATCACAATTAAATCACATTTTAATATTTGGGATCTAAATTTACACGATTTTAATCCTTTTGTTAAACCAATGTGCGATGCATAACCAACTGAGACAGTAAGGGTGACTTAAAACCGACTTGTTTTGCTACCAACAGAAAAAAAAATTGACGTGGAATTCTGTGATTCGAATTTTGATGAGGAAGACTGGATTTAATTTAAGGATATAACCCAGCGCTTGAACCTGTGAGGTCATTTAGTTCCCAAGTGCAACCTGGGGAAGACTCTACTGGTACATTTTGAAGTAAAAGCTATAAGAGATTGGAGTGCAAGAAGGAAGAATGAAGGGAGGAGTGGAGGAGGTACCTTTCAAAGGAGGAGGTAAAGTTGAAGGCAGGAAAGGAAGAGGTAAAGTTGAAGGCAGGAAAGGAGGAGTGAAAGTTGAAGGCAGGAAAGGAAGAGGTAAAGTTAAAGGCAGGAAAGGAGGAGGTAAAGTTGAAGGCAGGAAAGGAGGAGTGAAAGTTGAAAGCAGGAAAGGAAGAGGTAAAGTTAAAGGCGGGAAAGGAAGAGGCAAAGTTAAAGGCAGGAAAGGAAGGGATAAAGTTAAAGGCAGAAAAGGAGGAGGTACCCATCAAAGGGGGAGGTACCCATCAAAGGGGGAGGTACCCATCAAAGGAGGAGGTAAGTTGAAGGCAGGAAAGGACAAGGTAAAGTTGAAGGCAGGAAAGGAGGAGGTAAAGTTGAAGGCAGGAAAGGAGGTGGTAAAGTTGAAGGCAGGGAAGGAGAAGGTAAAGTTTAAGGCATAAAAGGAGGAGGTAAAGTTGAAGGCAGGAAAAGAGAAGGTAGAGCTGAAGGCAGAAAAGAAGAAGTTAAAGTTGAAGGCAGGAAAGGAGAAGGTAAAGTTAAAGGCAGGAAAAGAGGAAGTAAAGTTGAAGGCAGGAAAGGAGGAGGTAAAGTTGAAGGCAGGAAAGGAGGAGGTAAATTTGAAGGCAGGAAAGGAGGAAGTAAAGTTGAAGGCAGGAAAGGAGGAAGTAAAGTTGAAGGCAGGAAAGGAGGAGATAAAGTTGAAGGCAGGAAAGGAGAAGGTAAAGTTGAAGGCAGGAAAGGAGAAGGTAAAGTTGAAGGCAGGAAAGGAGGAGGTACAGTTAAGGGCATGAAAGGAGGAGGTACAGTTAAGGGCATGAAAGGAGGAGGTAAAATTAATAGCAAGAAAGGAGGAGGTAAAGTTGAAGGCATGCAAGGAGGAGGTAAAGCTAAAGGCAGGAAAGGAGGTGGTGAAGTTGAAGGCATGAAAGGAGGAGGTAAAGTTAAAGGCATGAAATGAGGAGGTAAAGTTAAAAGCAAGAAAGGAGGAGGTAAAGTTAAAGGCAGGAAAGGAGGAGGTAGAGTTGAAGGTAGGAAAGGAGGAGGTAAAGTTAAAGGCAGGAAAGGAGAAGGTAAAGTTAAAAGCAGGAAAGGAGGAGGTAAAGTTGAAGGCAGGAAACAAGGAGGAGGTAAAGTTAAAGGCAGGAAAGTAGGAGATAAAGTTAAAGGCATGAAAGGAGAAGGTAAAGTTGAAGGCAGGAAAGGAGGTGGTAAAGCTAAAGGCATGAATAGAGGAGGTAAAGTTAAAGACATGAAAGGAGGAGGTATAGTTAAAGGCATGAAAGGAGGGGGTAAAGTTAAAGGCAGGAAAGTAGAAGGTATAGTTAAAAGCAGGAAAGAAGGAGGTAAAGTTGAAGGCAGGAATGGAGAAGGCAAAGTTAAAAGCAGGAATGGAGAAGGCAAAGTTAAAAGCAGGAAAGGAGGAGGTAAAGTTGAAGACAGGAAAGGAGGAGGTAAAGTTGAAAACAGGAAAGGAGGAGTTAAATTTGGAAGTAGGAAAGGAGGGGGTAAAGTTGAAGGTAGAAAAGGAGGTGGTAAAGTTGAAGGCAGAAAAGGAGGTGGTAAAGTTGAAGGCAGAAAAGGAGGTGGTAAAGTTGAAGGCAGAAAAGGCGGAGGTAAAGTTGAAGGCAGGAAAGGCGGAGGTAAAGTTGAAGGCAGGAAAGGGGGAAGTAAAGTCAAAAATAGGAAAGGAGGTGGTAAAGTTAAAGGCAAAAAGGAGATAAAATTGAAGGCTGGAGAAGAGGAGGTTAAGTTGAAGGGAGGAAAGGCGGATGTAACGTTAAAAGATGGAAAGGAAGAGGTAAAGATGAAAGCACACAAACCTGACAAGATTTTTTTGTTAACGATTTAGAAACCTATACTACATACCAAATAAGTTTTCACACGTTTTAAAGAACAAACATACGCACCTACAACTGGACAGCTTTTGCGTCAACAATAACATATTCAAAAACTTATTACACAATTCATCTAAAAATGATTAAAGTGTTATTTATCCGTTCTTTATGTCATGGGCACAAACGACACGAGACAAGAAACAAAATAGAATTTATGAACCGAGCTGTGCACCTTTTCAACGAGCCCAGGTATCTCGCCATAATAGAAAGCTCTGAAATGCAAGACCTCAAAATGACCCTCTTACCAAATGTCTTGAAACACTTACGTTAAGTACACTTATCATAAATCTTTAATTCAATATCTTAATTACACTTGAACTTGAAGTTTTTATGGAAGAAAAAATAGAAACAATAGTGACCATCAATTACACATTAACTTCAAAAAAATCAAAAATATGTCTGGAGCACATTAAATCACAACCCTTTTACATTAGATAGATTTTTCACTACTTACATTACACAGATCATAACAAAATAATTTGATGTTTTTGTCACTGACACAAGTGCATACAGCGTTACTAGAAATGAAAATGATAGTACCAAAACCTGTACATTTGACATTATAACCTTTTACAATACAAGCTTCTTAAAGATTTTGAAATATTTGATTGAAACAACATAATTTTTACCAAATTCTAAAATCTGATAAACCATTACAAACTTAATGAATTAGAGGCTTTTGATGAAGTTAATAATAGCATAACACAGCCATTATGTTTCATGACTTCAGCATTCAGGATAAAACCTGCACAAACAAGACAGCTAAATCAATAAGCAAACTAAAGTCCAACATGTTTGTAAGTACAGACTGTCGGCCTTTGGCAAGTACAATATATTCAAGGTAACACATTGAGCTACAGCTCTCAAGACACCAGTAAAAGAATGAAAAACTTCTGTACATGGGGAATACAATAACAGTCTAAAAGAACAAGTGATTACTCTAGTTAGGATCAGGGTCTACCTCAAGGACCCCTTAGCCCTTTTTGTGGCGAGAAATAAAATGGCATATTCTGATACTCAAAGAGGAGGGGGCCAGTGGGAGACTCATCGGCCATATGAGGCGAGAATCTTTGTATTTTTTATAACATTTCCAAATTTGGGATAAGGAAGGATAAGGATGGGGAGTGGGAGATCTGAAATTGGATGTGAGCATTAAGTTTAAATAAAAGAGAACTTCTTCGTAATTTAGCCTTATTGGAAAATGAGCACAAAACCTCCCTTTACTTTTAACAATTAATATGTTATTCTTCAAGGTATATTCATGTAGCCCAGAGAGAGAGAGAGAGAGAGAGAGAGAGAGAGAGAGAGAGAGAGAGAGAGAGAGAGAGAGAGAGAGAGAGAGAGAGAGAACATTGCTACATTACTTAAAGTACCTGGAATTTAAAGGAGTATCCTTAGGCTAGAGTGGTCATTAAATACCTTTAGTTTACATCCCATATATTTTATATATAATCACAAATATACTTTTATTTTCACAGCTATATGATTCCAAACTCTTCTCCCTCCCTTTAGCTAAACCGATAAACTTTACGCTAAGGCTTTAGTGACCTAAAGAAATTAAAATTTCCATCCAACTATGCAGTTCACTGTAGAAGATTGTTAGTAATCAGCTGTTAGCTGAGGTCGCCTTCTAAAACTCCTAATTAACGAGTGATCCTTTATAATATCAGTCAACGGTCACACCATTTAGATTCTTTTATTTCAAGTAATAGGACTACAATTAGTGATTTATTGATAAGCAATCAAAATTTTAGGAGTTGACTTTAATACCTGCCATAACAAATATTATACCGTAATACATGTTCCCCTTAAATCCATAACACAAACCTGTACCTATAACCTTTGATATAGTTAATCTTTTTGTTTCAGAGTACATTTCCATACATAAATCACAAATATCTAATGAGCTAGACTCTACTTCATTTCAACAATATTACATCAAATGTTCTTTATTTCTAATATACTAATATTTATCAGGTAAGGTCAGAAGGAACGTGGAAATGCAGGTAGGGTCAGAAGAAACGTGTAAGTGTAGGTATGGTCAGAAGTAACATGTAAGTGAAGGTTTGGTCAGAAGGAATGTGCCAGTGTAGGTAGGGTCAGAAAGAACCTGCAAGTGCATGTTAGGTCAGAAGGAACATGTAAGTTTAGGTAGGATCAGAAGGAACGTGCAAGTGTAAGTAGTGTCAGAAGGAATGTATAAGTACAGGTAGGGTCAGAAGGAACGTGCAGGTGAAGTTAGGGTCAGAAGGAACGTGCAAGTTAAGTTAGGGTCAGAAGGAACGTGCAAGTTAAGTTAGGGTCAGAAGAAACGTGTAAGTGTAGGTAGGGTCAGAAGGAATGTGCAAGTGTAGGTAGGATCAGACGGAACATGCAAGTGTAAGTAATGTCAGAAGGAATGTACAAGTCCAGGTAGGGTCAGAAGAAACGTGCTGGTAAAATTAGGTTCAGAAGGAACGTGCTGGTGAAATTAGGGTCAGAAGGAACGTGCAAGCACAGTTAGGGCCAGAAGAAACGTGTAAGTGTAGGTAGGGTCAGAAGTAACGTATAAGTGCAGGTAGGGTCAAAAGGAACGTATAAGTGCAGGTAGGGTCAGAAGGAACGTATAAGTGCAGGTAGGGTCAGGAGGAATGTGCAAATGCAGGTAGGTCAGAATTAACATGCAAGTACAGGTAGGGTTATAAGGAACGTGAGAGGGCAGGTACAGTCAGAAGGAACGTGGAAATGCAGGTAGGGTCAGAAGGAACGTTCAAGTGCAGGTAGGGTCAGAAGGAACGTGGAAATGCAGGTAGGGTCAGAAAGGAACGTGGAAATGCAGGTAGGGTCAGAAGGAACGTTCAAGTGCAGGTAGGGTCAGAAGGAACGTGGAAATGCAGGTAGGGTCAGAAGGAACGTTCAAGTGCAGATAGGGTCAGAAGGAACGGGCAAGTGCAGGTAGGGTCAAAAGGACTGTACAAGTGTAGGTAGAGTTAGAAAGAACGTGTAAGTGCAGTAGGGGCAGAAGGAATGTACAATTACAAGTAGGGTCAGAAGGAATGTTGAAAAGACCACTAATTAATGCCTACAATGGACTGCCGAAGGTACACTGATGGCCCTACACCATTAAAGAAACAATATATTTCCTTTCATATCTAGCCTTTCAATAACTTTAATCTTATGACCTTTAGTATCCCAACTGGTGTTTCATAATCTCCTTTTTCAATGGATTGTCACTGACCTATATTCCATCACTTTCTATACCATTTAATCTATTGTTTCATTAGGTGGCCTCTTCATTGCCTCAGTGACGGTAAGTTCTTTAATTTCTCGTCAAAGGAAGAGAGAGAGAGAGAGAGAGAGAGAGAGAGAGAGAGAGAGAGAGAGAGAGAGAGAGAGAGAGAGAGAGAGAGAGAACATTAACTGTTACAAAGCATTGCAACAGGCAAAGGGAGGATTTGTTATTGTGTTGAAGTTCGATTAATATTCAGTATAAGAAATACAAGATACCATACTCTTCTTTATCTTTAATATAAAAATTAAAAGAAGTATTCTAGTTTGTTTTAATCCTTAGAAAACGGACTTTTAAAAAGGAATATATCATTTTCAATGAAAGGGAAGCAAAAGTTAACTATTGTTCAAGGTTTGCATTTAGCACTATACAAGAAATTTATAGAATATTCTTTTAATATTTTCTTGTTTAAGAAACAAAAGGGGATGAAGTAAATCTATGATAGTTTGGCAGATAGCATAGGAAAAAAAATTTAAGGAGCTACATGTGAGCAACATATCTTGAATTCCATTAATACTGAAGTTCTCTTTAAAATACCCCCCACCCCCCATAAAAATAAATGCAAAATTATCAGAAATGTGTATAAATCTTAATTACACCAATTACAAAGACTTCATCAATTATATCTTAATTCACAGAGCAATGTCAAATAAGTCTGGGGCCTTAAGATTGACAAGAAAACTGGAACTCTTGAAAACAAGTGATTAAAAAAAAAAAAAAAGGAACCAGTTGAATAGAAACAAGAAAACAATGAGAGACATGAAATAATCAATCCAATGATTGTATAAAGTAGCTCCTTAGACCAAGTTGTGTAGTGAATAACTCCACACAGAAAGGATTACTCTAACGCATTTTATAGGCAATATAGTGCCCAAATAACTTCTAGATCACAATAAGTCCCCACGAAAACTTCATTGAAGTGTTCTAAATAACACTAAAGAGTAGTGTCTAAAAATAATTTCAAAGACCAAGAAGGGTCATGAATAAATAAATGGACAAAAAAATGAGGACAAAATATCACCATAGACAAAGTGATGTCCTGAGTAAACCAGTGTGCGGTACAAAAAATTCTGCACACAAGGGAATACTCGAAATAGGTAAATCAAATTAGTGACCCAGATAGCTTATTGAATCAAGAAACAACTTGAATAATTCCATGGATAAAGAATCCTAAAATTACTTCCTAAACTAATGAGTATCCCAAATAACCCAAAGAACCTTGAAGATCCTGAATTTCTCTACAATCCTTGACTGAAAAGTTCCTCAGATAACTCCATAGATCAAGGAATGCTACAAATGAAATTTTAAGCAAATGAGATCTAAGGAGTATAATCATAAAAGCTTGGTGAATCTTTGCCCAGAAGAAAAAAATATACAAATAAGGGGAATTGTGCAAGACTTTTCAAAAAGAAAGTGCCACAAAAAAGCCTGAATCCAAAAGAAAGCCCTTTATACCACGAAGTGACCGAAAAAGGTCTTTAATTCAAAATTATCTGACAAAACTGTGAACAAAGATTGCTCACAAACAACTCAATAGAGCAAGGATTGCCCAAAGTAACTCAACAGACCCAAGATGAAACACACAGGATACCTAAATTTATTCTGTGATACTTTAAACCAGGCCGTATCACTCCCTCACAAAGATGCAAGTAAAAAAAAAAATTAAATCTATTGAAAGCAAACTGGCCCTTTCAAAACGGTAAGGTGGAATGGCCTAAAAACTTCCTCAAGACAGGAATTATCCTGAAACATAAAAAAGCCTAGTTAAACTTTGCCAATCTAAGTATCAAGGAAAATATTTTGAATTGATATGGCAAGATCATAACCGTTTACCTAATTTTCTTAAACATCTTTACAATTAACAATAAGAAAAGCATTGATAAAGAGGTGTCCTTACGGATAATATCCCTAGAAACCGACAAAAGAAATTATTACCATAATCAAGAATTATATATTGGTAGCTACTGGTTTAATCAAATCATTTATTTCTTCAAATATTTAGAATCTCAAAACTTCCAGTAACCCATGGAGCAGAATGACTATAACTATTCTTTGAAGAGGAGGCAAACCTCCTTCAGAAAAAAATTGAAATCTAAAGAAAACTAAGCTGAGATATCATCATCTCATCTCAGAATTAGATTCAAATTTTCCAGATAAAAATCACAATAAACCTATCGTGGAAAGTGAAATGAAATTTTCAAAAGTTTTAACTGTCATGTCTCGAGACTTGATTATGAATGAAGTTTCAAGCTAGATATCCTTTGAATTTTATAGAAAGCCTCAACTCCTCAACGCTACCATTTCCAACTCACCAAACAATCAACAATTAACCAATGAGAAATGATCAACCTTAAGCAAAATCCATAAAATGTTATTTTCATTAGTAAAATAAATTTTTGAATATACTTACCCGATAATCATGTAGCTGTCAACTCTGTTGCCGACAGAAATCTACGGTAGGGATACGCCAGCGATCGCTATACAGGTGGGGGTGAACACCACAGCGCCATCTGTGGTCAGGTACTCTAGTACTTCTTGTCAACACCACCTCAATTTTTTCCTCGGTCCACTGGTTCTCTATGGGGAGGAAGGGTGGGTCAATTAAATCATGATTATCGGGTAAGTATATTCAAAAATTTATTTTACTAATGAAAATAACATTTTTCAATATTAATCTTACCCGATAATCATGTAGCTGATTCACACCCAGGGTGGTGGGTGGAGACCAGCATACATGTTAACACAGAAGCTAAGTATCCCGTATTTTATTTTATTAGTTATTCAAAAATAACATAAAATAAATAAGTACCTGGTAAGGAAGACGACTTGAACCATTACTCTGCCTTTATTAAGTACGTCTTTCTTACTGAGCGTAGCGGTCCTCTTAGGATGCTGAACGACTCTTAGGTGCTGAAGTATAAGGGCTGCAACCCATACTAAAGGACCTCATCACAACCTTTAACCTCGGCGCTTCTCAAGAAAGAATTGACCACCCGCCAAATCAACAAGGATGTGGAAGGCTTCTTAGCCAACCGTACAACCCATAAAAAGTATTCAAGAGAAAGGTTAAAAAGGTTATGGGATTATGGGAATGTAGTGGCTGAGCCCCCGCCTACTACTGCATTCGTTGCTACGAATGGTCCCAGGGTGTAGCAGTTCTCGTAAAGAGACTGGACATCTTTGAGATAGAATGATGCGAACACTGACTTGCTTCTCCAATAGGTTGCATCCAAAACACTCTGCAGAGAACGGTTCTGTTTGAGGGCCACTGAAGTAGCCACAGCTCTCACTTCATGTGTCCTTACCTTCAGTAAAGCAAGGTCTTCTTCCTTCAGATGAGAATGTGCTTCCCTAATCAGGAGCCTGAATAGGTAAGAAACTGAGTTCTTAGACCTTGGAAGAGAAGGCTTCTTGATAGCCCACCATAAGGCTTCTGATTGTCCTCGTAAAGGTTATGACCTTTTTAGATAGTACCTAAGAGTTCTAACTGGGCAAAGTACTCTCTCCAGTTCGTCCCCCACCAAGTTGGACAGGCTTGGGATCTCGAACGACTTAGGCCAAGGACGTGAAGGAAGCTCGTTTTAGCAAAAAACCGAGCTGCAAGGAACATGTAGCCGTTTCAGATGTGAAAACTATGTTCCTGCTGAAGGCGTGGATCTCACTTACTCTTTTAGCTGTTGTCAAGCACACGAGGAAAAAAGTTTTTAATGTGAGGTCCTTAAAAGAGGCTGATTGGAGAGGTTCAAATCTTGATGACATAAGGAACCTTAGGACCACGTCTAGATTCCAGCCTGGAGTGGACAACCGACGTTCCTTTGAGGTCTTAAAAGACCTAAGGAGGTCCTGTAGATCTTTGTTGGTGGAAAGATCCAAGCCTCTGTGGCGGAAGACCGCTGCCAACATACTTCTGTAACCCTTAATCGTAGGAGCTGAAAGGGATCTTACGTTCCTTAGATGTAACAGGAAGTCAGCAATCTGGGTTACAGTGGTACTGGATGAGGAAACTGCATTGGCTTTGTACCAGCTTCGGAAGACTTCCCCTTTAGACTGATAGACTCTGAGAGTGGATGTCCTCCTTGCTCTGGCACTCGCTCTGGCTGCCTCCTTCGAAAAGCCCCTAGCTCTTGAGAGTCTTTCGAAAGTCTGAAGGCAGTCAGACGAAGAGCGTGGAGGTTTGGATGTACCTTTTTTACGTGAGGTAGACGTAGAAGGTCCACTCCTAGAGGAAGAGTCCTGGGAATGTCGACCAGCCATTGCAGTACCTCTATGAACCATTCTCTCGCGGGCCAGAGCGGAGCCAACCAACGTCAGCCGTGTCCCTTTGCGAGAGGCGAACTTCTGAAGTACCCTGTTGACAATCTTGAACGGCGGGAATGCATACAGGTCGAGATGGGACCAATCCAGCAGAAAAGCATCCACGTGAACTGCTGCTGGGTCTGGAATCGGAGAACAATACAACGGGAGCCTCTAGGTTATCGAGGTAGCGAACAGATCTATGGTTGGCTGACCCCACAGGGCCCAAAGTCTGCTGCAAACATTCTTGTGAAGGGTCCACTCTGTGGGGATGACCTGACCCTTCCGGCTAAGGCGATCTGCCATGACATTCATATCGCCCTGAATGAACCTCGTTACCAGCGTGAGCTTTCGATCTTTTAACCAGATGAGGAGGTCCCTTGCGATCTAGAACAACTTCCACGAATGAGTCCCTCCCTGCTTGAAGATGTAAGCCAAGGCTGTGGTGTTGTCAGAGTCCACCTCCACCACCTTGTTAAGCTGGAGGGACTTGAAGTTTATCAAGGTCAGATGAACCGCCAACAGCTCCTTGCAATAGATGTGAAGTGTCCTTAGCTCCTGATTCCATGTTCCCGAGCATTCCTGTCCGTCCAAAGTCGCACCCCAGCCCGTGTCTGATGCGTCAGAGAAGAGACGGTGGTCGGGTTTCTGAACAGCCAAAGGTAGACTTCCTTGAGAAGAAAGCTGTTCTTTCACCACGGAAACAGGAACTGAGATCATCTCTAGCGTCATGTCCTTTATCCAGTGAGCCGCTAGATGATACTGAAGGGGGGGAGGTGGGGTCTCCCTAACTCGATGAACAGTGCCAGCGATGAAAGTGTCCCTGTTAGACTCATCCACTACCTGACTGAGCATCGGTTCCTTCTCAGCATGCTCTGGATGCAATCTAGGGCTTAGTATATCTTTGGGGTCGATGGAAAAGCCCGAAAAGCTCGACTCTGAAGATCCATACTCAGGTAGACAATGGTCTGGGATGGGACGAGCTGGGACTCCTCAAAATTGACCAGGAGGCCCAGTTCCTTGGTCAGATCCATAGTCCATCTGAGAATCTCCAGACAGCGACGACTTGTGGGAGCTCTTAAAAGCTAGTCGTCTGACGGAGCCGGACACAAGATCATGGTACTGCTGCACAGTCTGTGAACTGTCAACCATGGGGAAGCGAGGAAGTACAGTGACAACCCGAAGCTGTCTAGACTGTCTGGGTCGTACAGACAACTCCTTATCGGGTTGCTGAGGTTGCCGCACTGCGTCACAACAAGACACTTCTGCTGGTTGTTGAACGTCTTCCCAGTGACACACTGACTCCGTAAACAAAAAATCCTCTAACAAGGACTAAGCTTGGACTGCATGTCTTGCAACACAGCTCAAGGTCTATGGGAGCAGGTGTGGTAACAGACGGGGATAGCGACTGAAGTGGAACCATTACCCTCCCTGGAAGCATGCTATGCTTAAATAAAAGTCCATAGGAGGCTAAGCAGCTAAAGGCTCCTCTCCAAATGACAGAGTCCTCAAGGGAAAATCAGAAGGAGGGAGAATAGCACTTTCTCATCTACAGGAACCATATCCGAGAAAAGCTAAGTTCTCTCAGTGAGGGTTTCACTGGTGCAAAAGCAGCAGACTAGAAGGCAACGTTATGAAACTGCTTGACAGTCTAGTGAGTTGGCAACAACCAAAGATGTGTGACTGAGAAGCATGCGGTAAGGTATGCAGAGCATGCTGTATGTAGAGCATGCTGTAAGGTAAGCAGAGCATGTTGCATGGCGTGCGGCTTATGCTGCATGGGATGAGGCTCATGCTGCATGGGATGAGGCTCATGCTGCATGGGATGAGGCTCATGCTGCATGGTATGAGACTCATGCTGCATGGTATGAGACTCATGCTGCATGGGATGAGGCTCAAGCTGCAAGGGATGAGGCTTATGCCGCATGCGTTGAGGAGGATGCCGCATAGTATGAGGCTCCTGCCTCATGGGTTGAGGTGGTTCGCATAGCATGAGGCTTTTGCCTCATGGTTTGAGGAGGATGCCGCATAGCATGAGGCTCCTCATAAGCATGAGGCTGCCTGATGGGTAGAGGAGGATTTTTTAAAGAAATCTGAACCTGACACTAATCTAGCTGTCCGAGGATTTACCTGGTGAGACATCAGTCTCTGTACCAGCGAGTTTTACCAGATTTCCCCGGGCCACCACGTGACACAATTGGTAGTAATTCATTCAAATTACCCCTAATGAGTCAATATGGATAAATATCAACACAACATCGTGTTCAAATAGAAATAAATTTCTACCTCATACTTGGGATCGAACGCTAGCCCCTTCTAATGAAAGGCCAGGTCGAAACCAACCATGCCACGAGAGCCCATTCAAGAGTTGAGGTTCTTGCCTCAAGAGTGGAGGTGGCTGCCGCAAGAGTTGAGGTTGCTGCCTCAAGGATGGTGGAGGTGGCTGCCGCAAGAGTTGAGGTTGCTGCCTCAAGGATGGTGGAGGTTGCCGCAACGCAAGAGGTTGCTGCATAGCGCTGGTATCTGGCAACTCCCAGTGCGGCAGCTCACGCGTGGAGGTAGGTTGAGGAACCTCAACCTCATACGTCTGGCAGGGTGGACTGCGCAGAGGTGGAGTTGAGGTTGCTGCCTCGAGGATGGTGGAGGTTGTCGCACCGCAAGAGGTAGCTGCCTCGAGGATGGTTGTAATGCAAGATACTCCTGCCTCAAGGGTAGAGGAGGTTGTAAGGCATAAGGCTCCTGCCCCCATTGTTGAGGAGGTTGCTGCGTGGTAAGAGGCTCCTACCTCAAGGAAAGTGGAGGTTGCTGCACAGCGCTGGTATCTGGCAACTCCCAACGCGGCAGCTCACGCATAGAGGTAGCTTGAGGAACCTCAACCTCATACGTCTGGCAGATTGTACTGCGCAGAGGAGGAGGAGCGCTCGCAGGAGGAGGTGTATTAACCTTCTCTGCCTGAAACTCCCGCATCAACACCGCAAGCTGCGACTGCATTGTCAGCAGCATAGACCACTAGAGTTAGAGAAAGACAACAACAAACGGAGCTACTGTCCGTTGAAACTGAGGGTCTAAAACAGCTGGTGCGGCAACAGACGGAGTTACTGTCTGTTGCGATACCACCGTGCCTCTCTGGGAGGTGTGCAGTTGTCGTACTGCAGCAAGTCCGAACTGACCCAGTGCTAATGGCACCACCTAGGAGTTGGACTTGCGCGGAAGGGACCGACTTGCACTTAAAAGCTGCAAGATTTGGTCCATGGTTTCTGCGAGAAACCTCTTCCGCAGACGAGGAATAAATGGGCTCTCTCGTCTTTGTGTGGGTGGGGTGATCACGTCGGCTACGTGAGTAGGTTACACCCGAAACCACGGAGGGAAACGTCTGTTCGTCGATCAAGGCCTGCTGAACCCATAAGTCCTTCGACATTACTTCTCCCCTGGGCTTGGGAGCTTGTAAGAGGTCCCAGACTAGGCGAACAACTGGCACGAACAGACGAACCCTCGAACGCAACACTGTAACACTTTGCGCTTATCACTTTATCACTTTTGATTTTCTGTTTGCACTTATTTCACTGAACTCGAAACTTTAAGTGGTTTGTACCCGAAACACGCAATTCTATTCTTCATTAAAAGTTAGTAATTGCGAAAACAGTATTACAATGTAACAGAAAAACATAATGAAAGATAAATAATTCAGTGGCTGGAAAAGAGATTAAACACTAGATCAAATAAACTACGTTTAAAATCTCTCACCGCATAAAGTCTGAGAACAAGAATAAAACTCTAGAAACGTTTACCTTCTTCCCCTAAAGAGACTAGGGAGAAGAGCAAAAACGATAACAACGTTACCCGCTTGAACGAAACGTTTATCCTCCTCTCTCTCCCTCCGTCTCTATATCTCTCTCTCTCTCTCTCTTGACTTAGCATCTGAGAGAAGAGCCCAATTATATATATCGTTAAAACATATTATTGTTAAAGGAAAAAAACTGAAAGGTTTCCCAAATAAAAATTTCCTTTATTAGAATAGAACCATTTAAGCTAAGAAAGAATGAACAAAACGCTAGAATCGGTTTACTCTTACTGCAACGTGACACCGTGATAGACTCTCTCTCTATCGTAACGATAGAGCGCAAGTTGAACGTTCTGAACGTCAACAACTGCAGAGACAAAACAAAACGTTAGTTCAACTTTGAAAACAGTAAAAGACTATCAAAGAAATTCTTTCAAAAACATTAAAATGGCATAATATGTTAACAGGTAAAAACGAAATGACGGGCTCAAAGTTAATTAACTTCGGTTCCAAGAAAAGACCGCCTACTATTAGGAAAGGTCGAATATAAACAAATATAAAAATTAATTTTAATAAGTTTATAATAAAAGGAAGTTAATCAAAGAGGCCTATAAAAGGCGGAGAGATATAAAATAAATCTATAACTTTGTTAAGCAAAATTAAGAGAGTCTATACTCTCTTCGACACCAACACTTCCGTCTAAGGGAAGGGTCGGCCATTTAAAAGTGAAAGAGAGTTCATACTCTCTTCGTACCAAAATTAAATAAAAAATTAAATCAAATTAATTCCAAAAACTTGCTAAGCTAATGATAAAGCTTCCTGAATAGCGAAGGCTAAACTCTAGAGCAAATACATCACCAAATCGTGAGCAATAACTCCAGAATCAACAGCTATCCATGTAGGTCTAGCCGGAGGCACGACAGAGGAAAAATTGAGGTGGTGTTGACAAGAAGTACTAGAGTACCTGACCACAGATGGCGCTGTGGTGTTCACCCCCACCTGTATAGCGATCGCTGGCGTATCCCTACCGTAGATTTCTGTCGGCAACAGAGTTGACAGCTACATGATTATCGGGTAAGATTAATATTGAAAAAGGGGGAATTCAGAAGTAAGTAAAGTAATATCCACAGGTGCTACTATGAGCACAGTATCGTAGAAATGCGATGGAGAATAGAAAACATCGAATAGATAAAAAGATCTTCAGCCAGTAGGACCTCGACTGATTGAAAAACTGCTCATCAGTTGAACTTTGAGGTCACCTGAATGAGAAACTGGTCATCAGTTGATCTTTGAGGTCACCTGATTGAAAAACTTGTCATCAGTTGGACTTTGTCACAAAAATATATCAAATAAAGTTAAGATTAAATATATGGACTTGTGGTAATACATCGTTTTCAAAACATCCATCGTATCATACAATAGGATTGAATATTTTTAACGTCACTTACGTTAACAGAAGACAAAATTTAACTAAAACCACAATGCTTGTTTGTGAAAAATCAGCCATTTAATATTGGTAGCAAAAATTTTGGCTTATATGTTTTCTGATTTATAATAGTACTACGATCAAGTGTTTGTATCACTTCAAATGTTATATGGAAATTAAAGCTATTAATTATCCAGAAGTACAAATTCAGGTAGCATATAAACGTTATCCCACTGGTGCTTAGAAGAATGACAAACATACAAGCATTGTGGTCAAATCAAAATTATATAACCTTTTCCTATACACCTAACAACTCCAAAATTCTTATACCTTGCATGACTAAGATGAAAAAATATCATAAGTAAAATTTTCAATTGATGACAACATACTGAGAGCGAGATTTTATATAGAGACTTCTAGTAAATTTAGTAGGACACAAGTTAGCAAAAAACTGAGATGGTCATCAAAGTGTTTAAGTGGTGAGTTTATGATATTTCAAGCTGCGAATAAAGTACTTATAACTTGAATTTAAGCTTTTCTCTTTGTTGACTTTTTCATAAAAAAATTGATAGTAGCATTTGTGAAAGTTAAGATAGCAACAGATTTTTGGATTTATATAAAAATATTAGCACCAGAATTGAATTCTAACAACTGGCTTTAACAGATTAATTGGGCAATATCAAGGCAGTCTACTTAGAGCTTCAGTGTAAACAGATCTACATGAGAATTTTAAAAATGATCAATTCTCCCCACACCTACAACCATGGCGTGTATTTTTTGTCTTGAAGTCACAGATCCTGAATTCCAATTACGTCGTAGAATAGAAGCTTTCTGGTGATTAATGGATATCACCATTGTATCTGTCACGTCATTTTTTAATTTGAAGCAAGGGACCAACTGTAGCCTGAAAATAGGATTTCATGAATAACTCCTCTTACAATTTAGGACATATTAGAAGCTTTGATGGGCAAACTGAAACATATGATATATATATATAAAAATTGCTATTAGATGTAATTATAAAAAAAAATCTTTTTGCTTTTCATACTAATTCTTTCATGAAAATAAGTAGAAACAAGCAGACGTGCTTCCGGTATATTCGGTTTATAAAATGATTTATCATGTGATCTAAAGAAACAATTTATATTGTATACAAGCGAAACAAATTTGATTCCTAAGTTTTCTAGAAATAGTCTTTAGTTAGAAATTAGCTTTAACAGGTGAAAATTGGGGTATTAATAATACTATGCAGAAAACTGTCTATAAATTATAAGGAACGTCTCTAGTAAATGAAGGAGTAACAATGAGAATATTGAAAAACTCAAGACTGAATATTGAAGTGACTAATTTATAAATATAGATTAATGGATCATTATATCACCTATTATTCTTCTTTTTTCTAATTAGCTAACATAAACTAGTGAAATGTTCAATTTACAAAAGATCTAAGATATACAGATGTTAAATTTGAATATTCATCTAATTTATTTATGTGACCTTCATGTACATACTTTCAAACTTCAAAATTCCTAATTGCAAGATTTTACCTCATAGATCGCATATGTGCCCGTTTCTAATTGTATCTTAGACATGGAACAAGGAAAATTTGTACTTTTAAATCTTTAAATGGAGACTAAATAATTTCCATTTAAACCTTCTCTATATGATACAATTTAAACAGTCGGTGTTGAGTAAAATCATAACCTTTATGTTAAACATCATTTACATATAATTTGTGTTATTTTCCATTGAACCTGGAAGTCCAGTTTTTCTCTTGATAAAATAGTTATATTTCAGTGCTAGAAGGAAAATTGTATTATCAATAAAATATACTCTGTTATAGTAATCAAGCATCTGGAATCGCCTCAAACATCAAACAAGGGGTCCCAGGTCAAATTAGTTTATGAATAACTTTTGGGCGTATGGGAAGTTAAATACTAGACTTACAAACAATCAATATTATATTTTTTTTTTGGGGGGGGGTGCTAAAATATTATGTATTTCAAGGATGGCCATATTAAGATTATTAATTATTCGACAAGTAGTATGGCATTCTATGGTATTATGGTCGATTGTTTAAAAATCTATGACCCATGAAAGAAAACAATTCTATCTCATATTAGTAAATGAAGAGCTGATAACACTTTTTGAGAATTTACATTTTGAGATATATCTGTATATCTGTAATGGTCCATTATTATACATACATACATACATACATAAAACTAATAAAGTAAATTAATGACAAAATCTATGACCATTTCACCTAAAAAAATTATTTGAGAAGAGTCTCACTTTCAAGAGAATTTCTGTGATACTGAAAATTTTTTTCAGATAGTATATGCTCAACACTATGTTGTACACTGTACTATTACATAAGCTACCTCTCACAGATATTTATTACATACTCTGTTACCTAACTAAGATGTAAACTTGTGAAAACAAAAACTTCAATGAAAATTTTAACTTATCTTTAAACTGATGTGAGTTGAATCTTACAGCCTCCATCTCTGTTTATCAGCTTTGGCTCAGATATGAATAACTGAATCCTGTGCCTTCAGTGATCTTTTAGATTCCATCTCCATCCCATATCATCTGGGGAATCAGGTTGCCCACTTGAAAGGTTTTTGTTTGCTGGCTTCAGCTTTTGGATTTCAAATGTGCAAGTAAATAAACGCATCTGAAAGAAAAGTAAAATATCTTTACTACAAATGTTCTTCACCTCCAAGTCATAACCTGATTCCTGATAATTAATTTGATACATAAGAGTCACTATTGAGGATGGTCTTCAACAAAATATCTGAAGGAAGAACAGTTAGTGAAAAAACAATAAAAAAAACTATAGTAGCAGCCATGTAGACTATAATATGAAGTTAGTGCTTTTATATCAACCTCATTCTTTAGGAGTATTATTGTTGATAAGGTTACCAGTATTGCCATGGAGGAGAGAGAGAGAGAGTGATTGTGAGGTCGACCCAAATTCTATCATAGACAATGGATAATTGTCAGCAAAAGAAACTACTCTGGGTGATCTTGATCCATAATGGGATTGAGGGTAGACCTCCCAGTCATGAATTGTATGTGGGATGGAGAGTGCACACGTTAGGGTGTGTGTTTTAGCTCCCACACGCATAAAGTTTCTTCTAGAAGAGAGTTCAAAATTGTGCTCAATCCTGGATCTTATGAGGCACTTAGAGAGTAATGCATACAATGGTGAGGCGTAGTAGCCAGTCTATTCTAGATCCCTAACAGGTTGAGTGAATACCCGGGGTTTAGTGAAGTTAGTCTCATTAAGCATGTATTAAAAATAATATTTTCATTATAGAATACATTTTTGAACATACTTACCCGGTAGTCATATGTAAAGCTTACGTCCCTGACTTCACAGCAGAAATTTCAAAACTCGATTGGGTAGCCAGGTGTACCACCTGTGCGCCCTCTAGCGAGGTACCTGGAACCATTCCATGATTCATCAGATCTTCCATGCCCATAGTCTCTAGAGGGAAGGAGGGTGGGAATTAAATTATATATAACTACCGGGTAAGTATGTTCAAAAATTTATTTTATAATGAAAATATCATTTCTAAACATCTGACTTACCCGGTAGTTATATATATAGCTGATTGACACCTTTGGTGGAGGGTCAGAGACAGCTAACATTGTTGGAATTTTACTTAAGAGTTAATAAAACAAGCTTAAGGGTTCGTACCTGATAAGGAAGCTGAATTCAATGATTCTCTGCCTCATTATGTCCGCTTTCCTTATGAGATCCAGCGATCCTCCCAGGGAGCTGAAGACCTCTACGAGCTGTCAAACCGGTGTAAATACCTCTATGTGACAGGACCTCCTCCAATACCCTTGTTCCAGGCGCTCTCAAGGAACAAATTGACCACCTGACTAAAATCAATGATTGTGGAAGACTGTCGCAATCTCCACGAACAACCATAAAAATACAAAAGTTCCAAGAGAAGAAAAGGATATTGGGATTATGGGTCCATCCCCCACTACTGCACTTGCTGCTACGAATGGTCCCAGAGTGTAGCAGTCCTCATAAAGAGTCTGGACACGTTTCAAATAGTGTGAAGCGAACACAGATTTACTCCTCCAAAAGGTTGTGTCCATAATGCTCTGCAATGATCTATTTTGCTTGAAGGCCACCGAAGTGCTACAGCTCTAACTTCATGCGTCTTGATTTTTAACAGCTTGAGGTCTGCCTCACTGCAATGTACATGAGCCTCTCTTATCAAGAGTCTAATGAAGAATGAAAGGGCATTCTTTGACATCTGTAACGAGGGCTTTTTGACCAAGCACCAAAGAGATTCCGACTTGCCTCACAACTCTTTCGTTCTGTCTAGGTAAAACTTCAGGGCTCTTACTGGGCACAGGACTCTCTCCAACTTCTCGCCCACCACATCCGAAAGACTCGGAATCTCAAAAGCCTTGGGCCAAGGTTGAGAAGGACGTTCATTCTTGTCGAGAAAGCCTAACTGCAATGAGCAGATAGCTTTGTTATCTCAAAAGCCAAAGTTTTTACTAAATGCATGAATTTCACTGACTCTTTTAGCTGTAGCCAGACTAACCGAAAATAGAGTCTTCTTCGTGAGGTCCTTAAATGAAGTTGAATGCAAGGGCTCACACCTGTCACTCATAAGGAACTTCAGGACTATATCCCGATTCCAACCTGGTGAATCCTGGTGCCATCGCTTTGATGTTTCAAACGATTTGAGAAGTTCCTATAGGTCTTTATCATTTGAAAGGTCCAAGTTTCTGTGTCTGAATACGGTTGCTAACATACTCCTGTATCCCTTGATGGTAGAGGAAGAAAAATTGCGTTTCCTTCGAAGGTATAACAGGAAGTCAGCAATCTGAGTTATAGAGGTACTGGACGAGGAAACAGAGTTGACTCTGTACCATTCTCTAAAAGCCTCCCACTTGAATTGATAAATTTTGATGTTAGAAGTCCTTCTTGGTCTCGTAATAGCCCTAGCTGCCTCCTTCGAAAAACCTCTGGCTCTTGTGAGTTTTTTGATAGTCTGAAGGCAGTTAGATGAAGAGCTTGGAGACTTTGATGGTACCTTTCAAAGTGGGGTTGTCTGAGTAAATCTACTCTTAATGGAAGGTTTCTTGGAGTGTCCACCATCCATTCCAGTACCCCTGTGAACCATTCTCTTGAGGGCCAAAAGGGGGCCACTAGAGTCATTCTGGTCCCTTCGTGTGACACAAACCTTTGTATCACTCTCTAAAAAATCTTGAACGGTGGAAAAGCATACATGTCCAGATTGGACCAGTCTAACAGGAAAGCATCTATGTGAACTGCTTCGAGATCTGGCTCTGGGGAGCAGTAAGTTACTAGCCTCTTTGTCTTCGAGGTCACGAATAGGTCTATACAAGGACGACCCCAAAGTCACCACAGTTTCTTGCAGACTTCTTGATGGAGTGTCCATTCCGTGGACAGAACTTGACCTCTCCTGCTGAGGCTGTCTGCCATCACATTCTTCTCCCCCTGAATGAACCTTTTTACAAGGATTACATTCTTTTCCTTTGCCCAGATGAGAAGATTCCTCGTAGTTTTGTAAAGGGATATCGAGTGGGTTCCGCCTTGCTTGGCAATGTAAGCCAATGCTGTGGTGTTGTCGGCATTGACCTGCACCACTTTGTTCAAAACTGACCCTTCGAAGCTTTTGAAGGCCAGCAGGACTGCTAACAGTTCCTTTTGGTTGATGTGGAAGCTCTTCTGATCCTCTGTCCACAGCCCCGAAACTTCCAACTTACCCAGTGTTGCTCCCTACCCCGAGTCCTAGGCGTCAGAACACAACACAAGGTCTAGGTTCCTTTGTTCTAAGGGGTGACCTTCTTGAAGCCTGTCTGGATCGTTCCACCACTGAAGGTAACTTCCTATGGATTCCATAATGGGAATACAAATCGTCCCTAGATTTTTCTCCTTATTCAAATGCTGATTGAGGTGGAATTGGAGAGGACGAAGATTCAGCCTTCCCAGGGAAACAAACTTCCAACGAGGAGAGGGTTCCCAACAGACACATCCACTCCCTCGCAGAACACTTCTGTTTCTTTAGAAAAGATTGCAGTTTCAAGATGGCTTGCTCCGTCCTTAAGGGAGACGGAAAAGCCCGAAAAACTTGACTCTGAATCACCATCCCCAAATAAAGTATCCTTTGTGATGGTTTCAGTAGAGACTTGTCTTTGTTGACAAGAAGACCCAATTCTTCTGTTAGTCTCAGAGTTATCTGAAGATCCTTCAGACAGTGATCGTAGGAATGAGCTCTGAGAAACCAATCGTCCAGATACAGGGAGGCTCTGATGCCTCTTCAGTGCAGTATTCTTACTACATTTAGCATTAGTTTCGTGAATATTTGAGGGGCGGTGCTGAGACCAAAACACAGGGCTCGAAACTGAAACACTTCCTCCTTGAAAACGAACCTCAGATAATGCTTGAAGCTCGGATGAATGGGGATGTGAAAGTAAGCATCCTGGAGGTCTAATGAGACCATCCAGTTGCCCTTTCTTACTGCTGCAAGGACTGACTTTGATGTCTCCATGGAGAACTTCGTCTTCTGGACAAACGCGTTGAGTGCGCTTACATCCAGGACTGGATGCCATCCCCCCCCCCCTGAGTTCTTGAGATCCAGAAACAAGCAGTTGTAGAAACCTGGTGCCCGCAAGTCCCGCACCCTCTCTATGGCCCCCTTCTCCAACAAGAGAGACATTTTGAGTTATAAAGCCTGCCTCTCTGACTCCTCTCTGTATCTGGGAGAGAGATCTACTGGAGCTAAAACTAAAGGAGGTTTCCCTATAAAAGGGATTTTGTAACCCTCCTTCAGAAGTTGTACTGACCAAAGGTCTGCTCCCCTCTTCTCCCAAGCTCGCCAGAAGTTGTGTAATCTGGATCCTACTGCCTGAAGGCGAAAGGAGTCAGACTCTGCTTCGCCCTGATCTGAATCCTCTCCTCTTTGCTCTCCTTCCCTCGGGTCTGGAGTTACCCCTGCTGGAAGTCTTCCCTCGAAAGGGCTGAGAAAACTTAGGGAATAGAGTATCTTCCTTTGGTTTGCGGCTAGCGAAAGAAGTTGGTAGAACCTTTCTTGCCGTTATTGAAACCAAATCTTGGGTGGCCTTTTGGGTTAATGCGGATGAAATCTCTCTACACAATTCTTGTGGAAAAAGAGAGGGAAACAGAGGTGCATATACTAATTCTGATTTCTGAAAGGGAGTAACCTCAAGAGACAGAAACGAACACATCTGAGCTCTTTTCTTAGGGATCCCCACTGAGAATAGAGCTGCCAACTCATTAGATCCATCATCTAAAGCTTTATCCATACAGGACATTATGTGGATGAGGCTAGCAGTGTCACCATCCTTAAGGGCAGAAACCTTCTTCCCCAAGGTTCCCAGAGTCCAGTCGAGGAAATTGAATACCTCGAAGGCTCTGAAGACGCCTTTGAGAAGATGATCTAATTCCGAAGTAGGCCAGAGAATCTTGGTCCTCCTCATCGCCGACCGACGGAAAGTGTCTACTAGACTTGAAAAATCTCCTTGGGTAGAGGCAGGAACTCCCAAGCCAAGAACTTCTCCCGTCTCGTACCAGATACTAGATCTAGAGGCCAGTCTAGTCGGAGGAAAAGCAAAAGCTGCCTTTCCTTGGTCCTTCTTAGACTCCACCCAGTCTCCCATCATCCTTAGAGCTCTCTTTGATGACTGTGACAGAACCATCTTGGTAAAAGAGACTTCTTCGACGCCTTCTCAAGCATGAATTCTAAGGGTGGCGAACGTGGAGCAACGGGCACAAAATAATCTGGAAACTCATCATTAAAAACTTTCATGAGTTTCTTAAGATCCACTGAAGGACGGAAAGACTTAAGATCTTTTCCTGATAATTCCTCAAATAATTCAACAGGGGAAAGGTGATCGTCAATGTCTTCCTCTGACAAAGCTCTAACGGAAGTAGCAACGTTGTGCTTATCAGGATACATCTCATTAAAGTCCTGACTTCTGGCGTCAAGAGACAACAGATCATCGCATCTGTAGCCGTGTCGTTCTAACGCTTGACGCTCGGTAAAACGCTCGCGATCAAAGCGATCGGAACTGAGGCGTCCTTGATCTTGACATTCGATTCGACTAGAGTCATCACGAAAAAAGAGGCTCTCATGCTCAATGTCATGCCTCACTTCTTGACTCCCGGCATCACGTAAAGTTGTTAGATGCTCGACGTCGCATCCTGCTTGGCGCTCGACGCCGCGTACCGCTTAACGCTCAACATCACGTCTGGCTGCTTGCCGGTTGACGTCACGTCATGATGGACGCTCGACGTCACATCATGATGGACTCTCGACGTCACATCATGTCTTACTGGATGCTCGAGGTCACGTCCTGCAGGACGTTCAACGTTACGTATAGTTGGACTCTCGGCACGTCGCTCTGTTGGATGCTCGACGTCACGTCTGGCCGCTTGACGCTCAGTGTCACGTTGGCTATTTGACGCTTGGCGTTACGTTTGGTTGCTTGACGTTCAGAGTCAAGTGGAACAGACTCGCAACGTTTAACGGGGGAGATGTATAGCCGTTCGTCGTCAAGAACCTCTTGACTAATAGCCTTACGCCGCTAAGCGTACAGAAGAGAAGCTTCCTGACGTTCAGGATCCAGGCATGCTACTCTTTTATTGTCCGTAGATTGATAACTTTGCATGAACGAAGAGAGTTTCTGTTGCATCTCTTGCAGCATATTAAAATTTGGGTCAACTCGTTGTGATACAGGAGATGTCATGTCTATCACGAGTTCGCTATCCACGCCGCTTAAAGAACGCTCAGAGCGTCCAGAGGGCAATAACCAGTTTGACGGCGGACGAGGAGCATGAACCGAGGTCATGCCCGATTCAGACAGCTGACCTTGAAGGACATTTGGCAGGAGGGCTCTCTTCGGAAGAAGGAAAACACTCCGGACTGCTCCAATGGCTACAACCAGGAGCTTGCGGTGTCATGATAGGACGCTGATCGACTTTGTCAATCTTCCTCTTAAGAGGTCTGGAAGCTTGACGCCAGACCCGTTTGGGTACTGCGTCATCCGAAGATGATGAAACAACTTTTACCTCACCTTTCCTATGGTGAGGGTGAACGTCCTGGGAAACGTCAACAGGTACGCTCGAGGAGACGTCTGCTCGGGAGCTAAAGCTTCTCATATCCTTTCGCCGTTCGACATTCCTTCTCCCAGGGGTTGGGGAACTTGGAAGAGGTCTAAGACTGGGAGAACGACAGACCCGAGCAGGTGCACCCTCCACTGCACTAAATAAATTCACTGCACTTTTAGCACTGTCACATTTTAATTGCTTTACATCTGACATCAATTGTGTTCTGCCTGCAGCAAGCGATTCAACCCTCACGCCCAGAGCTTGAATAGCCACCATCAAATCCTTTAGCATAGGTTCATTAGCAGTAACAGTAGTGGGATCTGAAACTACCACTACAGGGGAAGGATTAGGTTCGGTGACACGGGAAGAGGAAAAGTCTCTGGAAGAACGATTAGAACTACTTCTAAGCCTATCTCTCTAAAGTTTACGAGTATAGTGGTCAAACTCTAGCACCTCACTCTCAGATAAAAGAATGCATTTGTCACAACGATCACCCAACTCACATACTTTACCTCTGCATTTTACGCAGATAGAGTGGGGATCAATCGAGGCTTTAGCAAGCCGGGTCTTACAACCACTCACACACATTCTATAAGTTGAAGGGGGGGGGGGGTGGCCATTTTCAATGTTTATAAGAGAGATCAAACAAGATCAAACAAGCAAGGGTCAAAATATCAAAATCCAAAAATAATTGAAGAATATCCAAAAGAAAAACCAAACGAGGGAGAGTCAAAACCCAATTATTGTACATCACCAATGTAAACTGCAATAAATCGGGTAAATAGCAAGTAGAAATATCCAACGATGTCACCGGTTGCGGCGGCAAGGAAGATCTGAAGAATCATGGAATGGTTCCAGGTACCTCGCTAGAGGGCGCACAGGTGGTACACCTGGCTACCCAATCAACGATTGGCACGAGTTTTGAAATTTCTGCCGTGACGTCAGGGACGTAAGCTATAAATATAACTACCGGGTAAGTCAGATGTTTAAAAAACGCTCATTCAGGTGTGTGTGTGTGTGTGTGTGTGTGGCCATGCCAGCGCATTTGAAGACAAACAAGAAAATTCTCCGAAGAGCTAGCCTGCTCAGGTGAGAGTGAATGCTCAGGTGATGGCATGCGATCAGGTGAAAACGATTGTTCAGGAGAAAATCCTGGTAATGCGCATCTGGGTGGGGCGCATTTGGGCAAGGCGTGTCTTTTTTCTGGATGAGCTAAAGAGGGGTCAGGCAAAAGTTAACTTGCATCTTTGCTGAATGGAGAGTGTGCTCACTTGTTAAGCATGCTCAAGTTACTAAAATCAAGTTGATCGTAGACTAAGTCTGGTTGTCATTATTCCAATCCAGTCAGGAACGTTTACTCAACAGCACTCGCTAGAGGACATGTTGTATTGGGAATGTGGGTATCTAAAAAAGTAGGCCTATACTATATTCCTTCGGGAAGATGTTTGTTCCTTCCAATACCGTTCTTTCCGCCGTCAGAGAAGAATGACTAAGGGGCGGTAACGGTGATAGTCCTGAGTTCACCTTTAGCCAAACGATTGAGTTGCAAGAGACATGTTATCCTGAAGCAAGTCTCAAACATAAGGACAATGTCCAAAGACACTGTAGTATCATTACTGGGAGCATGTGTCCAAGAGTATAGAAGAAAATGAACTGGAAAACAAAATCTGCCAACATCGATAAATGTTCATAAATGAGACCTCCTTCCCCCTGATGGAAGCTATCCCTTAAAAGAGAGGTGAATGCATCTCGGATCTCTTTGTTCCTGATCGGAATAACTAGAATAAGCTCCAATTGTTTCCCCCCAATGGAACAGACACACTATGCAAAGTTTCGGAATCTAAGTACATTTGATACTTAGAGGTATGATCTTGAGATAATAGGAAGAACCTGAATGGAATGAAGAAGCCCACTTGCATGGATTTACAGAAAGGTAGAGGTGTATGAAAACATGACTTTCTCCAAGGGATACAACCATCGACTGAAGAAGAAGGGTAATGATGTACTGGAAAAAGTTTCAATTTGTTTGGCTCACGGCATTAATTGGCTGAAATCGAGATCATCCTTTGTGAACGAAGGAACATCAGTAGGTTCTGTTTGATGGTAAGTAGCCCTTGCTACTTCTCACGGGCATGTGTACTCCTACAAGGGTAGGGTATGAAACTGGCTAAGTAAACAGCCTTCGTTGGCAGTGGTAGCTCACTTGCCCACATGCAGGTGTGTCAAATCACAACTTTCCTTACTTAGGGTAAGTGCTTGTACATAAGCTTAAGCATTGAGAACTGGTTTCAGTGTGTGAGAGCCCCTGGGGTACCTTATGCAGTCCCTTGTGAGATAATGTGTGTGTGACAAAGAGTAACATCATTGCTCAAAAGGGAATTGACTGTTCATGATCCATAGGCATTCTGAACCAGTTCATGAGTGTGTCTGTGTGTGTAAATCCACGAAGGGTGCATGCAGCTAGTGAAGTGATCACACCTTTTTCGGTAATATGAGGACAAGTGTACCTGCAAGCGGACACTTCTCTGCTATCGTTTATGAACGTATGCAGTAGCTGATTCTATTCCATAAGTGAGTAAAGGCTTGAGGCAATAACCTCTAAGGCTTCTGTCTCATGAGGTTCATCATGTCCTGGGGGCATGGCGGTGTGAGGCGGAGTTCGCAAGAGGTCAGAGGCCAACACCATGTGAGTGTTCAAATAGCTCTCTATCACGTAAGGAGAAGATTGAGGCAATAATCCCAAAAGATTATGTCTCGTGAGACTCGTTGCATCCCGGGGGCACGGTGGTGAGAGGATGCCATTGCAAGTAGTCGGCAGGCATCACCAATAGTGTGGTCTGAGGAGCTGACCATCAAGAGAGGTGATCTGTGGCAATAACCCTGCAGGGTTATATCTCCCGAAACTGACTGTCTCCTGGGACCACAATGGTGGGTTGGGGGTTAAACGGTCATCAGGCATCCCCTTCTATGGCAGTGACCCGGAAGGGTGCTGTCTTACGAGCCTCATTGTGTTACTGCAGGTTTCCACCTCCCTGGTGAGATCTGGAGGTTGTAAAGAGAGTGCGCATGAGCAACCGAGATATCACATATAGGAGAGCTCTTGCAAACCACTAACATGGTGCAAATAGGTGTATGCGGTAGCTCAAGTACCGACAGCTTGCATGTGAACAGGTGATCCCAGGAGAGCTACCAAGGTAGCTTGTAACGTCAAGCACGCCTGCACTACCCTAGCAGGGTGAACAGGTAATTGTGTGATTACGTGTAAATGCTCTTATTCTAGAAACTCATCGTGGTTTTGCGAGTGTGAGACTAAGGTCTCGTATAGATCTTCATTAGCATAAGAAGCTTGTCCCCTCACTTTGCTAATGCTCAGTGGTCTGGTGTGCAACACTACACAAGACTCTCTCGCTAAACTAAGGTCTGTGTTTGTATGAGGTAAAGCATGAACTCTTACCAGCTCTCCAGTAGGAGGTGGGTGAGTAGTCTTATGCACTCTTCTTGTATGGTATTGAGTAAGGTCAAGGTTTTTCTGTGTGCGTACACACAGCAGAAAAGGTGGGTTCCTCCCCTTGAGGGGATGAAGCCCAAACCAAGAAGTCCTGAAGGCCCTGCTCTTTCAAAACTCCATAAGCATTTGTTGTGCGATAGTGAGAGGCAGCAGCTGTAAGCTGTCAGTACTACCGCTAGAGAGTTACGGGGTCTTTTGACTGGCCAGACAGTACTACATTGGATCCTCCTCTCTGGTTACGGTTCATTTTCCCTTTGCCTACATACACACTGAATAGTCTGGCATATTCTTTACATATTCTCCTCTATCCTCATACACCTGACAACACAGATTACCAAACAATTCTTCATCACCCAAGGGGTTACTGCACTGTACTTGTTCAGTGCCACTTTCCTCTTGGTAAGGGTAGAAGAGACTCTTTAGCTATGGTAAGCAGCTCTTCTAGGAGGACACTCCAAAATCAAACCACTGTTCTCTAGTCTTGGGTAGTGCCATAGCCTCTGTACCATGGCCTTTCACTGTCTTGGGTTAGAGTTCTCTTGCTTGAGGGTACACTCGAGCACACTCTCCTATCTTATTTCTCTTCCTCTTGTTTTGTTAAAGTTTTTATAGTTTATATAGGAGATATTTATTGTTGTTACTCTTCTTAGAATATTTTATTTTCCTTTTTTCCTTTCCGCACTGAGCTATTTTCCCTGTTGGAGCCCCTGGGCTTATAGCATACTGCTTTTCCAACTAGGGTTATAGCTTAGTAAGTAATAATAATAATAATAATAATAAGTAGGTAACACCATCTGCGGCAATAACCCTAGAGGGTTACACCCTAGAGGGTTATAGCCCACAAGATTCGCCGACAAGAGAGGAGGCAACCACAAGCAGTCGGCAGGTATCACTATCTGTAGCAATAACCCCAAAGGGATATTGCTCACGAGATTGCCCAAGGCACGATGGGAGAGGCAGCTGGAATGAGGCCCAACAAATTGAGGAGTCCTTCCAAACTCTGAGGGGGCAACCACATAAATGAGACCAGCCTCTCTTGCGGGCAAGAGAGGTGCTCAAAGCTGTGTGGAATAGCTCAGTGCATTATACACTGTAGAACTTCAACTCACTGAGCGAACTCAGGCTGAGGGTATGCAGCATAATTCTGCAAGCTGTGAAGACTGACCTAAGTCAGCTTCTGGATTCACTGCATTTGGCTCTCCCAACTGGTAAACTACAAGTATTAGTCTGCACCTGCTCCCAATCATTGCAGGGATGAAGGATGATGAGCAGATACAGAGAGTACTGCGGCTAAAGATACGAGAAGCTCTGTTGGTGCGTTACCTACAGAGTCTCGGAGAGGAAGATCATGCTCAACCTCTGAGGAGGCAGCTGTGCATCCCTGCTGGGCCTCTAACTGTAGCACCCTCGCAGGCCATTCCTTAAAAGGGAGACCCAGTAGCCCCAAGGAAGGCAGGAGTTTTCGCAAGCGGCGACAAGAGAGATTCCCCCGATAGTGGGCACAGTTGATTTGCTTGGGGAAGTGACAGCAGGTGCACCTAAGGGATGTTGGGGGTTAGATGGTCATCGCTGTACTCAGAGTAGAGAAAACGTGGAGGGAACAAGATGATGTAAGAAGCCAAGACTTCTCCTTCATTTGTCCACTGAACCACTCTTACTGGGAGGATAACTACATACATAAAATGGAAAATAAAATTAAAGTAAACAGCTAGTTCATGTAACAGGTTAACGGAAGAGAGAGATGGCACATCTGCACTCTACCAAGCTAAAATAAAAAGTAATGTCACATCACTCATGCTCGTGTGAGGGTCTATCCTCCGCTAGCCCCGTCCTAATAGTCAGCTTTTGCTGAAATATACTGTATATCTACAGTAAAAAGAAAAATTGTTTGTATAATGTGTTGGAACAAGTTCTCTTTAGCCTTCTATTTCAACAATCTCATATCTTTCCTTTCTTCTGCTTTGATATCCTCTACCTTTATGTTTATCCTGCACTTCATGATAACTAAGCAATGATTTCAAAATAATCATGTAATGCACTGTGTTACCATAGTCGGAAAATTCCTTTAACTCCCTAAGCAGATAGCTTAAACTTTTATTCTATTGTAATAAAATTTGTAAATGACGCTTCATAACTACTGTCTGCTCCCTCATGCTTTACAGATACAAAATAATTACTGCGGATCTCAGTGAGAGACTGGGCTTTGGAGTTAGGCAGGCCAAAAGAAAGTATAATAAACTATGTACTAGCAGCAGATATAAATAAATCACACCAAACCTATTTGAAAATACATGGCATAAATTGTGTTTCCTGAGAAACCATGGAATGGGGAAAATGACAAATTCGGAGGTAATTTGTATTTTTCCTAACCATACAAACCTTAGCTATTTACATGGGGTATTACTTTCGGCGTACCTGAAATGACGAGCCATTAGATTTTTAACGAGGGTTAACTACCCTCTCGCTAGTTAGCGAGGGGTTAGGGGAGGGGTAGCTAGCTACCCCTCCCCCCTCACACACCGGTGAACTGATTCACTTCGCTTAGAGGTAGGACTTCACGGGGGACAGGGCTGGCGGGCAAATATGTGTAAATAGCCAAGGTTTGTATGGTTAAGAAAAATACAAATTATCTCCGAATTTGTCATTTGTTCCGTAACCGAAATACAAACCACGCTATTTACATGGGGTGACTTAACCCTTAGGTAGGGTGGAAAGTCCCAGCCTTACTAGCTTTGGCTTTTGCCCGGGGACTCAGAATCCGAGTGAGTGGCACTCGAGAAAAGGAGTCCCTGCACCTCGCAAATTCCTTGCTCCGCAAGGAACATGCGGCCTACATAAGCTTGTGTGTGAAGGAATGAAGTGTGACTCGTCCTAGGAAGTTGACCTGAAGTCCTTTAGATGGAATTCTAGGTTAGGACGTTCCCAATACCACCTCGTCAGGGTATGGGGGACACGACAGTATTATATTAATACTAGGAACACAAGGAAGCATGGTTTACCTGCAGTGGTTTGAGGTCAGCTATGCAGAGAACCCAGGATGCTGCTTTCCCCAAGAGAGGGGAGGATGAAGAAAAGAGTAAGGGCCAGACATACTTTTTCATTCATGCAGTCTAAAACTGGTAACAATGCTCTCAACCTTTTTCTACCTGTCCATTAAGGAGCCTGAGGTTAGACCAGCTGTTGGACAGCCACCACAGGGCTGATAGAGAAAGTATCGAGGCTCCTGTGGGTCACAGCCTGCAGGTAGTGGGCTGTGAAGGTCGTTTGACGCTTCCAGACCCCAGCTTGTAGCACCTGCGTCACAGAGAAGTTTCTCTTGAATGCCAGGGACGTTACGATGCCTTGACATCGTGTGCTCTAGGGCGACGTGACGGAGGAGAGTCTGGATTCAGGGCATGATGGATGACCCTTCGAATACAAGCTGAGATGATATTCTTCGTGATCCTCTTCTTCGTCCTTCCTGTGCTCACAAACAGGGCTTGCACGTGAGGACGAACTGCAGCTGTTCTTTTAAGATAACGCCTCAGACTCCTTACTGGGCATAGTAGGAGATGGTCTGGGTCATCTGTTACAGATCGAAGACTCAAAATCCTGAAGGAGTCGAACCGTGGGTCCGGAACTCCAGGATTTTGAGTCTTAGCAACAAACTCAGGAACGAACTTTAACGTTACCTCCCCCAATCCCCTTGAATGGGCAACGTCGTACGAGAGACCATGAAGTTCACCGACACGCTTGGCTGAAGCCAGACCAAGCAGGAACACCGTCTTCCAAGTCAGGTGACGATCAGAAGCCTGGCGTAATGGTTCGAACGGAGGTCTCTTAAGAGCCCTGAGAACCCGAACCATGTTCCATGGAGGAGGTCTCACTTCTGACCGAGGGCAGGTAAGTTCGTAGCTTTGTATAAGCAAAGAAAGTTCCAGCGAGGAAGAAATGTCTATTCTTTTCAGCGTGAAGGCCAGGCTTAAGGCTAAGCGATAGCCTTTCACCGCCGAGACCGAAAGGCGCATTTCCTCCCGCAAATATACAAGAAACTACGCTATTGCTGGAATAGTGTCATCGAGTGGAGAGATACCCCTCCCACAACACCAACCACAGAAGACTCTCCGCTTTGCCTGGTAGACCCCTGCAGATGACTTTCACAGGTGTCGAGACATCCTCTCCACAACTTGTTGCGAAAAGCCTCTCTCTGTGAGGAGATGCTGGATAGTCTCCAGGCGTGAAGTCGAAGGAGCTACAGCTTTGTGGAAGATGTTGCAGTGTGGTTGCTTGAGTAGCTCGTGTCGTGGGGGGAGTTCTTTTGGGAGTTCCGTCAGGAGCTGCAGAAGGTCCAGGAACCACTCTGCATGATGCCATAGCGGAGCTATCAAGGTCATTGACAGGTTGACCGATAGTTTGGTCTTGTTGAGCACCCTTCTCATCAGACAGAACGGTGGGAAGGCGTAGACGTCGATGTTGTCCCACCGTTGTTGGAAGGCATCTTGTCAGAGTGCCTTGGGGTCCGGGACTGGGGAGCAGTACAGTGGCAGCTTGAAGTTCAAGGCTGTTGCGAACAGGTCCACTGTCGGGGAACCCCACAAAGTCAGGACTTTGTTGGCTACTAGAGGATCCAAAGACCACTCGGTACTCACTATCTGCGAAGCTCTGCTCAGACTGTCGGAGAGCACATTCCTTTCGCCCGGAATGAAGCGAGCTGATAGTGGTATCGAGTGGACTTCTGACCATCTCAGAATCTCTACTGCAAGATGGGATAGCTGTTGTGAAAAGGTACCTCCCTGCTTGTTGATATAAGCCACTACTGTGGTGTTGTCACTCATCACCACTACAGAGTGACCTGCCAGGGTCTGTTGGAACTGTTGAAGGGCCAGATATGAGGCCTTCATTTCTAGCAGATTGATGTGGAGGTACTTTTCTGATTCTGACCATAGAGCTAAGATCCTGTGGTTCAGAACGTGGGCCCCCCCACCCTTCTGTTGACGCGTCCGAGAACAGCATCAAATCCGAGGGGGGGGGGGGGACGAGAAGATCCACTCCCTTTCGAAGGTTTCCGTCGGTCAGGTCAACCACCACTGCAGGTCCATCCGTTCCGCAGGCCCCATAGGGACCAGAATCTCAGGGGAATCGTAGCCTTGATTCCACCTGGACTTGAGCAGCCATTGCAGGGATCTCATCCTGAGGCGGCCGTTTGGAACTAGACGGGCCAAGGAGGAAAGGTGACCTCTTCTCGTCTGAGGAAAGGCTCTGCGACCCTCCTCAGCCTTGCTATCCTGTCGTCTGATGGAAAGGCTTTGTGGAGATTGGTGTCCAATATCATGCCTTGATATACCAGTCGTTGAGATGGAAGCAGAGAAGACTTCTCGAGATTTATCATGATCCCTAGATCTTGGCAAAGTTCCAGAAGCTTGTCTCGGTGTCGAAGAAGGGTCGACTCCGAGTCTGCCAGGATCAGCCAGTCGTCCAGATAGCAAAGGAGACGGATGCCGATCATGTGTGTCCACGAAGATATCAGGGTGAACACTCTGGTGAACACCTGTGGTGCTGTGGAGAGACCGAAACACAGCACCTTGAACTGGTAGATCTTGTTGTCTAGGCTGAATCTCAAGTACTTCCTGGAAGACGGATGGATTGGGATCTGGAAGTACAAGTCCTTTAGATCCAGTGTGCACATGAAGTCTTGCGGTCTCACTGCAAGTCTGACCGTCTCTGCTGTCTCCATGCTGAACGAAGTTTGTTTGACAAACTTGTTCAGGTCTGAGAGGTCGATGACTGGTCTCCAGCCTCCAGACGCCTTCTTTACAAGAAAGAGTCAACTGAAGAAGCCTGGGGAGCCGTCAACGACCTCTTGGAGAGCATCCTTCTTGAGCATGGTCTCGACTTCTTCCCGAAGGGCTAGCCCCTTTGCCGATCCCATGGCATAGAAGCTCAACGGCACTGGATTCGCTGTCAGGGGAGGTAGATATGTAATGAACGGAACGCGATATCCTTGGCTGATCGTCGAGAACGTCCAGGAATCGGCCCAGAGTTGCTGCCACATGAACGCGCAACTTTGTAGGCATACCCCCACTGGTGGCCATGTAGGGGGATTGCCAATCCTAGCGTTTGTGGCCTCGGCCGCTCCCTCTAGGATTCTTGCCTCCCCTGGAGGACTTTCCGCCCTTCCTGTCCTTGGCAGGAAAGGGCTGCTGTTTGGACACTTTTGCCTTTGCTGCAGGGGCCGGTTTCGATGTCCTAGACTGACGAGGCTATTGTTGTTGAGGTGCTGGAGGCTTGTAGGGTCTGGATGTAAGAGCCCTTTGGAGGAGAGAATCGTGATTCGATTTCCTCCACCTCTCAGCTGTCCGTTCCACATCCTTGGGCTCAAACAGGCTCTTTCCAAGGATGGAAGTGTGTCTGAGCTTGCAGACATCCACGGCTGGGACCTTCGAGTGGAATCTCTCGGTCACCGCATCATGACACTTCAAGATCGTGTTTGCCCACAAGTTCGAAACTTGGTGAGCTAGAAACTCGATGGTGCGCGTACCCGAGAGGAGAAAAGTCTCCATGGCCTTCCTGGTGCTCTCCTTGGACAAGTCCTCGAATCGCAACAGGATGCCCAGAGACCCCAGCCAGACATCCAGCCATGAAGTGGCTTGCATGGCACACTTTGCAACTTTCTCCTGGCTCCAGATCTCTATAGTCGAGAATGTCACCTGCCAGACGGAGAGTTTCTCAGGAAAAATTCCCCTGGAAAGCTCTTCCACAGAATGGTGGAGAGGAAGAGCTAAACAAGACACCCCCATGATCTCAAAGTACCTCCTCTGTTGTACACGAGGAAGTGGGAGTAGTTTGTTACCGGCAGAGGAACGGCTGGAGGAAGCGAGTTCGAAGAGCTGGCTCTCAACCTTGTCTCTGGCACTCTTCACCCCCTGGGACCAGGGCAGAGCCGCACTAGCCTTCGGAGGTTTTTGAGTGCCGTAAACTTGGTCCAGAACTTCATCCTTGCCTTCGCGAGGGTTGTCTCCGGATCCTCGAACCTGTTGAGTTGCCTCATCAGATTCAGGGCCTGCCAGAAGTCATGCTCCGACTCATGCAGCTCTCCTCCTTGTGGACTGGCAGCAAAGTCTCCTGTCCCCAGCTGCTCTACTTGGGGGGACACGTGGATGTTCTCCTGGGGTCTTGCTGGCTCTGGTCGAATCCGGGATGAAGAATTTGGGATGGTCTTCGAGTCCTTGGGCTCCCTCCTAGGAGGAATACAGGACTCCAGTAAAGAAGTCTGAGGGCTCCTCTCTGCTCCCATACGAGATGATTCTCCTACTCGAGGTGGGGTTCCTCCCATTGGTGCCGTGGGAGAATGTCTCGCCTCGCTGGACTCTCCTAAGGACGGAAAGGCTTCATCCACAGGAGAAGGAGGAAACGTCTGAGAGGAGGAAGGGGCCTTCCTGACGGACATATTGGGAGCCAGTTTAGCCCTAGGAGACGTCACCACGAAGTCTACTCCTATCCTTCTCTTCAGCGGAGACGAGGCTGCCGTTGGTTTGAGGCCTAGATCAGCAAGGGCTGGCTTAACAGCCTGGACGACCGCTTTGATCAGGGACACAAACCATGGCTGACGGCTGACAGAGCATTGTCAACGACTCCTGCTGGAGGGAAGAGGATCGGGCGATCCTTAGGAGTAGACACCACAGGGCCTGCCTGAAAAGAAGAGTGTTGCCTAGACCTCTCTGCCGATTCTTCCTCCTCCTGCAAGTTGTTCTGTTCTGCGCTTACGGGGTGGAGATCGTGAAGACGATGATCTGGAAGTACGCGCTCCAGAAGACTCGCAAGGTTGCCCGTGCTGCGGAACCCAGCAAGAATCGCGGTCGAGATCGCGCTGGCGCTCGCGCGATGGTAAAATCGCGGATTCGCGTGCGGGAGAACGTTGGCGCACATGCGCGCGGGCGGGCGTGGATGAAAGCGCGGATGCGCGTGAGCGAGCGTGCGCGCGGGCGGGCGTGGATGAAAGCGCGGATGCGCGTGAGCGAGCGTGCGCGTGGGCGAGTGGGCGCGCGGGCGAGTGGGCGCGTGGGTGTGCAGGTGAAAGTGCGCGTGGGCGCACAGGTGAGGGTGCGCGCGGTTGTGAGGGTGAGCGCTGGCGGCCAGGAGAATGACGGCGCGCAGGGGAGCGATGGCGCGTTGGCGAGTGATGGCGCGTTGGCGAGCGATGGCGCGTTGGCGAGCGATGGCGCGTTGGCGAGCGATGGCGCGTAGGGCGAGAAGGCGACCGACTGCGCACAGGCGATTTAGCGCGTGGGCGCGTATGGCGAGAAGGTGACCAACTGAGCACAGGCGAGTTAGCGCGTGGGCGCGTAGGAGACCTTTGGTGATCTGAAGTATGGGCGAGCAGGCGCGTTGGAGAGCACTTGCGTGCAGGCGAAGAATCGCGCGGGCGAGTGGGCGCGTGGGTGTGCAGGTGAAAGTGCGCGTGGGCGCACAGGTGAGGGTGCGCGCGGTTGTGAGGGTGAGCGCTGGCGGCCAGGAGAATGACGGCGCGCAGGGGAGCGATGGCACGTTGGCGAGCGATAGCGCGTTGGCGAGCGATGGCGCGTAGGGCGAGAAGGCGACCGACTGCGCACAGGCGAGTTAGCGCGTGGACGCGTAGGGCGAGAAGGTGACCAACTGAGCACAGGTGAGTTAGCGCGTGGGCGCGTAGGAGACCTTTGGTGATCTGAAGTATGGGCGAGCGGGAGCGTTGGAGAGCACTTGCTCGCAGGCGAAGAATCGCGCGGGCACACGGGAGATCGTTGGCGCGCAGTTGGGCGGTCAGGAGATATCAGCTGGGACACAGGACCAGAAGGTGTAGTGGCATGCAAAGGCGAATGCTTGTGGGAGTGCACAGGAGACTTCTCGTGGGCACACGGGTGTGCAGAGACTCGTACCAGTCTAGAAGTGCGCACAGGTGAGTGCGCGCGATGGCACGCAGGCGAAGGCTGGCGCGTGGGCGACTTCTGAGGGTGCGCAGGAGATCGTCGGCGAGGAGGCAAAAGAATAATCTCCTTGCCTGCGGCCAGATCCGGAGATCGTGGGCGCCCGGGCGAACGTTGGCGCGCATGGCGCGCATAAGGAACAGGACGCGCAGATGTGCGCTGGCGAGCAGGAGAGCGCTGGCGCACAGGAGATCCCTGACGAGCAGGAGAGCGCTGACGCGCAGGCGAGGGCTGGCGCGCAGGTGAGCGCTGACGCGCAGGCGAGGGCTGGCGCGCAGGTGAGCGCTGGCGAGCAGGAGATCTACGGCGAGATGACTCGGCTACAGGAGATCGCTGGCGCGTTGAGTCCGAAGAGATCTGGTCCACAGCTACAGCAGGAGAGTGCTTGCGCACTACTGTGCGCGAGCGCAGAGGAGATCGTGGGCTCGCAGGTAAAACCTGGCACTTAAGGGACTTACTCACATTGTGAGATAAGCTCTTTTGCCCCGAAGGGACCGGTGCCCGTTGGAAAACGAGGTGCGTTGGCGCCCACTGCGCATCTGCGTCCAGGAACGGAGAAGGAAGACTAACAGGTCTGGCAGGCGTGGGAGATCGCGAACGATCTGCTGAGAGGTCTAGCGATGCACCTGCAACGGTCTGCTCACGTCGAGGAGGATCCTCTGCGGGGGACGTTGAAGGGGATAACCGAAGAGGCACCTCCTAACTCCCTTATAAGGGGAAGGAAGGCCTCTATGGCGAAGAGGGGGGCGAGCCTTATGGCGAAGACAACCTCGAGGGGCAGCAACACCATCGTCGGTCCTCCGAAGAGGAGTCTCTGTCAGTGAACTCCCCCGAGGGGGAGAATCACCCGCAGGAGAGACCGTTGGACCCAGCTCCTTCCTCGAAGGATGTTCGGAGGGGGGAACTGAGCCTTCAGCAACATCCACAACAACAGCAGGGGTTTGACCCGACCCGTCGGGAGCCTCTGCCATAACAACGTCGACAATAGACAGAGGATCTACCGCTGCTATTACTGGCGACTGTTTGACAGCCACACCCAACTGGATCAGGTCAAACAGGGCTTCCCTGGAGGGCGAGCCCTTAAGCCCCAAGGGACCCCAAAGCTGCAAAAGATCATTGTTAGCAACAGAGTCATCAATATCAATATCCTCCCCCGGAGAATGAGGAGGAGCTGCCTCGCTATGGGAGGCAACTCCCTCTCCCGAACCCCGAGGTTGGTCAACAAAAGAAAGGCCTCCGCTACCACTCGACGGCCCCTCACGAGAGACTGATCGAGTGGGAGCTTCGGAGGAGGTTCGGGCAACGGAAGAGGAGTCTTTGGAACCTTCCTTCTTCAAGGAAGCCCTTGAAGGAGAAAAGTCACACTTAGATTTCTTCTTATGCGCCGGGAAAACCTCTCCCACTGGGAGGTAGACCACTCCCTACACTCACTACAAGTTTTATCCCTATCACACCGTTGACCTCTGCAGTACAGACACAAGGTGTGAGGGTCCGTCTCGACCGCCGACATGAACGTCCCACAAGGGCGGTAGGGTAGTTCAGGGCACTGCCGCATGGTAGAGAGAGGCCAACTTCCAAACACACATGCTGTAAGAAAAAGCAAAAAAATTAAGGCTGGCAAAAATACAAGGGTGAGACAGACAGGTCTGATCATCAGTGAGAGGGTAGTTAACCCTTGTTAAAAATCTAATGGCTCGTCATTTTAGCTACGCCGAAAGTAATACCCCATGTAAAAAGTGTGGTTTGTATTTCGGTTACGGAACAAATAGGAAAAAAGGAAGAAACTGGGACTTAATATAGCATAACCTCACCCATATTACATATCCAAGGATTTTGGGTTTTTCTCTTTACCTACCAATGGGTTTCAACTACCTGGAATAGCCCGTCCCATCCCAAAAAGTGTTTCACATACAAGCCTATAATTAAAACATTGGCCAGTATAACAAACTTTGATTGTTCCTTACCTAAGTCTAAGAGGTCGAAGACTGAAGTCTTTCTATAGCTATGAGGACTACTATTTGGAGTCTTTCTACTCTTAGGTGAAGTTATAATGTAGTTGCCTCCATCAAAGTTGTACAGCTGTCCATGACTCTTGTTCTGTTGAATTAATAGATTTGTATAACTATAACAATCAACATAAAAATATATTAAGTATAAAGATTATTGTTAAAGACCAAACATTGAGAGGGCATTAGTGAAAAAAATTACCTTTTACTCTCCAACAGAGAAATTAGGGGATGTAAAGTAGAAGTAAGTAAAGTACGGGAGGTAAAGCAGAAGTAAGTAAAGTGCGGGAGGTAAAGTAGAAGTAGGTAAACTATGGGAGGTAAAGTAGTAGTAGGTAATGTATGGGAGGTAAAGTACAAATAGATAATATATGGGAGGTAAAGTAGGAGGAGGTGAAGCGGAAAGAGTAAAATTAGGAGGAGGTGAAGTAGGGGGGGGGCAAAGTGTGGGGGGGGGGGGGGGGGCAAAGTGTGGGGGGGGGGCAAAGTGTGGGGGGGGGGGTACAGTAGGGGAGGTAAAGTAGCAGCAGGTAAAGTAACAGTAAGTAAAGTAAGGCAGGTAAAGTATGACAGGTAAAGTAGAAGTAGGTAAAGTAAGGGAGGTAAAGTAAGAGAGGTAAAATAAGGGAGGTTAAGTAAGAGAGGTAAAGTAAGGGAGGTAAAGTATTAGTAGGTAAAGCAGAGGAGGTAAAATACAAGTGGGTAAAGTAGGAGTAGGTAAAGGAGAAGTAGGTAAAGGAGAAGTAGGTAAAGGAGAAGTAGGTAAAGTAGGGGAGATGAAATAGAAGTAGGTATAGTACAAGTAGGTAAAGTAGAAGTAGATAAAGGAGGGTAGGTAAAGTAGAAATTGTTAAAGTAGGGGAGGTAAAGTAGAAGTAGGTAAAGTAGGGGAGGTAAAGTAGAAGTAGGTTAAGCAGGAGAGGTAAAGTAGAAGTAGGTCAATTAGGAGTAAGTAAAGTAGGAGTAGGTAAAGTAGAAGTAGGGGAGATGAAGTAGAAGTAGGTTAAGTAGAAGTAGGCATATTAGGGGATATTAAGTAGACCTAGGTAAAGTAGGGGCGGTGAAGTAGAAGTAGATAAAGTAGAAGTAGGTAAAGTCGGAGTAAGTAAAGTAGAAGTAGGTAAACTAGGAGTAGGTAAAGTAGAAGTAGGTAAAGTAGGGGAAGTAAAGTAGAAGTAGATAAAGTAGAAGTAGATAAAGTAGAAGTAGGTAAAGTAGAAGAGTTAAAGTAGAAGTACGCAAAGTAGAAGTAGGTAAAGTAGGGGAGGTTGAGTAGAAGTAGGCAAAGTAGAAGAGGTAAACTAGAAGAGGTAAAGTAGATGAGTTAAACTAGAAGAGGTAAAGTAGATGAGTTAAACTAGAAGAGGTAAAGTAGAAGTAGGTAAAGTAGGTGTAAGTAAATTAGAAGTAGGTAAAGTAGGGGAGGTAAAGTAGAAGTAGGTAAAGTAGGGGAGGTAAAGTAGAAGTAGGTAAAGTAGGGGAGGTAAAGTAGAAGTAGGTAAAGTATGTGAGGTAGAGTAGGAGTAGGTAAAGTAGAAATAGGTAAAGTAGGAGTAGGTAGAGTAGAAATAGGTAAAGTAGGAGTAGGTAGAGTAGAAGTAGGTAAAGTAGGTGAGGTAAAGTAGAAGTTGGTAAAGTAGGGAAGGTAAAGTAGAAGTTGGTAAAGTAGGAATAGGAAGGTATGAGTAGAAGGGTATATTGAGGGTAGGTAAGGCTCACTTCACACGACTGGATGTTTTCCACATGGAAATTTCCACTTGTTAGGGGGCATGTCGTTATACGAGGAGATTTTCCCAGTGAGCCCTTGTAATTTCTGTAAGCCACTACGCTGGAATCGCCAGATTAGATGTGCTGACGGTTAGTGAACAATAACCGGTCGGAAATTCTTCCAGTAGGGCAGTAAGTGAAGGGCATCAATGATCTTTATTGATTTCTAACCCGCTCGGATAAAAACACGCAGTATCAATCCGCTTGTGTGAAGGGTGCCTAAGATATTAGTAGGTGTGGTATGGGTAGGTAAGTTAAGAGTAGGTAAGATAAGGTAAGGGTGGCTATGGTGAGAGTAAGTAACTCTAAGTAAAATAAGAGTAAGTAAAGTATGGGTAAGTAAGCTATGGACAGGTACAGTATGGATAGGTAAGGTAAGATTAAGTAATTTAAGAGTTAGTAAAGTAGAGGCAAGTAAGGTAAGGGAAAGTAAGGTAGAGGAAAGTAAGATAGTGGCAAGTAGGTAAGGTAAGGTAAGGTAAGTTTAAATTAGGTGAAAGAAGGTAAGGTAAGGTGTGGTTAGGTAAGGTACATGTATGTGGTATGAGGTTAGGTGAGATTAAGTAAAGTAATTTAAGGTTAGGTAAAGTGTGGTTAGGTAAGGTGGGGTTAGGTAAAGTGATAGTAGGCAAGGTATGGATAGACAAGGTAAAAGTAGATAAGTAAGGGTAGGTAAGGTAACAGTAGATAGGTAAGGGTAGGTAAAATAAAAGTAGAAAAGTAGATAAGATGAGGTATGGTAACAGTAGGTAAGGTAAGGTAACAGTAGGTTAGGTAAGGTATGATAAGGCAAGGTAAGAATAGTCAAGATAAAGATAGGAAAAGTGAGATTAGGTAACTTTAGTATTAACAAAAGTGTTTATTTTGAAATTTTAGTTTTTCGTCATTTAGTTTCAGAGTCTGCTTTATTGCCCTTTTAAATCATATTTAGAACAATTCCAAGATACATCATACTCAAATCTGTACTGCTAATCCTACTCTGATGGTAGGCCTAAAAAATAAGCATAGGCTATAAAATACACTTCTATCAAACTATTTTCACAAAAAAAAAGAAGACCACTGTAATATTAAAGGTAAAATAACTAACACATTAATGAATTTATTGAGCATAACCTAAAATACACTTTATCAAACTATTTTCACACAAAAAAG
>NC_090746.1:104709830-104719830 GCF_036898095.1 Palaemon carinicauda | reverse complement strand
CAACGAGGATTCTTGGGGTGAGCCAGGCAAGAGTGCAGCGTGCCCATTAGTGCAACAACCAGGTCAACAGCCACCACGGGCATAGGACTAAGCTTAAAGGAGTGCAGGTACTACATCAATGGCCATTTAGTTTTCCCCCATTTTTTATTAGCTTAGACTAATTTTAACTTGATAGGGAACCTGGCTAATTACACTATTCGGACTGTGTGCGGTGGGATGGTGTGTATATATTTTTTTTCTATACAATTTTTGCCTTTTGAGACTAACATAGTCTCTGGGTCACGTGGGCCACGTGCCAGACCCCATTTTGATTCTGATTGTTGCAGACCACGTGTCTAACTAACTAATTTTCATCATTTTGAATTGCATTTTTATGAATCCATTTTGTCTTTGTTAAGATGTCCGTTTTGTTTCAATGTAAATTTGTGAATAAATCAATATTAGGTTAATTAAACCTCTTTAGTATTTTTGCTCCCTCATTTATTTTAATGTGTGAAATGAATAGTTGATCACGGGACAAAGTACCCAATATTTAAAGAGAAAACCTAAGTAAGTCTATAGGTGGTAACAGCGAGGTACTTTGCATTAATGTATTTGCTTCGAAGGTAAAGATCCTTATCTTTAAACTTTTTAACTACTTTACATCACTGCTCCCATTTTGGATTTTGTCTACCTTACATTAACGTAAAATAACTGTCCAGCATTTCATTGGGGTAGCTGGGACGGAGCCGGAACAGAGCCTGAGAATGAGATGACTATAGACCTGACAAAGCTAGAGTAGGCCATAAAATTACATATATATTCTACGTGTGGAGTACTCCGGCCTCTGGACAGTAAATTCCCCCTTTTGTATTTGAGTGATGGTTAGTGAATTGTGACAGTAAAGTATTAGCAGGGTGTTTGTGCCCCGAGAGTAAGTGCTCCTATCCTCCCCTGTTGAACTTTGTGTAACTGTTATAAGGAGACTTTCCCGGACTAAGTTCCCACTCAGAACACAACCATTAAAAAATTCTCCACACGAGTGGTCCTTCGAACCGGATCTTTTACCTTTGACTTGTGAAGCATTAACGTAATTAATCAGCTTGATTAAGCATATAGTAACTCGCTATATCACTTACCCACACGCACACAGCCAGTTTGTCGAATGTGTAAGGCCCAGACTTTAATTTGGAAGAGAAATTTGTAATCAACATGATCTTTTTGTATCGACCACGTGTTTAAGGAAAGAGCTACGTAACCAGGTTAATTTGTTGCTTGAATGTTCTCTACAGAAAGACTAGAATTTGTCGTAGGAACTTCACTCTGTCTCGGATCCGTTCACCCATGTGTGGCGGAATCCTCTTATACCAGAAAGTTCTAAGCTACTTGAACTAAGGTTTTTTGTTGTTCAGACGCCCGTGATTACTGCTCAGCTAGAGCACCGGTGTACTCGTCCTGTCAACTAATTTTGCTAGCTAAGCATCTAATTTGTAACATTTTGTACCTTGGTCTACCTTCCTTTGTGTCGTTTACCTTCCCTAACCAACCTTAACCTTTCTAACTAACGTTCCCGTATACCTAGCACGTGTCCTTGTCCGAAAGAGCGAATTGGCGCAACATAATTTTAAGTGTTCTTACGAGTAACGTAGAAACTTAACACCAAGTCCGTTTCATTCCACGTGTTTGTTCCGAGATGGCGGATCTTGTTTACAGCCCAAACTAAGGGTTCGTAATTGTTTGCTACCGTAAGTAAATTACTTCGTGTAGTTCATTTAATTTCCTTTAGCGAGGAAATATTGTTTTTGTCCTTTAGCGAGGATATTTTTGTTTTACCTCCGCGTGAGGGAAATTTCATTTTGTTTAGCCTCCAAGAGAGTGCACTTTAAAATCTAAGTCGTTGCCTTGTGCGCCTATTTACATTTTGAATAGTTCAGTGGTCGTCTTAGTGCGCCCGTAATTGTGAAATCGTCACAACAGTGTCAGCCTCGACCTGTTATTTTAACTTTTAACTTGAATCTTTGCATTCATAAGCCATGTGCTTTCTAATATGTTCTACTTTAAAGTAAATTAATTAGTCAGTATCGCCACGTGCGTATATAATTCATTTTAGTAAAGTGTTTAACGTCACGTGACCTGGGCATCGTCTGCTTTGTTGGACCCGGTCACTTTGAATTTTAAAGTAATTTCATGATTTATATGTTTTTTGTCCATTTAACCATTTTTTCTCATCATGAGTAAATTTAAATATTCAATTGCCACGCTTGTAAATTTGTAAAGTTTCATTTTTACATTCCTTTGAAAATTCAGTTATCCTTTGTTTGCTTTTACGAATCCGTTCATCAAAACGTGGTCATTCCAAGATGGCGGACTTCACTAGTAACGTAAACATCCCTCCAACGCCTAAAGCGGAATCGCTCAGCCCAGAGGAGATTAACGCTAGGCTTAAGGAACAGGAGTTGACATTCACTTTTGTTTGTGAGGACGCAGACCTAGCACTTCAGGCTCTCGCTTCAGTAGATTTTCCCAACATGGGTTCTGAAGCCGTGAGTCATTTTAAAAGTGAAATTAGTAAAGTAAGAGACGAACTTTGCAATTACAAGAATTTTTGGAGACGTCATTACGACCATCCCATTGTTAAATTAAATTATCCCGTACTTGCTGCCTGTTCAAGTAAAATTGAGATTGCTTTTAATAGCCTCATGGCTCATCCCAATTTAATAATTAAACCTAATCAGTCTTGTTCTTCAACGAGGACGACACCTTCAGTGACACGTCCCGTTGAAATTGTCATTAATGATCCCTTAGTTGATCCTTTTAATGTCTTGGCAGTCAAGCACAATGTTCATAATTTTGTCTCAATTCCCCAACCAGTAAAATCATCACATTTCAATACTATGTTGCCAACACGGCATACGATTAGTGAATTTGTGTCAGTCCCACGTGCTCCGTCCTCATCTCCAAACCTTAAGCCGCCAGTGTTTGATCATCCTCAACCCCCTTTGTCTTTGCCGCCGGTGACAGTCCGTCCCGGAGGAAATACCATTCATCGTCTTAACATGGACCCCCCAAGTGGTAGCGCAAATACCACACAACTTAACCGTGTGCGTGATGGCCAGCAGAGGCCTGTACCGGTAAATTCAATAATTAAAACTGTACCATCCAATGGACCAGTGCTCGCTTTGCCTGACTGTCCTATCTTTAAGCCCGTAACTTCCGCTCTAACCCGTGTTGACGCTAAAACATCCCCGTTAGGATTTGAAACCCGCCCTCAGAAAGAGCCGCGTGATCACAAGGTTAAGACCTTAGCAGTCAGAAATGAACCTTGTGCACTGACGGCGGATTTAGTGAAGGTCACAAAGGTAGACCTAGCACCGGAGCTTAGAGCCTGTTTACAAATCAATTTGCTTAAGGATAACGGTACCATGAACACCATTCATTATTTTCATTCACTCTTATATGGCGCAACTTTAAGCATTTATTATTATTGCCAAGTCGTACAGCAGCATTTTCCAGGTCAATCCCTTGCTTTAACCTCAAAGCGTAAATTCAATTTTTGCCTTGACAACTTGTCATGTTGCTATAATCCCCCTGACATCCTTCAGCTCGTGCTGAAAATAAGTTTTGTTTTTAATGTTCACATCTTAAACGTTTCTGTTAAAGACGACATCCAAGACTTTCACAGTCAGAAATATGATGTCCCCATAGACCTAGTTCGTCTCGGTTTGTCTTTCAGACTAGTGTCAAATAACTTTTCACCTTTTAACGCCGAGAAGGAGGTAACTTTTCTCCTTTTGTCAGGCGATGAATACCAACTTTTCACCACGCCAGTCATTTTATATGTAAATACATTTCATGTAAAACGTTGGGTGTCAGACCGGGATTGGGATTCACCCCCATAATTTTTAATTTGTCATTTGGCTGGACTTGTTGCCGACCTCGACTGTTATTGGCTTAAGTTTTCTTTGCTCTATCCGTACCCCTAGGGTGGGAAGAATTGAGTATTTTTAATCGTTTAATTACCATTGCATCGTACGTTTCAAGTTAACACTGATCATTTACTTATATTAACGCTTCCGTGAAACATTGCCTGCGTGGTTCAATTTTCCCTAAATTCACGTGAAAGCATAACTTTGACTCGATTGATTTTGATTAACGCCAACAGCGTTTTGTTAACTTTAAACGAACGATGATGTGAAGAACAACTTCACTCATCATTCAGCCAGTAACCTTATCTCGCTCATACTAACAAGTAGTTGAATCACATTTGCCGGAACTAACCCCTCTCCCTTTTTTCTACCCTTTATCCCCAGGGTGTGAAGAATTTTCTTCACTCTTCTTCTTTTAATCGTATTTTTAGCTCTCTTCTACTAATACTATAGCTACCCCTTAAAACTCTCTCCTACATCTAGTTTTCTTTAACGAAACATAGGGAAGACTAATCTAAACTTGTTGACAGTGGCGCACGCCAAGCTCGTGACGTCACAGCGTAGATACGCACAACGGATGGCCTTAGTTGTAACCCCGGCGTATGTTGGTTCTTTCCTTAAACTACATGGGTCGAGATTAAATTCCTAAATTGCACATTTTATATAAATTCCAATACTGCTGAATTAATGCATCTTATATTTCTCAATACCAATTAAGGTTTGTTAATTTTAAGATGTATGCCCATCGTACCAGTCCATTGCTAATTAAGCATTTTAGATATTAATTTTTAGCAAGCCAGAATAGGTAGGATTATTGTATATATAAACTCCCTTAGAGCAGCAAGATTTCTCTAAGTATTTAGTACAAAATCCTGCCTCCTCTGCACTCCTTTCAACAATATATTGCCCTGTCCTTAAGTCCCGATATGGCAACCCCAATGGATTACCGTGCGCATCATGACCGTCACTTGTTTGGCAAGGTGAAGCCAGGTGATCTCCTCGACCTCTGTGTCGGCCCATTCTACGAGAAGCTGCCCTAGCCTGCTGACCTGCCTGGTCATTGAACCCGAGCACTTCTGGCTCACCCCCCCCCCCTCTCTCCCAAAACTCGACTCACAAAAGGTTGCTGCCGGTCGGAGAGATTGAGAAGAAGAGGACCCTGGGATACCATAGTTGTAGCCAACGAGGATTCTTGGGGTGAGCCAGGCAAGAGTGCAGCGTGCCCATTAGTGCAACAACCAGGTCAACAGCCACCACGGGCATAGGACTAAGCTTAAAGGAGTGCAGGTACTACATCAATGGCCATTTAGTTTTCCCCCATTTTTTATTAGCTTAGACTAATTTTAACTTGATAGGGAACCTGGCTAATTACACTATTCGGACTGTGTGCGGTGGGATGGTGTGTATATATTTTTTTTCTATACAATTTTTGCCTTTTGAGACTAACATAGTCTCTGGGTCACGTGGGCCACGTGCCAGACCCCATTTTGATTTTGATTGTTGCAGACCACGTGTCTAACTAACTAATTTTCATCATTTTGAATTGCATTTTTATGAATCCATTTTGTCTTTGTTAAGATGTCCGTTTTGTTTCAATGTAAATTTGTGAATAAATCAATATTAGGTTAATTAAACCTCTTTAGTATTTTTGCTCCCTCATTTATTTTAATGTGTGAAATGAATAGTTGATCACGGGACAAAGTACCCAATATTTAAAGAGAAAACCTAAGTAAGTCTATAGGTGGTAACAGCGAGGTACTTTGCATTAATATATTTGCTTCGAAGGTAAAGATCCTTATCTTTAAACTTTTTAACTACTTTACATCACTGCTCCCATTTTGGATTTTGTCTACCTTACATTAACGTAAAATAACTGTCCAGCATTTCATTGGGGTAGCTGGGACGGAGCCGGAACAGAGCCTGAGAATGAGATGACTATAGACCTGACAAAGCTAGAGTAGGCCATAAAATTACATATATATTCTACGTGTGGAGTACTCCGGCCTCTGGACAGTAAATTCCCCCTTTTGTATTTGAGTGATGGTTAGTGAATTGTGACAGTAAAGTATTAGCAGGGTGTTTGTGCCCCGAGAGTAAGTGCTCCTATCCTCCCCTGTTGAACTTTGTGTAACTGTTATAAGGAGACTTTCCCGGACTAAGTTCCCACTCAGAACACAACCATTAAAAAATTCTCCACAATATATATATATATATATATATATATATATATATATATATATATATATATATATATATATATATATATATATATATATATATATATATATATATGTGTGTGTGTGTGTGTGTGTGTGTGTGTATAAATATATATATATATATATATATATATATATATATATATATATATATATATATATATATATATATATATATATATATATATATATATATATATATATATATATATATATATATATATATATATATATGCAAATGCATTTGGACCAGGGTATCTGTTAGATCTTAAACTAGGCAGGATCAAGAAATGACAGTCAGCGTTGTTTCTTATCTTCATTGCAACTGACGCTGCTGCATCATGCACAGCGGAAGGAAATACAGATAGCCCGTGACGTACACAATGACGTCACTTATGTGGGCGGAGCTTAGGCGCTGCAAGCAGCCTCATCTTACACTGATCTTACATCTCCCTCCCAAAATATTACGAGGGTAATATTTTCAAAACTTATAAATGACAATATCAAAAACAGATATGATAAACAAAATTCTATACTCTCTTAATGTAAAACATCAGACATTTAAGGTAAATCATAATCGTAATAATTAATGGTAACGTTCAGATGGGATAGATAGAGAGAGAGAGAGAGAGAGAGAGAGAGAGAGAGAGAGAGAGAGAGAGAGAGAGAGAGAGAGAAATAACAACATCGACAGCATTAACGTAACCTCAATGAAACAATAATTACATCAGCATTGTAAGATGTGCACTAAAATTGAGTCGTGAATGCAACACCAACTTAACTTAAAATTTCCTACAAAATATAATTTTGTAAATGAAATCAATGCACGTCTAAGTGCAGTAAAATAAAACAGAATTTTTCATTTTATAAATGCAAGATCAAAGCAGAGATAATTAAATATAATCGTTCATCCAGGCAGGGGCCTCTCTCTTCCTTGGAGGCCGTACCTCTGGCGCTGATGGGGGAAACTTAGGCTCATGACCCACTTCGTCGTCGGTAGGAGTGGCTCCTCTTGTCTCATTGACGGGCAGTTCAGTGACCTTGAGGTGTCTTCTGTTCCTTATGGACGGACGCCCACTACCATCTAGTCTCACGACGTACTGTCTATGAGGTCGTTGCTCGACTATGATTCCCAGCCTGTCCCAGGCCTTGGTCATCTGGTTCTGAATCCTAACGTGAGTGCCTGGCTGTAAGGGCGTTAGCCTCCTGTCACTGCCGCTTTCGATTATCTTCTCATTTTTCTCTGCTACTTGAAGTTCTCTTTTTCTAATGGATTTTCTCCAATGTTGGTCTATCATATAGTTGAGTTTCGCAGTCGGTACACCATCCCGTAACTGTCTCCCAGTTGCCAGTTGCGCCGGAGATTTATTTATACCTCTTAAAGGTGTGTTCAGGTATTGTAGCATGGCCAATGATACCTTGTCGTTATCGAGGCTTCCAGTCCCACTGATACTTGTTCTAATTATCCTTTTCGCGGACTTAACCGCGGCCTCGGCTCTCCCATTTGACTGCGGATAGTGGGCCGATGATAAGCGTATGTCAACTCTCCATCTCCTGTAGAAGGTCATCATCTCTTCACTCACCAGGTTGGTGCCGCCGTCGGTAGACAATTGTTCGGGTGCTCCCCATCGAGTGAAGTAATGCCTAAGTTTTGTCATGACCTTTGCAGACGAGGTGCCATTGGGGAAGTGGGCTATTTCTAGCCAGCCTGTAAGCCTGTCACAATATGCCATATACATGCGTCCTTCGAGCTGAAACAGGTCCATGACAGTCTGTTGGAACGGATACTCTGGGGCAGGGGTCATTTTCATGACTTCGGCAGGAAGTGATGGTGCGTGGGCGTCGCACGATGTACATCGTGAACGATGATGCTGGAGGTCACCCTCGATGCCTGGCCAATAGACCGAATGTCTCGCTCTCCTCAACATTGTATCTAGGCCTTGATGTCCAGCATGGAGGTTGGCGGTTATCTGGTGACGGAGCCCTTCGGGAATGACAAGGCGGATGCAGTTGTCGTTGAAACAGTATGTGACCAGGTTACCAGATATAGAGAGACGTTCTCTGATGCCGTAGAAGGGCCTCAAACATGCAATTTCTTGAGATTTCTTCGGGTTCCAATCCCCTGCATTCACTCGAGCGACTAGCAGCTGATATGCTGGGTCGTCAAGGGCTGCCTCTTCAACAGTTTTCTCGTCTATAGTGCACTGCTCCTGTAGGTTTTCTGCGATTGCTGACACCATGGCAATCGATAATTCTTCGTTGAAGCTCGCATCCTGTCCATCTGGCGTCGTCCTCAGGGTAGGAAAACGAGAGAGAAAGTCAGCAGCATGATTTCTCTTGCCTGGTAGGTATTTAACGTTGAAATTATACAATAATGTTTTCTCCTTTAATCTAAACAGTCTGGGGTTGGTAATGTCACCGAGACTCCTATTGCCTAGTAACTTGACTAAGGGGCGGTGGTCCGTGACAATGGTTAAGTTCGGGCAGCCCAATAAGAACAACCTTGCCTTTTTTAAGCACCAAGCCACTGCAAGGGCTTCCCCCTCCACAGCTGCATACCCAGACTCGGCGGGCGTGAGGAACCGACTGCCGCAAAGTGCTATTCTCCAACCATCTCTACAACAGAAGGGGGTTTCGACGGAGGTGCAACTGCAATATTGTTGGAGGATGACGAAGCCCACCCCCTCCTTACTCCAGTCAGTGACTGCAACAGTCGGCCGCAGCTTATCGTAGTAGGTGAGGCCGTCCTTGGCTAACTTGCAGACGATGTCTTGCACTTGACGAAACTTTTCCTGAAGGTACTCATCCCAATAAACCTGTTTGCCCGAGGGCTTCTTCAGCAGGTCTCTAAAGTGGGTCATGATGGGCGCCGTTGTCAGGAAGGGGGCCAGCTGATTGACAAAACCATACCATGACCTGATGTCGGATATTGTGGGCTTTTGGGGCATAGAAAAACGTTTTATGGCAGATAAATAATCTTCTGAAGGCTTGTAGGAGTCCCAACCGACGTCGAATCCGACAAATTCCACTTCTTTCTTGCAAAACTTGAATTTTTCTGGTTTCAAAGTGATGCCCTTGTATGCACAGACAGTAAGGAAGTCGTACACATGCCAAAAGGCGCTTTCTACGCTCGAATCGTACAGAAGTGTATCGTCCACACACTTAAACTTCCTGGGTACTTCTTCAATGGCATCATCGAAACGGCGTGTATATGCGTCGGAGGCAGAACAATGTCCCATTGGTGTCCTTCGGTATTGGTACCTACCCCAAGGTGTAATGAACGTGGTTAGGGGTATGCTCTCCTTGTCCAGTTCTACCTGGTGAAATCCCCAATAGGCGTCGGCCACAGTCTTGAATGAGCAAAGGGGAATGCTGGATACCATATCGAAGGGCGTAGGGGTATGGTGCGTCTCCCTTCTACAACTTGCATTAAGTTTTTGGTAGTCGACCGTACGTCTGGGTTGCCCCGTTTTCTTTGCCACGACCACCATACGTGAACACCATTCCGTGGGCTCTCCAGGGGGAGCTCTTTGTAGGACCCCTCTCTTGACGTCCTCCTCCAACTGGGCTTTCACCTCCTTTTCCCAGTGCTTAGGTACCGACGCAGGTGTGTGGCATGCGTAAGGAACTGCGTCAGGTAATAAGTGAATACGGTGGGGTTCCCCATCCATTACCGGGAGGGGTTCTCTCTCGGTGTTGAAAGTCGTACTTGAAAAATGGGCTAATAACCAGTTTTCTAATCTGGCAATATTCTCCTCACTAGGGGGAAACGGAATAGCCGACGGTCTCACGGGTTGATCAGTTGCTTCCGTTAATGTAAGGGTTGTACTAGCTGCTGCGGGGGCAGAGTCCGTGAAGGGAGCGTGGTTAGGAAACGTT
>NC_090746.1:104689830-104692330 GCF_036898095.1 Palaemon carinicauda | reverse complement strand
TGACAATGAAACAATCTCCATGAGATTTTGTAGATTTGAGAACAAGGCCTTCAGAAGAATATTGGGATTGAAATGGCAGGACATGATTAAAAAGGAAACTATAAGAGATTACTCGAGTGCCATACGTGGACGAGATCATGGTAAGGGGTAGATGGAGATAGTTTGGTCATGCTCTTCGCACTCCCCAAGATAGATTGGTTCATAAAACATTTAATTGAGCTCCGCAAGGCACTAGAAGAGTTAGAAGACCAAGACCTACATAGCTGAGGACTATGAAGCGTAAAGTGGGAAATGATGAATGAAGAAGTGTTGATTTAAATGCTCAAGATAGAAACGACTGGCGAAATCTAACCGAAACCCTTTGCGTCAATAGGCCTATGAAGAGATGATGATGATGATGATGATGATGATGAAAATAGTTGCACTATGGTATATCGTCATAAAAAGTGGCAAGGATACCATTACATTTATGCACATGAGACTTTAAAAGGGAATTTTGAGAATTTCTAGATTTTCCTAATTCATGAAATTTATATCAAACAATGGTTTGTTTTTTAATCTTTTCCGGAAGGGGGGAAGACTCCATAATAGATCTTTCCATTGAATTGATTTTACAAAAATATGCATTAATAAGTAAGCATTTCTCCATTACAAAACACAACCAGGTCATACCAATTTTCATCCTGAAGCGTTTGCTGGTATATAAATATATACCTATCTATTCGAATACGCAATTTGGTAGATCCCTAAAAATGTTAACTCATAGAAATGAGTTAATATGAGTAAAAGAACAGAATATGAAGATTGAATTTTTCTTTCTCCCACACATGCCATCATTTGGATAAGTGAGAGCCATTTCATAATTAAAATGTCTGTTCCAGTGAGTTCAGGAGCTGCACAGAACCACTACCGTGAATAGGAAAATTACCATGAAGTTACGGAGTTAAATTCTGATTCTAAAAGATTATGCATATAATGTAAAAAATAGAATTATCAAAGATCTCCTGGTTGAATCCCTTTCTGGTTACAGCTCATTTTTCCTTTGCCTACACATACACTGAATAGTCTGGTCCATTCTTTCCACATTTTCCTCTGTCCTCATACACCTGACAACACTAAGATAAACGAAAAACTCTTTTCCACTCAAGGAGTGAACTACTGCACAGCAATTGTTGAGTGACTACTTTCCACTTGATGCGGATATTGAAGATACTTTTTAGTTATGGTAAGCAGCTCCTCTAGAAGGCCACTTAAAAACCAAACTATTGTTCTCTAGTCTTGGGTAGTGCCATACCCTCTGTACCATGGTCTTTCACTGTCTTGGGTTAGAGTTCTCTTGCTTGAGGGCACACTCAGGCACACTATTCTATGTGCTTCCTTATTTCCATTCCTTGCTGGGCCATTTTCTCTGTTGGAGCCCTTGGGTTTATAGCATCCTGATTTTCTAAATGAGGAGGTAGCTTATCTAGTAATAATTTTCATCATAATGATACAAGAAAACAGATATTGAATAATGAGTATAACAATATCAGAAGCTGTTAATATGGAGATATCAGTGCAAATGTCAGAAAATACGATATGGAAATTACTACAGAATTTATACCAAAAAACAGGCCGTTTCGCTTTAATACCATACACTCATTTTAAATTAAAAATCTCACTTTCGAATCAGAAAAAAATATTTGACCGTGTATTCGCGTAGCGTCAATACAACAGAAAACAGATGGTCGAAAAAATAATAAGAGAAATATTTTTTCAATTCTGGATACCACATAATTTGTTCGGGTATTTTCCCTGTTATTTTGTTATAGCCTGGAATCCTATTCAAAATGATGTTTTTTTTTCCCAGTAATTACGGCATCACTATAATTAATGAAAAAATACGTTAATTTTCCTGTCATCTCACAAACATTTATATTCGTTCTATGATTGTGTATATAAACACGTACATAATGGCACACATACATGCATACATAAACTACCCAACCCCAAAAACAAGGGCGCAAAAAGTACGGATACAGAAACAGAACTAAATATATATATATATATATATATATATATATATATATATATATATATATATATATATATATATATATATATATATTGTATATATATTGTATGTATATATATTGTATATATATATATATATATATATATATATATATATATATATATATATATATTGTATATATATTGTATATATATGTATATATATATATATATATATATATATATATATATATATATATATATATATATTGTATATATATATATATGTATGTATGTATGTATGTATATATATATATATATATATATATATATATATATATGTATATACAGTATATATATATATATATATATATATATATATATATATATATATATATATATATATATATATATATATATATATATATATCCATGTGTGTATATCAATATTTGAAAATATACTATTTATTGCTTAAATGCTCATAATGACACTCGGATAGTGTTTAGT
>NC_090746.1:104666950-104689330 GCF_036898095.1 Palaemon carinicauda | reverse complement strand
GCCCACTACAGGGCAATGGCCTCGGGACTTGTCGTTCCATTCCTGCCTGTCAGTCTATACCAACAAATTTTCTTAGCTGCTTTAATCCTTCGTCTTCCGTTCCTTCCTCTGCTTGGTTTGCAATCTCTAGGGACCCATTCTGTTGTTCTTAATGTCCATGTATTATAAGTCCATTTATTTGTCTATTTTTGTTGCTAGAATATAGTTTACTTTAGATTGTTCTCATATCCATGTTGTTCTTTTAATGTCTCTTCGTGTTATTCTTACCATTCTTTCGCGCGAGCTCGCAGAAAGGCGCACACACACAAACACACACACACACACACACACACACACAATATATATATATATATATATATATATATATATATAATATATATATATATATATATATATATATATATATATATATATATATATATATTTCACTGCATCATACTGTTTTTTATATTTTGATGAATTTGAATTCACCCAAGTTGGATAAGTAAGATACTGTAAGCTCAAGGGCTTCTACAAGGAAACAAAACAATATAGAAAAGAAAGCAAATAAATGAATAAATTTCAAGAGCAGAATAAACAATCAAAATAAAGTATTTCAAGAACAGTAACAACATTAAATTATATCCTTCACATATAAACTATAAAAAAAAAAAAAAAAAAAAACAAGAGGGATAGAAATAAGATAGAATTTTTTTTAGGAGGTAAACGTATTCTCTCTCTCTCTCTCTCTCTCTCTCTCTCTCTCCTCTCTCTCTCTCTCTCTCTCTTGTACATACACACATATGAGCTTTGTACATGTGAGTAGGAAATACTGCAACCTGTTTATAAATGTAAAGGTTTTATAAACTTGTGAAGGTCAGCTTCTCTATTCAACCTCTACTCCGTAGATAAAATTCATTGATAAAAACGTTTACCTCTGAATATACAATTTACTTCAGCCTTGTATAGACATTCGGATATTAATTCCGATTATTTTAATGTCTTATTGTATTATTCATAAAAAATCACTCCTCTAATAGAATCAGATTACCTATCAGATTTCTTTTGCATGGATGATACTGCTAAAAGTGCTAACCTTCTGTATTCTCTTATGATTTATTTACCTTCTACATATTTTAGATAAAGTATATATTATGTCTTTTTTTAAACTTGCATAAAAAAATACTTTGATGTTAGAGGGGGAATTCTCAAACCCTCTAGAATATATGAACTATTATCTAAAGATAATGGTCACATTCATCAGCAATGCATGTTTTAATTAGCATGGCGTCATCGGAACTACACATGTTCCTCAGTTAAGGTACGCGTTCAACACAAATGAAAATAATTTTCCGATGACCTTTTTTACCTTTGAGGAATTTAATCCTATGCATGGAAGAATAAGGTTATCCTTCAAAGGATAACAAGGACTTATTTCAGCTGTTACGTACAAATATCCTTTGAATTCTGATAGAATAGATCCTCCTTTCCCTTCCCCACGACGCTCTATACACCCAGAGAACGGCCAGATGGTGGCAAAGCAAGTCCACTGGCATTTTACAAATTATGCAATGACTCAGGGAGTGTATTCAGGGAGAGTCATGCAAGCTGTCCCAGCATCGGATATTGCAAACATCGCCAGGAAACTCAACTCCCACCACTTGTTGTGGAGGGATCTGTTGACAGCTCGTGGATAAGAGCTAGGAGTTATGTTGTCTGAGGTGGAAGAGAATGGAGATGGCCCTGAACGTATCACCGACGATGGCTGTGGGTTAGGACGGGGTGGGGAGGGGCGATGCGTCATTCTTTGTTGGAAGATGGTGTAATATGTAAGGGTTAATTCGTGAAAGGGTTTATTTTAGGTATTTCGATTTATCATGTATCTCAAGAGAGAGAGAGAGAGAGAGAGAGAGAGAGAGAGAGAGAGAGAGAGAGAGAGAGAGAGAGAGTATTTTTTTTATAACTAAAAAAAATTTGTAAAGATAGTACGGTCTATTTCCTGGAGAATATTCTGAAAAGATATATGACATACTGTAACATCCACGTATTCTAGATGAATTTTCGGAAATCTTTGACTTATCATTTTTATGACCTCTTTGTAACATTCATTTATGTATTTATTTAGCTAAAAAAAAAAACACCATTATATAGAATTGCTAAAGAGATTTATTTCATCTTGTGGACAATTTTTTTTTTCTTTTTTATCAATTCCAGAATTATTGAGCTTATACGATATGACAGCCCGGATATTTATCATTACCACGACTTAACATACTGAGAGAGAGAGAGAGAGAGAGAGAGAGAGAGAGAGAGAGAGAGAGAGAGAGAGAGAGAGAGAGAGAGAGAGAGAGAGAGAGAGGGTGTTTCTGGTTGCTGGTAATATTCTTTTTTTTTAAATGTTTAATTGAACCATTGTATGTTATATAGAAAATTAAAATAGATAATATGGAAATTTAATATTTAAAAAAAATAGTATGCATATTTTAAGCAATACAAATAAAAGATTTGATAAGACCAAAAGTTAATTAACATTAATTAAGAAACATGTGAGAAAGTAGAATAAAAGTATGATAAGAAATTAATATTAGCTAAGTATTTTTAAGCATTTTGATATTCTGTAAGACGTATGTATATTCACTTCTCCAATTACATTTTCATTAGATAAAACAAAATTGGATTAGATTTTTTAGTTTAGCAAGAATGTATTGTTTTGATCTAATTTTCAATATTTTTACTGAGAAAATATCACTTAAATGTACCTCGTTGTAGGATACTTTTTATTTCCCACAAACATTTCATAAGGATCAAGTTTTTAATCATCTAGTATTTTAAATGTGTGGCTGGAAACATAAAGTTTGAAAAAAAAATGATTCCCTTATGTAAATCATAATATATAATGAAAAAAAGGAAATGTAATTATCGTAATACATAAAAATATAATATGATCAGCAATTTAAGTAAAGTGGTCAATTAGATGGGGAACGTTGGGGATAAATACAAAATAAAGTATACAACAAATTTCCCGTCCCTTTTAGTGCATTCAGATGAAAAAAAGGCAACTATTAACAATCAATTAGTCCCATCAGTTACGTTAGAAAATGGTTCCGGTGGCCTATGTGATAACACTAGACTTGGGGTTCGAATCCCGTTCAAGCACGATAGTTTCTTGTAGAGTGTGCAACCCCACCATTCTTGTGAGGTAAGGATGGTGGGTTTGGAGGAACCTATGGGTCTACCTGCTGAGTCATCACACAGTCAATGCCTGGCCCTCCCTGGTCCCAGCTTGGATGGAGAAGGGGCTTAGGCGCTGATCATATATATATATATATATATATATATATATATATATATATATATATATATATATATATATATATATATATATATATATATATATATATATATATATATACTGTGATATCCCCATATGTTGTACATATGCTAACATATCTGATTTGTCTAATGTTTATTTTTCCATTTTCTATGTAAATACATCACCTTATTTCAGCGCCATCTTCATTCCATTCTTCTCATTATCTTTTGTTTACACTCACCTTCCTGCTGTATATCATCCCTGTTTTCTTACCTTACATGTTATAAGGTAACCCCAAATTTATTGATTTGGTTAGAATACATTATTCTCACCACGAGATTCATCTACCTTGCTCACCCATTCACTTTGCATTGCTTATTATTGTTGTTTTGAAGTGCTTTTTCATTATTTTATTTAACGTAAGATTAAAGTTTTGTTTATAACATAGTTTATTGTTCCTGTCCTCCAATTATCCTGCTATTGGTGCTTCGATTGTCTGCAACCAGCTTTAAGAAGATACATTTGATCTTAATTGACAATCTTATACACTCGTAATAAGAAACAAGTGATTTTGGAAGTCTACCCATAAGACTTCTATTTTATTGTGTGAAGAGAACTACCACCCATTGTAAAGGGGTAATTGTTTGCACAGTGGTTCGTCACATAATAGTTGGGGGCCTGACCGGGATATGATGTGCGATATGATTCATCAAATTTATATCAAGTGATTGAATCGTGAAAGAACAGTTACAGTGATTATGAACAGTATCGAGTGTTGTGTTGTGGCGTACCAAGGATAAAGGACGACAGTAATAATTCAAAGGTAAGGTAGATGTCTCGTCTCCCTCTCATTAGACATTTATGTATAATATATGTCTGGGTAGTCATTTGGTTGTAAGAGGAACAAGTCACGCTTAATATAGTTAAGACTTCGGTATGCTGATTGTCCAGCTTCTAAAACACCCTTATTAATTGAAGATGCCCCCAGTAGGTAGCTTTTAAAGTTTCGCCTACTCAAATCTCTTATCCCAGAGATTTCTCATAAAAAAAAAAAAAATCTGAAGCCCTAAGATTTTGCCATTTCTTAAAATCGCCATTCAAAAGTGATGTTTAGGAAATAAGTCAAATTTCATTATATGTGATTTATTAAATTAAGTTTCATTATAAGTGAAATTTCTTCCATCTCAATTTCAATATAAAGTGATTTATTTTGTTACATAAATTTCTTAAGTGAAATTAGCCAATTTCCAATTTCGGAGATTTTCGTAATTCTAATCGTTATCTCTAGTCAGGAAATTAACTTATATATTGTTTGGTGTTAAAAGTACTATTTTGGTGTAAAAATAACATTTACGTGTCGGTAAATGAATATTTAAATACTTGTGTTAAATTACTCTTGTTATATCTAAAAAGCGCGCATACTACTTATTTTGTCCAGTTTGTGCATTATTCTGTTAATCAATTACTTTAAACTAGGTGTTGACTATTAACTAGATACTTTATCATAACGAGAATAATATAGTATTTATATAAATTAAAAGGTAACATTGTAAAGTTATCGAATTAAGCTGGTATAGATTAAAAGGAAATATAAACTAGAACGTGCTAATTAGGTATGTTTAAGTTAAAAAATACCTTTGCGTTTTAAAGCCTTGTTTACTGATTCGGTAAAATTGTTTTAAAATTTTGTGATATTAAGCGTGTCGTTTGAGTAATTATGATGTAGTTAGCCGCGTGTTCAAGATCTCGAGCGTAAAAAAGAAAAAAAAAAAAAAAAAAAAAAAAAAAACATTGTTCAGTTGTTAACCGTGAATAAAAGTTTTTTAGTATTATCGTAAGTTTTGCGAGACTCAATATTGTATTTAAGCAATTTTTGTGTAATGTGATTTAATCATATAATATTGTAATTTTCTGATCTCTCGATCTTGTAATTTTGTGATCACTATTTTGTATTTCTGTGATCGAATGAGTATTTTGCGATCGTATGATCTTATACTTATTCTTATAAAGTTTGGATATTTATTTTAGTTTGTACTTATCTTGCGCCATGGGTGACATTCAAAATGCCTTTCAATTTATTGTATCCCCACAGGATCATGTGGAATCTCTCACAGTTGCCACAAAAACTGACCTAAAGAATCTAGCTCGCCATTATGATGTACAGGTTCCCGCAACTGCCGTAAAATGTGGAATTCTCAGTCATATTTTGAACTTCCTTGTAGATGAAGATATTTTTCCAGAAGAAGAATTGGCTGACGTTCGAGCTCTAACCGTTACCAATCCAAATGGTGACTTAGATAAACTAAGTCTGCAGCTGGAGTTGGAAAAGATGAAGATGCAAGCCGCTGAGGTAAAAGAAAGGAAAGCCGCTGCTGCTGAACGAGCCGCAACTGCCGCTGCTGAGGTAGAAGAAAGGAAAGCCGCTGCTGCTGAACGAGCCGCAACTGCCGCTGCTGAGGCAGAAGAAAGGAAAGCCGCTGCTGCTGAACGAGCCGCAACTGCCGCCGCTGAGTTAGAAGAGAGGAAAACCCCTGCTGCTGAGCGCACGGCTGCTGCCGCTGCTTCCCTAGAACGTATCAAGGTGGAAACTGCTGTGGAAGCTGCTGCAACTGCTTTGGAGCAACAAGAAAAAGAAAGTGAACAGAAAAACAAAGCTCTCCGTGTTAGGCTGCAGATTGAGAGAGAAGCGGCCACATTAACAGAAAGGGATCTGGCATTTATAAGACTGAAAGAAAAGGAAGAAGGTAAGCTAATTCCCGAACCCTTTTGATGTGGGCAAGGTGCAGAAATTGCTGCCCACATTTGAAGAACGGGAACCTGATAACTACTTTTCTGTGTTCGAAGACACAGCCAAGAATCTCAATTGGCCTCAGGACAAATGGTATTTGATCATCCGGAACTCATTTAAAGGTAAAGCATTATCTGTATGTGCCACTATGTTAGACGGACATGATTATTTCATAATTAAGCAGGCAATCCTTGATGCTTATTCTATTACTGCGGAAGGATAAAGGCAAATATTTTGTAATAGTCAGAAGCAAGTTCAGCAGACCTTTTTAGAATTTATGAATGGAAAGATTAAACAGTTTCAGAAGTGGGTACACAAAGTAGATATCAAAACTTTTGAGCAGTTGAAAGATTTAATAGTAATGGAAGAGTTCTTAAGGAAAATACCAGGTGGCATTAATGTGTATCTAAGAGAGCAGAATGAATCTGACCCTAAGAAAGCCACTTTAAAGGCAGATGACTATGCTCTTATTCATAAAGTAGGTAAAACCCCATATAGAGAAACTAGACCTAAGGAAACTTGTACATACTGCAAACAAGAAGGACATCATATTTCAGAATGTCCTGATCCACACTGTGCAGCTTCATACTTAAAGAGAAAATCTAATCCCCCTCAATCCTCCCCTAAGCAAATTAATCTGCCCAAACAGGAACCAAAACCTAAGGTGGAGAAGAAAAAGACCTTCCATTGTGCATCACACGAGTCCCAAGCGTTTGCACCCTTCACCTGCTCAGGCAAAATAAACGGTAAACCTATAACCATACTCAGAGACACTGGATCCTCTCAAACGATCGTCTCTCCTAAAGTAATACGATCTAAAGGTGAAACTCACAGGTAGGTTGCAGTTAATGACCTAACCAGTAAGTCTATGTTGCCTCTCATTAATGTAAACCTTCATTGTCCCTATTTCTCTGGAACTACTGAAGTAGCTGTAAATCCAGAACTGTTACCATGCAAGAATGTAGATGTAATCATCGGTAATGACATAGCTAACTCTGTTGTCTTAACAAACTTAATAGCAGTATCTCCAGGTGATGTTGTACAGGAGGAATGCTTAGCAGTGACACGAAGCAGTAAAAAGGACACCCCTACTGAATCCTCATCAAACCCGTTGCCAATCTCTGAACCTATGGATTTCAACGAGTTGATGAGTGCATATAAGATCCAGCCTGATTCCTTTAGCTATCAGCAAAGGAAAGATGTCACTCTACAGCAGTGTTTCAACCAAGTGAAACCAAAGGATACCAACAAGTGTTCTTATTTTTATATTAATAATAATGTACTAATGAGAAAATTCAGGTCCAGCAAGAACAGTCATCTAGAAACCTGGAAGGATCTATTCTAGGTATATGCTCCTAAGGATATGAGACCTCTGATCCTAGAATTGTCTCACTCTGCTGACTCTCATCTTGGTATCACTAAAACATATGAATGCATCAGTCAAGACTTTTATTGGCCAAACATGAAGAATGACATTAAAGAGTACGTAAAAACATGTAAAACATGTCAAAAAGTAAGTAGTCCTAATGTAAAAGTACCAGTTGCACCATTAAAACCTATACTTGTGCCTAAAGAACCTTTCAGTAAGATCATAGTAGATTGTGTAGGCCCTTTGCCTAAGACAAAAAGGGGACATGAATACTTGCTTACGGCCTTATGCCCAACTACCTGTTATCCATTTGCAGTACCTTTAAGAAATATTTCAGCCAAGAACATCCTAAAGTCACTAGGGTCCATATTTACTGTTGTAGGATTTCCAACTTAACTACAATGTGATCAAGGAACCAATTTCATGAGTCATGCATTTAAAATAGCTATGAAAGATTACCATATAACCCAAGTATCTTCCTCAGCTTACCATCCACAGACCAATGGAGCATTAGAACGCACTCACCAGACCATTAAAAATCTTCTCCGGAAATACATCCATAGTTCAGGTAACGAGTGGGATTGCGATTTGGAACTGATTATGTACATCGTACGAGGAGTTTGAAATCAGTCTACTGGTATGTCACCTTTTGAACTACTCTTCGGTCGAAGGCCACGAACTATCCTCAGTTCAGTCAAAGAATGCATCCTGAAGTTTGGAGATAATGAGGTACCTCTTTCCCAATATATTTCAGAACTCAACAAGAAACTTTCAGATCTTCACTCCATTGCCAAAACTAACTTGATAACAGCTCAAGAGAAGATGAAGATTAACTATGATAAAAAGGCTAAAACCAGAAATTTCAAAGTAGGAGATGCAGTGCTGCTATACCATCCGATTGCAGGCTCTCCCCTACGAGAGAAATACAAGGGACCTTATACAATCACTCAACGTATCTCGCCAACCAACTATATAATCGCCACTCCAGATAAGCGTAAGTCTACTCAATTAGTCCACATAAACCTCTTAAAGGCCTATTTGTCTCCCTCAACAGCTGAAAGTGAAACGGTAATGATTACTAGTGCCATACCATACATAGATTGTCCTATGGATCAATTTACAGATGATCCAATAACTGCATCTTGGCAGGATTCTCAAAACTCAAAGATCTTGGAAAACTTATCAGACTATCTACAACCCTTATCTGCATCAAAATGTAAATCTTTAGTAGGTTTATTCCATGAATTTCCTAGTATAACTTCAGATAAACCAGGCAGATGCACCATGCTAGATCATGACATCAAACTACAACCAGGTGCTGCACCCATTAAACAAGCTTTCTATCGAACATCACAGAAGAAATTGGGTAACATGAAAGAAGAAGTGAACTACTTGAGGATTGGCAGAACCCAGTGCGTCACCATGGGCTTCCCCATGTCTCCTAGTAGGAAAGAAAAATGGTAAATTTCGTCTTTGTACCGATTACAGGAAAGTTATTAATTTAACAATTAAAGATTCGTATCCTCTACCAAGAATACAAGATATCATTGACCAAGTAAGTAATTCGACCTACTTAACCCAAATAGATTTGTTGAAGGGTTATTACCAAATAAAATTAACAGAAACGGCAAAGGAAATTTTTTCATTCATCACTCCATTTGGATTATTTAGTTATAACGTAATGCCATTCGGATTAGCCAACGCACCTGCCACCTTCCATAGAGCAATGTCTTTAATTTTACAGGACTTGAAAAAAGTATTTGTATATTTAGATGACATCATTATTGCCTCTGACACATGGGTAAACCATATTCAAAATATAAAAGAATTTTTTTCAAGGTTGAAACAACATGGATTAACGATCAACTTAGCAAAAAGTAATTTTTGCAAAGGTCAGGTATCTTACCTTGGTCATCGAGTTGGCAGTGGTAAAGTATTACCCCATGATGCAAATATTAGCGCCATAACTTCTTATCCTGTTCCAACTACCAAACAGGAATTAAAAAGATTTCTAGATATGGTAGGATATTACTCTAAGTTCAGTCCAAATTTCTCACCATTCACAGGACCACTATTTGCTTCAACTTCTTCAAAAGTAAATTTTTCTTGGAGCCAACATGATCAAATATTTAACCAGCTAAAAACTTACATGTCATCTCCTCCTATATTAATGGCACCTAACCTCACCAAACCATTCTATCTCCAAACAGACACTAGTGATCTTGGATATGGGGGCATTTTATTACAGCACCCTGCTCCAATAACAGCCATAACAGGAAACCTGCCCCCACTAGCTTATCTGTTACCAGTCTCTTATTCCAGTGGACGATTTATGGGTTCCCAACTAAACTGGCCCACTGTGGAGAAAAAACTATTCGCCATCGTAGCTACCATCCGGAGATACGAGATTTATGTTCATGGACAAGACACGATCTACGTCTACAGTGACCACTCTCCTCTGTCGCATCTCCATAGGTCCACTACTCTCAACCCTAAACTTTTAAGATGGTCATACATACTTTCTTCACATAATAACCAAGTAATCGCCATATCAGGACGAGAAAACATTGTGGCAGACTCCTAATCAAGGATAACCTTGGTTGATCCTCGGGAAATGGAAAAAAACAAAAACAAGGGGAGACTGTGATATCCCCATATGTTGTACATATGCTAACATATCTGATTTGTCTAATGTTTATTTTTCCATTTTCTATGTAAATACATCACCTTATTTCAGCGCCATCTTCATTCCATTCTTCTCATTATCTTTTGTTTACACTCACCTTCCTGCTGTATATCATCCCTGTTTTCTTACCTTACATGTTATAAGGTAACCCCAAATTTATTGATTTGGTTAGAATACATTATTCTCACCACGAGATTCATCTACCTTGCTCAACCATTCACTTTGCATTGCTTATTATTGTTGTTTTGAAGTGCTTTTTCATTATTTTATTTAACGTAAGATTAAAGTTTTGTTTATAACATAGTTTATTGTTCCTGTCCTCCAATTATCCTGCTATTAGTGCTTCGATTGTCTGCAACCAGGTTTAAGAAGATACATTTGATCATAATCGACAATCTTATACACTCGTAATAAGAAACAAGTAAATTGGGAAGTCTACCCATATGACTTCTATTTTATTGTGTGAAGAGAACTACCGCCCATTGTAAAGGGATAATTGTTTGCACAGTGGTTCGTCACATAATAATATATATATATACATATAAATATATATACATATATATATATATATATATATATATATATATATATATATATATATATATATATATATATATATATATATATATATATATATATATTATATGTATATATATATTTATGTATATATATATATATATATATATATATATATATATATATATGTATATATATATATATATATATATATATATATATATATATATATATATATATATATATATATATATATATATATATATATATATCGGCTACAGAGTGTAGTCAGAGATTTCATGTAAAATATTCTTCACTCGAAAATACAAGGCTATAGTGAATAATTATCTTTATTGTCATTATAGTAAGGAAAATACTAGTAAGGATAATGAGTATCATTAGAATTAATAAGTGTGATATTGATTGTAGTAATATTCAAAATGATGAGGATGATAATAACTATAGTAAGATATTATTATTATTATTATTATTATTATTATTATTATTATTATTATTATTATTATTATTATTATTACTATTATTATTATTATCATCCCCTCTATCACAGTCTTTTCAACTGGGTGTTATTTATAGTGCAGGGTTCCGGGTTGCATCCTGCCGCTATAGAAGTCCATCACTTTTCTCATTATGTGTGCCGTTCCTAGGATTGCACTTTTCTGTATGAGTCTTGGAGCTACGTCAGCCTACAGCTTTTCTAGATTCCTATTCAGGGATCTTGGGATCGTGCCTAGTGCTTCTATGATTATGGGTACAATTTCCACTGGCATATCCCATATCCTTCTTATTTTTATCTTCAGGTCTTGATGCTTATCTATTTTTCCCTTTTTTTCTCTTCGACTCTGGATTCCCATGGTACTACTACATCAATGAGTGATACTTTCTTCTTTTTTTTTGTCAATCAACGTCACATCTGGTCTATTTGCGCGTATCACCCTATCTGTTCTTATAACATAGTCCCAAAGGAGCTTTCCTGATCGTTTTCTATCACTCCTTTAGGTTGGTGGTTGTACCACTTATTACTGCAAGTTAACTGATGTTTCTTGTACAGATTCCAGTGGGTGGGGGGTGGGGGGGTGGGGTGGGGGGAGCTTTTGCCACTGAATCATGCCTCTTTTTGTACTGGTTCTGTGCAAGTGCTGGCATTCGCATGCTATGTTCAAAGAATGATAGACTGAAATAACTTCTCTCCTACCTGCAGGAAGTGCAATACAAAAAATGAAACCATAAACCACACCTTCCTCTTCTTCATCGTCTACATCTTTTCCCACTTCTATGTGGGGTCGATGTCTTTGACCAGCTTTCCCCATCTACCTCTGTCCCACACCTCATCACCGGTTAACCCCTTTGATCGAAGGTCAGCCTTGATACAGTCCATCCACCTTCATTATGGTCTCCCTATCCTTCTCGTTCCCTGTACCTCCATTTCCAGCACTCTCCTCCCAACATACTGTTCATCTCTCATCATGACATGACCATATCACCTCAGTCTAATTCTTGGATCTTATCTGATAGTTTTCTAACTCCTGTGGTACCCTTAATTACCTCATTCCGTATTTTATCTCTTCTTGTCACTCCACACATCCATATCAACATTCTCATCTCTGCCACATCCATCTTCTTTACCCCAATAAAGAAGACAGAAGGGAAGGAGATGGATCCCTTATTCCTGTTAATGTACCGTTGGATCTTATGAGTTTTGGCCTTAAGCCTCTGTTTTACATATTCTATTATGTTGTTTAGTCCCCTCTCTTGTATTTTGTACTTCTCGTTGAGTTCCTCCCTTGTTTTCTTGCTTCTTAGCCTTTTTTCTGCCATCCTTTTCGGTTTACTCAACTCAGATCTCATCACCACGATTTGCTTTTCCAGGTGTCTTTTCCAAGGAGGTTGCTGTTTTGGTTTCTGTTGGGTTGGTTGTGTTGGTGGTGTAGGTGTTTGTATCCCCATCAGTTATTATTATTATTATTATTATTATTATTATTATTATTATTATTATTATTATTATTATTATTATTATTATTATTATTATCATTATTATTATTATTATCATTATTATTATTATCATTATTATTTTTTTGTGTTATAAACTTAAAGTCTAGCTATTATGATGTTAACGCAGAATTTTGCACTCCAACAAACACAACAGGAGAATGTACAATAATCAAATTTAAAATATGTGGTTTGGTTTGGACAAACGGAATAATTACTAAACTATCTGTATCAATTCCCTAAACTCCCTATAGGTTTATGGCCGAATTCCTGAAAAGGGTAAATGCTCTTACATCCCAACTTCCTTTTGATTGTTACCTATTTCTGACAAAGAGGGAATTCAATATTAATCAATAGTTTTTATTATATATGTACATATAATATACATACATAAACACAGCCATATAATCTATATATATTCATAATATTATATATATATATATATATATATATATATATATATATATATATATATATATATATATATATATATATATATATATATATATATATATATATATATATATATATATATATATATATATATATATATACACATACAGTGTATATATATGTAATATACATATACGAGTCATAACAGGATGCGAAAGTAAAACCATCAATTCATAGGTAACATTTTGTATGTAACGTCAACACAATACGAGCATCCCGTGAGAAACAGTTGACCTCTTGGTCTCTGCACGGAACCGGTAGTAAACTTGTGTAATCATATTTGTAATAAATGCTGAGATAACTCATACAGCGTTATCACCAAAACCTATATTTTTGTCAGTTCTATTATTCTTGTCATACGGAATGGTCATCCAACCAAACCATCCATACTCCAGTGATGGAGCTATTAATATTCAGAAGAAGTAAACTACAAGTCCAACAAATCTATATCACATTGAAGAGACATGAGATAGAACACTAATGTCTGTTTATAACAGTACCACACCAACAATTGCTGGCAGCAATTACAACTTTAAGAACCAGTGATTACAACTTTAAGAACCAACAATTACAACTTTAAGAACCAGTGATTAAAACTCTAAGAACTAGCGATTACAACAGTAATGAATCTACAATTTTGATGAAGTATCTACGTCCACCGAAGAAATGAACTCATCGAACATCGACTATAAGTATTATACAAACTGAGGAACAGGATCTTCAATCAACATCTTAAGAATGTTTACTGAACAAACATTCAAGAATTATATCCAGGAAATAAAACATTCAACAATACGACGGAAAATCAAATCGAAAACATTCATCCAACAGCTAAACTCTCGCAAACCAGAGAGAGAGAGAGAGGAAATGACGTCATCGACCATCGCCCATATATACTGAAAGCTAAGTACATTTCTTTATTCATTCAGTTTTAGGCAGTGAAGTGTTTGTTGTCACGAGTCGATCGTCCATTATTGCTGGGGTCAGTTATTTGCAAATCTTTATTTTTCCTTCATTAAATGAAACTGTATTCAACTTCGAATTCTCGTCTAGATTTTTTTTCCTCTGTGCTAATTCCGTTTTCTTTCAGAAGTTCTCGGGAAATATCTTTGTCTTAGTTTCATTGTTTTGGGGATTTTGTTATAATCTGCAACATATCTTTATTGTATAGTGCTTATGCGTTTACGCAGTGGACATCTGTATTAATATAGAGATTTTGATAGGATCGCAAGGAATCGAAGAGATAGAAAAAAAGTTAAAGTAAACATGGCACCTGTAAATCCCGGACCAAGTATTCCCACCCCTGGACCTAGTAACCCCGGTCCCGTACTAACCCTAGTGAATATCAGAACGGCTATACTTCCTTTTCAAGGTCGGGTCAATGGGTTCTTACCTCAGAACGTCGACACTCACTTAAAGGCAAAATATATCACAGACCCATTTGTACAATTGCAAGAAGCTAAAAGTTTTATAGACTTTTCTAAAGCGCGTATCTTAGGGGAGTTTCTTTTCAAGAGGCAATTACATGGGACAATTTCAAAGTTAGGCTACGTGTGATCCATGGCGGTGAGGAAGCCTTAGATGTAGTTTTAACATTAAGAAATACACTTAATCAAGCCACTATGACTCAGCTTAACATTATAGAAAGAACGGCTCTCATTGCCGATAGGCTTAACGAATATCAAGATATTTTAGGAAATTCCACATGGGTAACGGGAGATAACATTGCCGTGAAAGATTTCTTATGATTAATGTATTTAACTTGCATGACAATTATGTTGCCAGAGGCTTTAGTGCCCTATTTTGATAAAAAAATAATGCCCGAAAGTACAGAATTAGATGTGTACAAACAGATAAAGAAACACATGTTTAAGTGTACTGACCTAGATCCCTTGCTTACTTAAACGTAGTTAATAACAATAATCAAGTTGCAGGAATGACGTGTTATAATTGCAAACGTCAAGGTTACTTGATTGCAGACGGCAGAGCGTGATTTTGTTCAATACACAACAGTTCAACTCATTCATATAGTTGATGCTATTCGCGCAATCAACAACAGAATCCTAGAAACACGCCGTCAATTCCCTATGGAAATAAAAAAGAAAAATCCTCAGTTCAATAAGAAGAAACAGCCAAACGTCAATGCAGTTCAAATTCAAAAACAAACAAATAGTGCTTCAAATAACTCTGATCCTGGGCCGTCTAGCCAGAACTCGCAGGGTCAGACTAATTTTCAGAATGTGCAAAGCAAAGCAAATACCATATAATTAACTCTAATGGGGAAGAGAGTGATGTTGGGTCATTTGTATCAGCATCAGTAGTATCAAATAATCCATTTAATGTTTTATCAGATCATTGTGAGGCAATAGATTTTCCTATGAAACACACGACCGAATCAAATAAATCAGTGCAGGCTCCCGTAGATTTGCAACAAATTCACACAATAATAAGCCAAAATGAGTTACGACCAACGTTATATGCTGTAAAATTAAAACACCGATCGTTTACATTATTTTTTGACTCTGGTAGTCCACGTAATATCATGGATTTGAGGACTCATCACTTGTTATTTTCGAACTTCCTTATAGAGAAGTCCGGAGTAAGGCTCTCGGGTATTGGAAATAATGAATTAAATGTAATAGGAGTAACTCATGTTCAGTACAAGGTCAGTAAGCACACGTTTGCCGATACCTTTATTGTTGTACAAAACATTGATATGTATCCAGCTGTAATTATAGGATACCCATCTATGGGCAATCAAAACATTATATTAGACCCTGCCAAATACGGCGTGCATATCAAAGGAAAATTCTATAAGTCTTCTAATACCTTAAAATCAGTTTTTGGATAAAAAGGAGACGCAAATAAAACAGTGACGTACGTTAAAGAACCAATCACTTGTCTCATTAATAAAGAAATAATATACGCGACCCAACAGAATTCTTGTTCACCAGTAATATCATCTTGCACATAATCCATCGAGCCGAACGTAACTTCAAATATAATCGTGCGAGGAAAGAAAACTTTGCCGGGATCTGAAATATTAATCCTTTCCGACACTTTGAAAACTAACGGATTGTCCGTCACACAAGCTATTTATACAGTCGGCTCACAAAAACAATGTAATATTGAAGTCTGTAATCATTTAAATACCACTTTAATGATTCACAAAAATCAACATATCTTGGATGTAGAATTTTATAAACATCGTATTCTTACCGTCGCTGAAACCAATCACGCTCAATCAGTTGCGGATGAATCCCTTTTGCAATCTATTGAAAATAAAATCAGTAAAGACATTCAAGAAGAGGAAATTCAGCAGAATATTTTTGGACTTTTAACTGAATATCATGATGTTTTCTCCACTACGGATGGATCCTTAGGAAAAACAGATGTTATTGAACATGAAATAAGGTTAAAAGACAAGCAGAAAATTATCTATGTACCCTCGACAGACTCCCAATGAAATTCCAGAATGAGATAAATAATGAAGTAGGTAAAATGCTAGAAGGAGTCATTAGAAAATCGAACAGCCCTTATAATTTTCCATTAATAGTTGTACCAAGAAAAATATCAAACTCGGCGTGTCTAGGTAGATTTCCGCCGCCTAAATGAGGAAACGATCCCGGATCGATTCCTAGTGCCATGTACTGACGACATTATATCTTTGTTAGGTCAGACTAAATATTTTACCAGTTTGGACTTACTTAAAGGCTTTCACCAGATATCATTAGAAGATAGTATCCTATACACTGCCTTCAGCACAGCCAGGGGACATTATGAATTTTTGCGTATGCCTTTTGGTTTACGTTGTGCTCCCATAACATTTACTAGAATGATCAACATATTGTTTGGAGACTTACTAGGGGATATATTGCATGCCCATATGGAAGACCCTGTAATCTTTTCTAATACCTTAGAAGAACATCTACATAAACTGAAACTAGTACTATGGAGACTAAGACAACATAACTTAATGGTAAAGATTAGTACGTTTGAATTCTTCAAGACGGAATTGGTCTATTTAGGTTTTGCGGTGTCTAGCTAAGGTCTTAAAGTAGTCCACGATAAGGTGTCGGTAATCCGTAACTTTCCGATACCTACAAATGTCAAGGGCATACAGCAATTTCTTGGGTGTAGTGGATATTACAGTCGTTTTATACGCAATTATTCAATAATAGCCGCTCCCCTAACTGATCTTATGAAGAAAGGCATAGATTTCATATGGTCTGAGCAGCATCAACAGGCGTTTAATACCATGAAAGATGAACTGTGTAGTTCTACTATCTTAAAATTTCCTGACTTCGGTAAGGAATTCATTGCAACAGACGCCTCAGACCTAGGAGTAGGTGGGGTATTGCTTCGGCAGTATGACAAACAGTTTTTCCTGATAGCTTTTTATTCAAGCAAACTGAGAACTTCCGAAAGTAAGTATGCAGTAATAGACAAGGAAGGGCTAGCTATTGTTAATTCACTAGTGCATTTCAAGTTCATAATATACGGCTATCACGTCAAGGTTCTTACTGATCATAAACCCCTAACCGACTTCTTTAAAGGCTTTAGTCACAGCCCCAAACGAACTCGGTGGCACTTGATCATTCAAGACTTTGGCGCGAGGATCGGGTATTTACCAGGGAAAGCAAATATCATTGCTGATGCATTATCACGCAACCTTGTGTCATCTTGTATGGAGCCTTTAGCTGAATTATTAGATATATCAACATCCATGCCTATTGTTAAAACTGTATCTGAACAGGAAGATCTGGGCTGGAGTGCTGAATTATTACAGACTGAGCAAAGAAAAGATCAGAAATTAGAAAAAATCATAAATGCTATGAAAGAAAATCCTAAGGAAAAGGAATATATAAAGTATATGCAGCAGAATTATATAATCGAGGACGATATACAGAACTGATAGTGGTTAAAACTAAAACTGCGATTGAATGCGCTAGGAAGGTTCACGAATGTTACATTTGTAAACGTGCAATTCCACACATGATAATCTCAGACTTGGGTGGAGAATTTAATAATCATTTCCTTAACTCATTGTGTGAATTCCTTAGCATAAAGAAAATCAATACCATGATCTATCACCCAGAGTCGAATGGGCTAGTGGAAAGACCGAATAGGAAGGTTTTAAGAATATTAAAATTACCACTAGGGGGATCAGACCCCAACTGGGATATTGCAATACCTGCAGTACTAAGTACTCTGAATCACTCATATCATGTATCAATTAAAATGTCGCTGCACGAGGCATTGTATGGTACCCCAGTTAGAACTCCTTTCCATGTATTAACGCCTACAACTAATTTATCAAATCCTTTAAAGGAAGTTATAAATGCAAGCAAAAGTCGTTATGATATCCTTCGAAAGAATTTAGAAGAATCACAAATCATAATGAAAAGGCTCATGAAGGAGAATGAAGAATGATAAATAGGTATATGTCGGGATTTCTTTCAGTTTTTTTGCCTTGACAAAGGATTGCTATTTCTTCCCTGAAGCCTCATAATGTCTTCTGGTTTCCTCCAAAAGTCTAAACCGGCTTTTAAACACCGAATCTTTTTCTCATCATTAAGGAGAGGAAATCACGAGATGTAGGTTCCGTGTTTTCTGTGATGAAGCGAAGACAGTCGACTTCTGTACTCGCTGAGACAGGGATGAATCTGGTAGCGGAACAAATTTTAATCGTAGTTCCAATCCCAGAGGGAACCACACGCTATTTGGCCACTTGTGGGCCACTATTGCAGCTTACCCTTTGAAGGATCTCAGCATATCGAGGACCTTCAAAAAGAGGTGTGCAGAGGGAACAGATAGATACAGGACCATCTGATCCAGCCCAGGGACATAGCATCCCCTTTCTTCGCTAACGGATCCTCGTAAGGGGACACGTAACAAACTATTTTCTTGTTGTCTTTCGTCGCAAAGAGGTCTATCTGCAGCTCTGGGACTTGACTCGAGATGAAGGAGAACGATCCTGCGCCAAGGGACCATTCTGACTCGATATGTGTAAACCTGGATAGAGCGTCAGCTGTCACATTGCAGAACTCTTGAATGTGAACTGCTGACAGGTGCCATTTCTTCGTGCGTTAGATGCATATTTTCTCCAGACTCCTGTTGCATCCTAAAGCTGTGCTCTTAGCACTGGATCTGTTATCGAAGGAAACTGTAGAGAGCCCAACACCCTCTCCTGTTCGCGTCTTGATATCCGTTTGGATTTCAATAGTCTCTTGACAGATCCTGCTATTTCTTTCCTCTTCTTACTAGGAATGGAAAGCCGATGTGACTCCAAATTCCAGTGGATTCCCAACCACCGAAATTTTTGAGCTGGAAAAAGACGAGATTTTTTATGTTAATCTTGAATCCCAGATGTTCCAGGAACTGGATCACTATCTTAGAAACTTGCATGCATACTGTCCTAGATGCTGCCCACACCAGCCAGTCGTCCGAGTAGGCTACTACTTGGACCCCTTTTAGGCGTAACTGATGGACGGCTGCGTTCGCGAGCTTCGTGGAAATCCTTGGGGCTATGTTTAGCCCGAAAGGCATGGTTCTGAAGTCGTAAAGTTATCAAAGTAACTTGAAGCCTAGGTAGGGTGAGAGGTGACGAATAATTGGAATGTACCAATAAGCATCAAACAAGTCTATAGGCACAGCATATGCCCAGAATGACTAAGAGCTCTCGGACATATTCTTCCAGAGTGGGAGTTTAGTGTTGGAAGAATTGAGGAAATTGAGGTGGAGGACTGCTCCAGCTCCAACCTAGTCCATTCTTATCTAGGCTGTGGGCCCAGGGATCGAAGGTCCAGCAATCCCTAAAAAGCTGAAATCTCCCTCCTACTGGAAGTATGTACTTCCGCTGTTGTGGACCTGAGGCCTTGCCTCCTTGACCGCGTCCTGCCCTGGATCCCCTTCCTCTTGAAGGGCGTCCAGAAGAACCTCTGGCTGTTCCTCTGGCTCTCGAACAAAAGGAAGAACTCTGCCTTTTGGAGGCTGAGCTAAGAACTGGCGATAGTGTCGCCGTTTGTTGAGGTACCAGCTGGTATGTGGTTGGAGGTTGTGCCACTGTCTGAGGCTCCGCGGTCAAAGGAAGTTGTTGTTGATGTTACTGTCAGTAGGGTTTTCGCTGGCCGAGAGGATGGCTTAGGCCTTTTGTCTACTATCTCTTTAACTACTTCATTGGGAAAGAGGTCTTTACCCCAAATACGAGAGGAGATTAGTTTCCTCGGTTCGTACCTCACCGCAACCGAGGCGAACACGAACGGTCTACAAGCTCTCCTAGCTTAAATAAAGCTATAGAAATTCTTCGTAACTGTGGCCAGATGAGTTTTGGCCACAACCATGAACATGTCCTGGTTCTTGGGGTCACTTGCCATCGTCTCTTGCTCTCTACGCAAGAGAGCCTCTGACAGTTTTGGAAGCGCCTCCCCGAACTGGCGTTCAGCAATATCAGCTTCCAGTTTCCTGACTGAGAAGGTAAGGTGTACGTCCTGCCATTCTTCTTGGTCCAATGGTAAGGTCAGAGATAACGGCTTGCATTCCTCCAAGGAGGGGCATGGTTTCCCTGCCTCCACCGCATTTAAGGCAGCCTTATATCCCTTTTCCAAGAAGGGAAAGGCTCTGGTAGGAGAGGCCACAAAGGAGGGAAGCTTCTTACTCAAGGCAGGCACCATTGAGTTAGTGAAGCCCCTCTCTCATCGAGCTCGTTAGTAACGTCTGAGCTTTACTATGGTCAAAAACTATGACCGGCTTTCTGAAAACCCCTCACCCAGGATCGTAACGTTTCCCTGGCAGCATTCTTTGACTCCATTGACTTAGGGTCGTCAAAAGGCTCGGTAATCAGGTTAGAACAAACTGTACAAACCTGAGCGTCCCAATAGCGGAGAACACCTCTGGAGGCTGCACATGCTGCGTGCCTCCTACAATAATGATGTCCACAGACGTTTTTACTGCGGACATTACAGAACACACTCTCGCACTTCGGATGGTCCTCCTGTAAAGAGAAGAAAAATCCATGAGTATCAAGTGAAGGCTTTTCACTTATATTGGAACATTTAGCTTAAATAGAAAAGCTATAGAAGAAAGAAGGGAAGTCACTTACTTGTATTTCCTGTTCAGTCAATTGCTGTAACCTCCCAAAATATTAAAACTAAGGTTAGTTCTATACCAGAATACCTTATGTAATTTCCTAAACCGAAATTTAATGTGTAGTTTTAATATACGGGATTGAAAGAATATAGAAAGAACTCACTTTCTATATAAAGAACGGTCTCAACAAAAGGCTGTACAAGATAACATTAAACATGATGAAGAACTTTAGTGTTATCACAAACTCTCTACAGCAGTTTCTACTAATGCAGTGTATACTACACTACGAATATAGCAACTACTGTACATCGCATGTTATTGTGCCTGCCGGCAAGTACCCCTTTATAGATCAAAGATATACTATCTTTAACTAATAGGCGGCAGCCCACTGATTCGCGACTGTGTGCCGGCCGGCAATCATTGCCAGCCGACGACCGAAAACACTAAAACCCGGCTGCCGGCCTCTAATCGTAGCGGCCAGTGAATTCGGTCTGTGATTCCACTGCCGGCCGGCAAAGGTAATAAAACCATGCCGCCGACAGTAGCCAAGAATCAGAGAACCTCTACCTGCCCGGCTGTTGGCTGTCAAGCCGGCAGCCGGGATAGGGGTGCAACACAATAGTCAGAGAAAAAGTATGGATGTAAGGCTATAGGGAAGCATGCCATACGACCTTCCATCCAGAAAGAGTGAAATTATGGAAGGGGAGAATTTAACATTCAGGCTTCCAAAGAATTCACAGCCTGCCTGGCTCTACAGGCAGACATGGAAGAGACCAAGGGAGGTCTGGGGTTCACTCTGCAAAGAAAAAAGGGTCTCTGCCAGCCGGCACGTATTGCCGGGCGGCAGAGAGCTGAGCCGGTCCTTCATCCTAACCTATGCTAGGTACGGAAGTAAGACTGCGGCCAAAAAAAAAATAAAAGAAAGAGAGGTGGGGAAGGGATAAGGGTCCTATAGACTTCGTTCTAGCATGAGGCACACTTAGCAGTTAGGGAGCTCATCCTAACCAAGAGTAGTCTATTAGGGAGGAAGATTGGCAATACTTGCTATCTTCCTCCCAACAAGAACAAAGTTATGTGAAGTTATTTCGTCGGGTAACCGAGAAACTCATTCTCCAGCCTGAGAAAAAATGACACAGGACAGTCTGCTAAGCCAATAAAGGAAGGAATCATCAGAATCTTTC
>NC_090746.1:104659450-104661950 GCF_036898095.1 Palaemon carinicauda | reverse complement strand
TTTATTGCCCTTCTTGGGCCAACAAATCTTTTCGAAACTACCCAGAATATACTACACGTAATGAAAGTGTAAATTTCGAAGGCAAAGAGTTTAAAAGGAGATGGACAAGATAAAGTTAATTATTCGTATAAACTTTAATGTTTCAGATGTATTTTACAGTATTTATTTTTCTTGTGATGTCAGATAATGTTTATTATTCTCTTTAACGGTACTCTGTATCTAATATTCGATTATAACAGATGAGCAGATCTATTAAAATTAATGTCTGCCCCTCCCCTTTTTGTAAATTAGACTCCGATAAAACAAATGAATGGCTAAAAAACAAACCCTCAATTAGATTGGAATACGTAAGTGATCAATCTCTACTATAAATGTTCCTATTTATATGGAACTTATTTTGCTGTACAGAAACACGAGAACACTACCTTTCTGAGGAAGGATTCTCATTTATCTTAGGAACTTCTCCATCACAGCCTTTCTTGGTCACATTACTAGACATGAAATGGGACATACTCCTTACGATGAGCATGTCCTTTGCACGCTACTCGGGGCTATAAAACTACAACTATATGTAACAGCGTCGTAACAGTGTTATAGTTTTTGTTTATATGAAAACATCCCAAATGGAAACCTAATCATTGTTATAAATGGGTAAGAAAACGGATCAGATTAGATTTGAAGGTTATGTATCCATGTTTTCAATATATGAAAATATACAAGAAGAATTTCATATCTTTATTTGTCTCTATCTTTCTCCATAACCTGAGTAAAAAAAAATGGAAGTTTCCATCTTTTCTTCTATTCGATAGCCCTTATTAGTAACTTTCAAAACCCCCTTCCCATTTTGTTTTATCTTAAAATCAGTTAAAAGGTTAAACATATGAAAGGCTTTGAATATTTTTACCAGATTTGAAGAGTATAACCTTGGATATATCGTTCCAGGAACAGAATGATTAGTAACGGCGGTTGGATGTGGCTTCTCTTTAGAGAAAGAATTATATGGAAGATCATTATGAAGGGAAAATATTAATCAACTTTTTATGTTCGAAAACAATATCTACAATGTTTTTGAATTTACTACAATGGTCATATGTGGATATATGAGACAGCATACATATAATTAAATGAGAGAGAGGGAGAGAGAGAGAGAGAGAGAGAGAGAGAGAGAGAGAGAGAGAGGAGAGAGAGAGAGAGAGGAGAGAGAGAGAGAGAGAGAGAATATGTATATATATATATATATATATATATATATATATATATATATATATATATATATATATATATATATATATATATATATATATATATATATATATATATATATATATATATATATATATATATATATATATTCTCATAAATTAATGAGGTTCACTAATCAATCATCATTTTAAAGATTCCCTAAACCCCCTAATACAATAAAGACAACTATTTCCAAGCAATATAATTCTACCAATTGGTCAAGGTAGGTTTTTTTTATTTTATGTCTGAAGAGCCATTCATACTTCCGCCTGAATTATGAATGAGATTATCACGTTTGTTCTGGAAATGTACATACAAGAATGCATAATAAATTTGCAACAGCAGGGTGGAGGTGATGACATTGCAAATATTTCGAAGGGGATTGTTGTGCTATTTATATAAATGAATCCATAAAGAATCCGTTAGCCTTGGCAATTGGATAATTCTATTTTGAAGCGCAATTTTATATCTCGTATATCGACATTATTATTATTATTATTATTATTATTATTATTATTATTATTATTATTATTATTATTATTATTATTATTATTATTATTATTGGCCATGCAACAAGCCAAGTTAAAAAAAAACAGGATGTTGTAAGCCCAATGCTCCAACAGGGAAAAATAACCCAGTGAGGAAAGGAACGAAGCAAAGGAATGAACTACAAGAGAAATAATGAGCAATTTAAATAAAACACTTAAAAGATCTGTAACAACATTAAAATATATCTTTTATATATAAACTATAAAAGAAGCTACATGCAGTCCAGAATAAGGGATACCCAAATAATCTCATTCATGAGAGAAAAGACTTAAAGATATTCGATCATAATGTAATCTCCCTCTAGTTGATTATGGTGAGTTTGTGAGAGATGTTCTTTGATAAATTCGCTCTGTTTGGCAAAGGGTAACACGATGCTTCACAGAATGCTTTAGCTACAATACCTTACATGTAACTTGATGTATTGTCAAGCATCGTTACTTGCATCTTTAAAAACTGAAAGTGATAACGCTGTATTAAGTGGTGATTTAATATGACATGTAATACGTAATCAGAAACATTCCGTGTTTTAAGTTTCCAAAGATTTATCTATATTTGAAAGTGATCGTCGGGTTATGCCCAAGGGGGGAAATAGTGTTTTCGTTATATTAGTAAAAGAAAAAAGTAATATATGCATATGTTCAATGACTTGTGTATTTCTATAGTGGTATGTATGTCTACATTATTATTATTATTATTATTATTATTATTA
>NC_090746.1:104644450-104654450 GCF_036898095.1 Palaemon carinicauda | reverse complement strand
CTTAGCGTAAGTTCTGTACTTCACTATAAAAGTATTTACAAGATGAGTCTGTGTATAACGCCATTAAAGTTATTCACCGTGAAATAAAAGACATGGACAATATTCCGCAAAAAAACAGCCATAATATTTTTGAGCTTGGCTGTTTTTTCGACGAAAGTTAACAATCTTCTATGAATAAATAAAAAATTATATTGTTGCTGTTGAACCATGCAACTCCAAATTCTACTTATCTTGAGCCCTTTTTGTGAAATAACGCTGGCATTTCATAAAGTGACTTTACACTGCTATTTAATTTATACTAGAATGAAATTTGTCGAAAAGAGATGTTTGCTCATGTAAGATATAGATTTCAAAGAAATATGCAAAAGCCATAAACCCACTCTTAATAAGTTATGTATATATATATATATATATATATATATATATATATATATATATATATATATATATATATATATATATATATATATATATGTATGTATATATATATATATATATATATATATATATATATATATATATATATATATATATATATATATATATATATATATATATATATATATATATATATATATATATAAAATTCATATAAGTATATATATATATGTATATACTATATATATATATATATATATATATATATATATATATATATATATATATATATATATATATATATATATATATATATATATATATATATATATATATATATATATATACAGTATATATGTATATATATATATATATATATATATATATATATATATATATATATATATATATATACATATATATATATATATAAATATATATATATATATATATATATATATATATATATATATATATATATATATATATATATATATATATATATAATTATATATATATAATTTATATAAGAATATATATATATATATATATATATATATATATATATATATATATATATATATATATATATATATATATATATATATATATTTATAGATGATAGTTACAAGATGAAGACTAGAGTTTTTAATTTTGAAATGAACCTCTAGAATTTGTAATGAATTATTGCACACACACACTCTCTCTCTCTCTCTAATTATGACACTTAAACGGTTGTGAACTGAGACGCTCATATCTTTTTATGAAAAAGGTATTACATTTCATATCGTCAAAATGAGATTTTATATAAATGATTAACTCCTAGCTATACCACTTAAAAAAAAAAAAAAAACCCGCTGTTAAGAGAGACGATAACATTAGATGTTCTATAATTACCTTACATATATGAAATAGAAAAGAACAAACTGATCTCATCCACATATGGCACACAAGTAATCTCTGTAATAGATCTATTTCTAATCCTGTCCTGCCATTTATCTCCCAATATCCTTCTGAGCTCTTTGTGCTCAAATCTACTAAATCTATTGGAAATTGTTTCGATGTCCTACCATGACTCATGTCCATAGAGTAACACCGACCTCACTAAACTAATATAGTTTGATTTTTATATGTTATTTCAGGCGATTTGATTTCCAAATTTTACTTAACCTAGCCATTGTCTGATTTGCTTATTTAAGTCTTTCATTGAACTCTAATTCTAAAAACCTTGTATATGCGATCATAGTTCCTAAATTCTTAAATGATTCTACCTCATCAATCCTTTCTCATTCCAATGATATACCATCTTCCACTACTCGTTACAAGTGTCAAAATCTACTTAATTCATTTGTACATCATGTGATACACAACATGATGTGGGCGAATGTATGCGCTTTACCGAATTCCCGTACTACGTACCTATATTTTACCGCAAAACTATCTTTTTGTATAAAAAAGGTGAGCTCTCATTCTACTGTTGTTGTAGCGCAGTGAGTACGCTGACGTACATACACACTTACACACACACACACACACACACACACAGACACACACACACACACACATATATATATATATATATATATATATATATATATATATATATATATATATATATATATATATATATATATATATATATATATATATATATATATATATATATGTTTGTATGAATAAATTAAAAGATTAAAATTGATATTGTTATTAAAATTTCTATCATTATTATCATAATACTTATATGAAATAGGAATTGTGTTTGTATTTAGCTTAGCTTTGAAAGTGTATTGGACCTCACGCGTTCAACACTTGCTCGTATACTGTAAGGATATTTCCGTTTTTTCTTATAACAGTGTGGAGGATTAATTTTTGTTTTATATTTTATCTTTTGTTTTTTGCCAAATCCTGTGTGAGAGAGAGAGAGAGAGAGAGAGAGAGAGAGAGAGAGAGAGAGAGAGAGAGAGAGAGAGAGAGAGATTGTGTTAGCGAGCGAAAGTAGTTAGTGTATCGATCGTTGGTGGTGATAAAGACTGTTGGTACAAATGAGATTGTTTGTTTATGTTTTTAGTTAGGTTACGACAGTGGTGAATGTCTTGGGTGAATGCTTATTTTGATTTGACTGCAGCTTGAGACTGTTCGTTTGTGAGTGCTGGATTACAATTTTATATAACTTCTTACCAGCCTGGAAGTGTGCATATATTTCAAAAGTAAGTACAGTTTTGTTTATATTTGCTTGTCGTGATTGTGAATGATAGGAACAGTTTATTATTTATCTTTGATTATAGTGCGATTGTTCAGTTAGTTAGGAGTGTTCATAAGTGTTTTTCTTTTATCATTTTGGCAGGCCGTGATTCCTCCTTCGGAGAGACTTAAATTTTTGGAAAGTGGATATATTGTTGATGATCTGGCCTGTATTAGATTGTATTAAGACTGCTCTTGGATTACGCAACCGTTGATGACCTGGACTACGATTAGGATTATGATTTGATAGCACAGAACGATTTTCTTGATTTTAATGCCTTAATGACCCAGCCCGTTTGAAAGATTTTCCATTTGGATCACTGATAATAAGGATTGTGATGATGATGATGATGATGATGATTAATGCAATTATATAATAACATTTGTCAGTGTTACGGTAGCTAGAGAGATGTGGTTGGGCTATAAAAGGACTGTTAGCCCTTGTGTGGACAAAGACGTCCACACATAAACAAATATTGGTTTTGGTGTATGGGATAATTTTAAGTCTGTTAGGGTTTTTTGCGGGTTATATGAATGGTGCTTTTGGTTATTATATATTATATTATTTTGTGTTAAGTTTTTGATTAGTTTTAAGTGTTGATAATTTGAATGTGGATGGTTATTGGTTTATTTTTAGGTTTTGAGAAATATAGTTTTAAGGTCATGTTTTGTTTTTGTTCCACTTCAGTCTAAGAGTCCAGTTTATGATAACATCAGGGGAAACTTGCGGAGACAATTGTCAGAAGTAAGATTTAAGGGTGTGGGGGGTTGTTTTTGCAACATCCCGCCACAACAGAACCTGTTTAAGCTTGCCTTTTGTGCATTAGTTTGTTTGGATTTCTGTGACATTCTTACTCGTAACTACTTGCATATAAATTCGTAATCTTCTTGAATAAAAGATAGTCGCATTCTTCTAGCCTCTCTGTTGTTATTATTATTATTATTATTATTATTATTATTATTATTATTATTATTATTATTACTAGCTAAGCTACAAAAGCATGATGCTATAAGAGCAAGGGCTCCAACACGAAAAAAGAGCACAGTGAGGAAAGGAAGCAAGGAAATAAATAAGTTACAAGAGAAGTAATGAACTATCAAAATAAAATGTAGTACTGTCAGGCTTGTCAAAGATTCTGGTAACTCTCTAGCAGTTGTATCTCAATAGGTGGCTGGTGCCCTGGCTCACCTACTACCTGCCTGTTATAACCTGGCACAATTGGTAACCGCTGAAAGACCAGCTCCTTCCCTCCTTCCCCCTCACTGCTGTGCACTACTGTTTAATGATGCCACCCTCCGACCCTGACTCTTCTATCCACGCCACATCCCAGGTTTGCATTGAGGCAGGGACTTGCTCAAGTGACAATGCAGACTATATCCTCACAACAATCACTAAGGATCCTTTTCTGGAAATCTACAATTGACTTTGCGCCAAGCATATGGCACCCTCAAAACATACCTCTTGGAGTAGTATGAGCTATCGCCAGCCGCCTGTTTAGCCAAGCTTTTTCAGCTCTCTCTAAAACCCACAGATGCCTATGCTCACCTGTCACGTCATACCCGGAAGTTTTCTATCCAGAATTTCGCCAAAAGCAATATTTATAACCATATCAAGACGACAGGGCCCCAGTGTTTGCCAGATTCAGGCGTCTGGCACCGGTTCGTTAGGCAGCCGCTAAACAAACGTTCACAAAATGTCAAACACATTGTCGTCGCTACTATGCATCATCTTGAAGAAAGATGACTCCCTGTACTCGTGGGGAATATTAGCGTCTGAACATGCAGACAGAACCGTATGGGTACCCCCTCCCAAAGATTGCCGCCATTACTTCCTACTTGCACAAAGCGAAGGTTTTCTCAACGCTCAAACTCTTGAAGGGGTATTATCATGGGCCTGTGAACTCAGACCACATTCCCAAGACTGCCAGCACTACCACCTTTAGTACATACACCTGTAATTACTTCTGTTTGAGTCTTCTTATTTCGGAGGCTACTTTTCAACGCCTCATGGACCTCCCCTTCTGTGTATGTTTTGCTCATGGACCTCCCCTGTTGCATATTTTACATGGACGTCATACATGTATTCTCTTCCACCTGGGACTAAGTACCATTCATAAAGATGACGTGAATGTCTCGGCATATGAAATGTGGCATTTTGAGAGAAAACAGGACCGTAGCATAAGTTCTCTACTTCGTCCTAAAAGTATTTACAAGATAATTCTGTGTAAAATGCCATGAAAGTTATTCAAATCTTTCCATCTGCAACCTCCTCGGACTATCTCCAGTTCCTCGGTTATGTTGTGGGAAAATTTGCTCCCTGCCACCAGACTTACAAGCCTCCATCAAGGCAGTACATGCCAACAGATTTGAACAAGGCATCGCGTGTTTTCCTGCACAACTACACTAGGAAGCCACTGCTAACACTCATTTACACCAGCCCTTTCTTCGTGATCCGTTGCACACCGAAGGCTTTCTTTATTAACATTGTGATAAAGAAGACTAGATCTCCAATCATCGCCTAAAACCTCCTTATCTCCCGCAAGATGATCCGCCCACAGTGCGCCTCTAAAGAGCAGGGCACCCTATTTTACATGTATGTCTTTTATAGGGGGGGAAGGAAGTCATGAAGGCTACCGCTCATGTCTCACACATGCTCGCACACTGTAACGGTTTTTTTTTTTTTTTGTATATCTCGCTCTCCCCACAGTTCGTGTTTAAGGTTTTAACATGCATTAGTTTTTTTGAATTTATGTGACATTCTTGCTGGGAACTGCCTGTATATAAACTCGTTGTCTGTCGGATAAAAGTTAGCTGCATTCATCTTGCCTCTCTATTATAAGCTAACAACAGCTTCCCTCAATATCTTATAATGACCGTAATTTATCATTAGTTCAGAACACCCAAAGGTAAACTTGAAGGAAGGCAAACTGGCAAATGTTTCGAGAGGCTAATTAGCGTGGAAACGAAAAACGCTTTTGCAATTAAGATTTTAAATGGGTGTTCGTGTAGAAGTGAGAGAGGGATTACTCTTTGCAGCTATTCTATAAAGAATGTTCTTAAATTTTGATATTGCGTGGGATTTGCTATTTACCTTCATAGGTGAACCGAGGCATTTCTTTCGGACAAAATATAATCATAGAAAAGTTTTTTGATTTATAATTACTGTGATGGTTTAAAGTTAGAGTCGAAAAGGGTGTAGGATTAACAACTGAGAACAAGAGGGATGTAGAAATTCATCTAGTTTTTGAAGTCTTTAAACAAATTATTATTGTTATTATTATTATTATTATTATTATTATTATTATTATTATTATTATTATTATTATTGCTCTTCTTAAAATATTAAATGTTTCCTTCTTTTCTTTCCTCACTGAGCTACTATCCCTGTTGGAGCCCCTTTGCTTATAGCATCCTGCTTTTCCAACTAAGCTACAACCCTAGTTGGAAAAGCAGGGTTCCAACAGGGAAAATAGCCCAGTGTGAAAGGAAATAGGGAAATTAATAATCTTTGCCTTAGAAGTAATGATTACAAAAATTTAAGATATTTTAAGAACAATAACAACGTAAAAGTCGATTCAACATTATGCAAGCTATGAAGAGAGGCCTATGCTAACCTTTTCAACATTAAAACTTTTACTGCAAGTTTGAACTTCTGATATTTCATGGTACATATGTAGAAACATTTATGAACATGAATCTGATTACATATGCCGCATAGTCTTGTTCATATGTGACTAGTCTCTTCTACCAGTGAAACCTTATTTAGTAGAGGGGCGAAACCTGAAAATTGCTTTTTCAAAATAATTTTCTGTTACAAGCCGGCATCCACCATATTTTGTTAGAATATGATGTTCTGCACTCAGTAAGGGTGGATGACACTTGAGATTTTTCCAAAAAGGGCCAAAATTAACCCTTTTTGGCGAATACGTGATTTGAAAAAACGACGAAAAAGCTGAAGCCTCGTTTAGGAAACACTGTAACTTAACCATCTTGTATGCTATACATGATTATGATACCTCATTTTGTAGCTTATGATAACACCTTTACAATGAAATAAACAAATATGAAGGATTTGGAAATTAAGGGTCCTGATAAGGTCAAAGGTCACGTGATCACGTGATTACCTATTTTGGGGGGTATTCAATATTCTTGACCTCACATATCATACTTTGCCCGCATATATTTCTATAAAGATGGTTTTAATCTTAAGAGGACATCCTTAGGCAGTTTTTAAAAGTAAAAGGGGCTTTCAATTCCTTCTTACCTAAATTTTATGAGGGATTGAATTTCGACCCTATTTGGGAAATCACTAAAATCATTGAAAATCGTGTTCTGACTACTTTGTTGTGATAATAATTGCTGTTATTATATAGGCCTATATAAGAAGCTTTGTGTTAAAAATAAAGTCTTAGAGATGTAGAATAAAGGGTACATGCAGTTAAAAAGGGGTCAAAGGTCATGTTCATCATGGATTACATAATTTCACGGTATATACCACATGTAGTGAAATTCTCCCCTAACCCTAACTCTAACTCTAACCCCAACCCTAACCCTAATCTTGTCAGGCCTAATCCTGGTGGCCTAATGCTATGGACCACATGTTGCTCAATGTTTAGTAGTCTTGCTTGCACATAGATGGCAGCATTATGAAGTCTTTTGTTTTAAGATGGTGGATTACTTTCACTCTCACAATTGTGACAAATTCATCTTTTCCCGTCTCAACGATCACTGATTAAGCAAGGCAAGTTTGATCTCATAATATAGTAAGCCACAGTGCATAGTAGGGGTCGCTTGATGTAAGTGATGCATGTCTTATTCATGTGGCAATTAGAAACTAGTGAAATATATTGCAACATGTGCTTCTTAGGGACCATCTCATAATCAATAACAAGTTTCTGTGTGCATGTTTTGTTTAAAGGATTAAAACTTTCGTCAGTCATGCTTACTTAAATCATGTGACTGCTATAGATCTACTGATGTACAGCCTATTAATATACCATATGGCTCTTGCACTCAAAAAGGCAAGATTGGCAGAGGCGACCTTTAAAATGTTTAACCTCCATGTAGATGATGATATCGATGATGAATGGTGTCACCTAGAGTCTGACCCTACTCGCCTTAAAAGAGACGAAAATGATGTTCAGAATATAATGGAAGAATTCAAAAGATTTGGTGTATTTAGCTTCAGTGAAGAACATCACGAGGACCTAGTTTGCCTGACAACAAAAGACGTTGTTCCAGAAGAAATTACAAGGGATATGATGAAAGCCCCAATAATCGGAATGTCACTTCTGGGATCCTTTGTAGCCACCAGACTTCTTAAAAAGTCAAAGGACTTCTATGGAAAAATAGCCCGCACACAAACTGCAGCCGTCAGCTCCATGTACAAAACTCAAGCTCCTTCAGTAGGTGGGAAACAGAAGGAAGTCAAAACCGACCGTGATCTTATTCACAGATTGTTCGTTGCTTCACAAAGTGGGAGAGTGGTAGACTTAGTCAGTATCTTACAGCATGAACTATCCCCAGTCCCAAGGGCATTTGCTGGAACAAATCGTCAACTTCATACAACAGATAAAGCTCAGCTACAGGACTTGCTGGCAAAGGATATAGAGATCCCAGTTACACTTCCCTTGAGTGAAGCCAAAACATGCCTGCTTTTCGATGGTCAAGCACTAATACAAGCTATTGGAAAGCCAGAAAATATCAAAACCTTTGGTGACCTAGGTGAAGTGTTCTGCACAAACATCTTGTACCGCTTTGGTACAACATACTCACGGATTGATGTCCTGTTTGATTGGTACATTGACAATTCAATAAAATCAGTTACACGCAAGAAACGAGCTGGAAAAGCAAGACCAATTAGACGTGTCATCAGTTCAAAAGCTGTAAAAGTTCCACCCAACAGGAAATCCTTTGTGAGTTTGGCTGCAAATAAAGCTGATCTAGCTGTTTTTCTATCCAGATCCCTTGTTGAGAAAGCTGAAAGAGAGCTGTCATCTGAGTACGAGCTTGTTTTAGCTGGAGGCTTTGAAGATGTCTCAGCGGTTTGGTCATCCTCAAGTCGTACTATTGATCACCTCAAATAGACAAAAGAAGAGGCCGATACTCGTCTCATACTTCACGCTGAAGATGCATGTATCAATGGGTATGCAAGAGTGGTATTGGAATGCAGAGACACAGATGTGCTAGTGTTGGCACTTGGTTTCAGAGACAGGCTACCAGCACAAATATGGATGTACACAGGTAAAACTGGTAAACGGCAATACTTTCCAGTACATGAGATAAAACTCCCCGAGGAGATTGTGAAGAACGTTATAGCTTTTCATGCAATCACAGGATGCGATAATGTCAGTCAATTTGCAGGAAAGGGAAAGAAAACAGCGTGGAAAGTATTCATTCAGGAACCTGAAAGTTTGGAACAGCTAGGGTCTGTGGAGCTGACTCCAGAAGCAATATCAGGTGCAGAAAGATTTGCTTGCAGGCTCTATGAAAAAGATTGCGATCTCATTAATGAAGCAAGAGTAAAGACCTTTGTCCAGGGAAAGAAAACCCTTGATGCCCTTCCACCAACTAAAGATGCGCTTGACAAACATATAAGGCATGCTAACTACCAAGCCCTTGTCTGGAAGAAAGCCTTGACTCCATCTCCCGTGCTACCCAATGCGACAGACAGTGGTTGGATACTTGAAGATGGAATGATAAAGCCAAAACTAATGACATTAGCACCTATTCCGAAAGCTTGCACTGAGTTAGTGACCTGTTCATGCACAACTGGCTGTGGCAAGAGATGCAGTTGTATGAGAGCTGGGCAGAAGAATTGCACAAGTGCTTGTGCTTGTGAGGGCTTATGTAACAATAATTCAAACGCAGAGGATGATGATACAAACTAGCTAGTCAGTGAATATGTTGGAAGTTAAGTAGTTGAACTTAAATGACTGCCTATTTGTGCAAACAAGTAACTCAGTGGAAAAGCAATTTTGACTTGTAAAGCAACTTGATCATATTGGATAATTATGTAATCATATTGGATAATTATGTAATCCGTGATGAACATGACCTTTGACCCTTTTCAACTGAAAACCCCCCTTATACACTGTACTATTCTAAACACAATGATTATAATAGAACAATAGCAATTAATATCACAAGAAGTATTCAAAACATGATTTTCAATGAGTTTAGGGATTTTTCCAAAAAGGGTAGAAATTCAATCCCTCATAAATATTAAGTAGAAAGGAGTTAAAAGACCCTTTTACATTTAAAAACTGCCTAAGGACGTCCTCTTAAAATTAAAACCATCCATATAAAGATATATGCAGGCAAAGTATGATATTTGAGGTCAAAAATATTGAATATCCCCAAAATTGGTAATCAAAATAAT
>NC_090746.1:104636950-104639450 GCF_036898095.1 Palaemon carinicauda | reverse complement strand
CTAATTGAAGGACGGTGCCAGAGATTAATATCTTTATCAAGAATAAGAAATTTGATAGACGGCAAGTTCCTGTCCAACAAATTAGCACCTGATAACCAGACAGGATAACGATACCCGAAACAAGGTAAAATGAAAGAATTAAAAAACTTCTTCAGAACAGGTTAATCACCGGAAATCTTGAAAGACTTTTTCAGTAAGCCAGTCTTTTGTACAATTGAAGAAGACACCGACCTATTGTGTTTCTCGGAAGTAAATTTGTTGTCGAGTATCACGCCTGAAATATAAGGTCATACTGAGTTAAAGAAACATTATCATTACTGAGATCCGGATGTTGGGGAGCAACTGCCTCCGACCTACTTACAATCACACTTTGAATTTTTTTAGGAGTCATCTTCATACCCCATAATTTGCACCATTCCCTGATCTTAGCTAGGTCTCTATTAAAGGATTCGGCAACCCCACATCTACATATCTAAGTACATTTATATGTGTATATCTCATATATATAGGTGTGAATGTGTGCTTTTCTTAATCTTTAAGAGTGATGAAATCTGTTTATGAACATAAAAATAATGATACTATTACAATGGATTTGATACGACGGCGTTTTAAATCTCCAACGTTGGGAAATAAACGAAAGCATTAGAGAGAGAGAGAGAGAGAGAGAGAGAGAGAGAGAGAGAGAGAGAGAGAGAGAGAGAGAGAGAGAGAGAGAGAGAGAGAGAGAGACGAGAACCTCCTCTGGTTTGGTACAAACTCAGAGTTTCTATTGGCTTCATTTGAGCGTTCAATAAATGAGCGTGATTGTATTAGTTTAGTTACAGTCATCCTGGTTACAATGAATCTTACCGCGCGTCTCTTCAGGCCCAGATAGACTTGGATGTATAAAATAATTTCTTAATATTAATGAATGGATAAGTGATTAGCGTACATAGAACAGTAAGTGAGTTATTAAAATCAACGAACAATCTCACACTTACTAATTAAAGAAATTTCTATTGTTAGTTATTTAATTTAATTGAAACAAAAATATATAACGATAGGCCCTAGTATAGAAGTTGCCAAAATTCTACTAGAAGTAAGATTTTAGAAGGTTCCTTTTATCATTATTGTTATTATTATTATTATTATTATTATTATTATTATTATTATTATTAGTAAGAACAAACACATTTGTTTGTTATAAGAGAAATAGGCAATGAAATTGCTATAACTGGAATTGAAGAAAGGGGAAATGATTACAAAGTGCCATATATCAGGTATACTCCTATTAATATAAAGAAATATGTCAAAAACTACCCGTGAGTCTTAAAAAAAAAAAAAAAAGATAAAAACCTGGATGTCTGACCTGACTCGAACAGTACCACTAGGCTAATGGGAGACGAGCTCCTAAAACTAAGGGCCTGGCGTGTTTTCTTAAGCATACAGGTTGTCTATTTTCTAACATTTGGTTCTGCAATTGTTTGTATCTCTGTTCGTACTCTCAATGTTCTTATATGTCGTGAAATTTTCTTTCAAGAAATCAGTGTTCTTGATGATGCTATAAGACGAAACCGGTTAAGAGTGACTCAGTATTATCACATTTTTCTTGTGGTTTATTTTATATTTATGTGTGTGCATATATATATATTATATATATATATATATATATATATATATATATATATATATATATATATATATATATATACATACATATATATATATATTTATATATATATATATGTATATATACATATATATATATATATATATATATATATTTATATATATATATATATATATATAATATATATATATATATATATATATATATATATATATATATTTATATATATATATATATATATATATATATATATATATATATATATATATATATGTGTGTGTGTGTGTGTGTGTGTGTGCGCGTGTGTGTATGTTTATATATATATATATATATATATATAATATATATATATATATATATATATATATATATATATATATATATATATATATATATATGTGTGTGTGTGTGTGTGTGTGTGTGTGTGTGTGTGCGTTTGTATGTTTATATATATATATATAATATATATATATATAATATATATATATATATATATATATATATATATATATATATATATATATATATATATATATATATATATATATATATATAAATAAGTGTTTGCGTGTGTGTATGTTTATATATATGTGTATATATACACACACACACACACACATATATATAATATATATATATATATTATATATATATATATATATATATATATATATATATATATATATATATATATATATATATATATATATATAATATATATATATATATATATATATATATTTCAACTCAAGGCTTTTCCATGAATTCTCTCTCCTTAATTGGGTTTCGTCCATATGGGATTAGTGTTTTCACATACCATTTCAATGCATTGCGTACGACCCACCACTGTCAAGTAAAAACTATACGTCTGGAATTAGCTTCTCTCAGATA
>NC_090746.1:104626950-104631950 GCF_036898095.1 Palaemon carinicauda | reverse complement strand
TTAGAAGTAAAGATATGTTTAAAAAATGGAAACGAACCATCAAAAATATTGTTTGAAGGCTAAAACATTTGGTACAAGGCTCAAAATTGTATTACTTTTAACTGAATGGCATTTACTCTTGCATGATGCATTGTCTCCGCCATGTTGACCCGTTTTCCCGGCTTTTTATACATAGTCTAGGGGTTTTACCTATCACGTTATTTGTATGTCTGTATATATTCTTTTTGTTATCATTATTGTTAATTTAGTTTTTAAATGTGATCCATATATTTTATTGCCTTTAATCATTATTTTGTCTGCAAACATTGAGCGAAATCCTGGACCAGTACGTCCTAGACTTCGTCAGTGTCGTCTACTGGACTGCAATATTCGTGGTCTGCATACAAATATTTAAGACCTTACAGTTATGTCTAGACAGTATGATATTCTTTTTTGCTCAGAAACTTTGGTTTCTAATATGAGGAACTCATCTGAGCTACTTATAGCTGGTTGTAAAAAGCCAATACTTTTTAAACGGGATGCTATTCCTAGGGCTAGGGGAATAGCGGTGTAAATTAGGACTGAGTACCCTGCATCTCATAAGTCCTGCTATGAATGTGGATGTCATGAGATTCAGGTAATAAAAGTTTGCGGGAGACATATCAACTTCTATTTGTGTTCGATCTACCGGAATTCTGAAATGGATGATTCTATCTTCGACTGTCTTCTTACCATTATGACTAAGATACAAAATGATAAAAAAAAAAAACATTTTTTATTTTGTTTGAGGTTTCAATGTTCCCATAGGGAGCCGTTAAATTCTGTTTTTCCTACTAACGATCATGGCTTAAGAGCTTTTGATTTTGCCTCTGAATCATGATGTGAGCAATTCATGAGTGAAGCTCCTCAGAGGTCTGGTAACTGCTTGGACTTCGTATACACTGACTCCCTTGGCGTTATAACAAGTAAGGTAGGTTCTCTAATTAGGACATCTAATCATAACCTCATTTCATTAGTAGTGAAGACTGAGCAACCTGTCCCTGATGTATCATAGTCATGTAAAATTTATATAAAATCTCAAGCAGACTTGTAGCATATTCAGTGATCTTTTGTGCTTGAAGTATTTGCATTTGTATAATAGTATAATAATTTTTCCTTTGAATGAGAGTCTAGTCAACATAATTGATAGGAGTATCCCTTCTTGTGTTCTATGGTACCGAGTGAAAGACAAACCCTGGTTCAGTGATGAATGTAAACATGGTTATTTGGAGAATTAGGAGGCCCGTAATCTTCGTAAGGGTAATGGATCAGATTTTACTTGGAATAACTTAACTCAGCTTAGGGAATTTGCTCAGAGTTTGTGCTTCAACTTGAAATTAGAACTCTCTTGGTGGACCTGATGCTCATGGAGGTGCAGACATAAGGTGTTTTTTCTTTGTTTTTTATAGAAACTACAGATTTCTTAGGTCCAGAGTTATCTGTTATTTTGTGCAAGTTAGCAAGAAGAAGAACTTTTAGCACTTGTTGAAGAATTGGTAATGTTACTCAGATGTGCTAATGTTTTTTGGTAGCTCAAGTCCTAACAATTTCCATAACTCCTAAATTATCTAAATTTTTTGAACGTCTATTGGCAAAACGTCTCAATAGGTTTGCAGAAGGCAATCATCTGTTTCCTAATCTACAATTTGACTTTCGTAAAAACCGTGTAGCATGTGATGCCCTTCTCGCAATCTCCAATGCTGTACAGAAATTTCTTGATTGTGGTCAAGAAGTTTGTATGACTGTCCTTGATTTTAGTACTGCATTAGACCGTGTTAAACATGAGGCCCTTGTTTTCAAATCTAAACAGTTGGGAGTGGATGGTATTTTTTTTTGGGGGGGGGGTGGGGGAATTATTACTGAATTTCTAAATAATATGTCACAAAGAGTTGTTGATGGGCTCCATAGTGAGTATAGGAATATCAAATCTGGTGTTCCTCGGGGTAGTGTTCTTGGCCCATTACTTTTCGTAATATAAACACATGACATGTGCTTTGGCCTAGAAAATAAGCTCGTTGCATATGCAGATGATGCTACTCTCTTTGCATCAATTTCATCTGAATGTAGATTTAGGGTTGCTGAATCCCTTAATAGAAATCTAGCTAAAATTAGTTTATGGTGCAAATTATGGGGCATGAAGTTGAATCCAAACAAAACTCAAAGTATGATTGTAACTGGGTCGAGTACAGTTGCTCAGCACTGATAATGTTCGTTTAACTCTGTATGACTCTGAAAAGTTTAGGCGTGATACTTGATAACATACTTACTTTTGAGAAGCACATTAGGTCTGTGTCTTTTTCAATTGTACAAAACATTGGTTATTGAGAAAGTCTTTGAAGATTTTTTAAGATCAGAATTTTCTGAAGTGTTTTAATTCTTTAATTTTACCTTGCTTCGAGTATTGTTTCCCTGTCTGGTCTTTAGCTGCTGATTTGTATCTCAATTTTTTGGACAGGAACTTACGATTCATTAGATTTCTGATTCCTAATCTAGATATTGATATTTTGCCCCATCGTGCAATTAATTTGTTATGCAGGTTGTATAAGGCATTAAATAATTCTGACCATCCCTTACATTCAGATCTACCCGGACAGTACCACCCTGTTAGTAATACTAGCTAATTTGAATAGCCAGGCCTTCTCCATCATGATGCTCAATACTACACAGTATTCTGGCCGTTTTATTTTTAGAAAAGGTTCGAAATCTGAAAAGAGGTCTCGTTAAGGTTTTAAAATATTTTTCTGTTACAAGCCTGCATCCACCATATATTGTTAGTATATGATGTCCTGCATTCAGTAAGGGTGGATGACACTTGAGATGTTTCTGAAAAGAGCCAAAATTAACCCTTTTAGCTAATACGTAATTTGAAAAAACGACGAAAACACTGAAGACTTGTTTATGAAAAACTCTGTAATTCGATCATCTTGTATGCTATACATGAGTGTGATACCTCATTTTGAAGCTTAGGATAACACTTTTACAAAAAAAAAAAAAAAAAATGAAAGATTACGTAAATTGAGAGTCCTAATTAGGTCAAAGGTCAAGTGATTAAGTGATTACCAATTTTGGGGATATTCAATATTTTTGACCTCAAATATCATACTTTGCCTGCATATATTTTTATAAGGATGGTTTTAATCTTAAGAGGACGTCCTTAGGCAGTTTGTAAAAGTAAAAGGGTCTTTTAACTCCTTTTTACCTAATATTTATGAGGGATCGAATTGCCACACTTTTTGGAAGAATCCCTAAAATCATTGAAAATCATGTTTTGAATACTTGTTGTGATATTAATTGCTATTGTTCTATTATAATCATTGTGTTTAGAATAGTACAGTGTATAAGGGGTGTTTTCAGTTGAAAAGGGTCAAAGGTCATGTTCATCACGGATTACATAATTAACCAATATGATTACATAATTATCCAATATGATCAAGTTGCTTTAAAAGTCAAAATTGCTTTTCCACTGAGTTACTTGTATGCACACATAGGCAGTCATTTAAGTTCAACTGCTTAACTTCTAACATTCACTGACTAGCTAGTTTGTATCATCATCCTCTGCGTTTGAATTATTGTTACATAAGCCCTCACAAGCACAAGCACTTATGCAATTCTTCTGCCCCGCTCTCACACAACCGCATCTCTTGCCACAGCCAGTTGTGCATGAACAGGTCACTAACTCAGTGCAAGCTTTCGGAATAGGTGCTAATGTCATTAGTTCTGGCTTTATCATTCCATCTTCAAGTATCCAACCACTGTCTGTCGCATTAGGTAGCACGGGGGATGGAGTCAAGGCTTTCTTCCAGACAAGGGCTTGGTAGTTAGCGCGCCTTATATGTTTGTCAAGCGCATCTTTAGTTGGTGGAAGGGCGTCAAGGGTTTTCTTTCCCTGGACAAAGGTCTTTACTCCTGCTTCATTAAGTTGTGGAATGATCTTCGTACAGGCAGTTGAATCGGTAGAACTTACAAAGTTCAAACTTGCAGCAATGTTTTTGTGTTGAACATGCTGACATAAATCTTTTTATAGTTTACATATGAAAGATATATTTTAAAGTTGCTACTGTTCTTAAAATATTTTATTGTTTTATTATATTTACTGTTCCTGGAATATTAAGTATTTATTTTTTTTTATTTTTTATATAATTCATCTCCGTATTTCCTTCCCCTAATGGGCTATTTTTGCTTTTGGAGCCCTTGAGCTTATAGAATCCTGCTTTTCCAACCCGGGATGTAGCTTAGCTAGTAATATTTATATATATATATATATATATATATATATATATATATATATATATATATATATATATATATATATATATATATATATATATATATATATATATATATATAATGTGTGTGTGTGTGTATGTGTGTGTATTTATTATCATTTTCTTATTATCAGTGATAGTAATTATCGTATTAATGCCATTGAACCGGAAATCGTATTTCAACCTACAAAATATAGAAAATATAGAAAAGACATTTCTATTCATTCTTATTATATCTTCACATTTTGTATTCGGTTTTAATTTTATTTCCAACTTTTCATAAATAAGACATCGTATCAGACAGTTGAAAAGTCCATTTTTTTTTCAGATTTATCTATGCAATGAAAGGATAGAGATCATCTTTTAAAATGGTCTTAAACGAAATAAAGTAATAATGTTCTGACTACTTCAAGATTTCATTCAACCAAGTTCCAAAGAAAGTAAAAAAACGAAAGTTATATAAATATATTTCCTGTTACGATATCTCTGCGTCCTTGCCAATCAACAGTAATTATCTTTTCTCTAATGGCACTCTTTGATATCCTCTAGATATAATATTGCTTGAAGATGAACGTAATCAAAACTTGTTTTCTAATGAGAATGGTATTGCATCATTCCTGATTGTTTTTTTTTTTTTTTTTTTTTTTTTTTTTCTAAATATATTTTGTCTTAACATGTTTTATTTAGACGGAAATTCATCCCAACCTGACAGGGACT